>NW_025767068.1:3095000-3473500 GCF_003918875.1 Haliotis rubra
CCTGACTGTAGGTCTCTGGGCGTGCTAGACGTGGAGGGCAATCTACGTAAAGGGGAAGTGGGTAAAGGGAGGGAGGGATGGGAGGAATTGTGGGATGATAATGATGGGTAGTGGATGATGTGATGATGGTGGTGGTGGTTTACACTCTGATGATCAAACTTTCCCTCGTATGATCTAATGATGATGATTGTGGTGATGGTATGATGATGATGATGATGATGATGATGGTGATGATGATGGTGGTGATGATGATGGTGGTGGTGATGATGATGATGATGATGATGATGATGATGATGATGATGATGATGATGATGATGATGATGATGATGATGATGATGATGGTGGATGATGATGATGATGATGATGATGATGATGATGATGATGATGATGATGATGGTGGTGATGATGATGATGATGATGGTGATGATGATGATGATGATGATGGATGATGATGATGATGATGATGATGATGATGATGATGGTAGTGATGATGATGATGATGATGATGATGATGATGATGATGATGATGATGATGATGATGCTGAGGATGATGATGGAAAAGCAATTCACGAATATTAAGACAATTATGATAGTGACAATACTATTAGCTGAAAGGCAAGAGGTTACGTGATTCCAGTATTGTTTGTGTCTTTCACCGGCCCTGGTCAAAACTGACCAGACGCTCGCCCAGGTCAGACTGTCCGGATGCCGACGTCAGTTAACTCGGAGCTCCCACGGGAGCTGGTCGATACAGGAATATTCCAAAAGAAAACGCATTGTACCAGTCTTGTAATATGAAATGAATCTAGATTAAACGTTCCTTTATGCGTAATCTCCAGGAAGAAACTGTGACAATCCAGCCGATAGAGAAGCATGTCCACTTGCTTCCCAATACATGTATGTGCCCCTGTATGCTGGGGGGCTGGGGGGGGGGGGGGATATCTGCTGCTGCTGATGATGGTGATGGTGATGAATTTCACACATCATTCATAACACGGTTATCTGCTGAGGGTGTCAATGGGGTTTCAATTCATTTACACATGATTAATAGTTTTGGGTTGTTGGGACGACAGATCTGGCTGTCGTTCAGGTTTGATAGATCGCACAAGACATGAGGCAACTGACCTTAAAGCAGCGTGTGTCGTGAAAGACGTCGCTGTCTACGTTAATTCAATACATAGCTAGATGGCTGCACTGTAGGTAATCTTCGTACTGAAGAAACAGGTGGTGCGGTCATGGTTGTTGTACTGTCGTGCTGTGTTCAAGGTATATGGTGTATCGACATATGCAAGATTAACAGTAATATATTTATGTTGTGCTCACCTGGTTGAGCACCGTCGAACTTTGAAATTTGGACCTTCGGTCGATCGTTGGAATATAACAATACTCTTTAACACCTATACGGGATGTTTCATTCTCGAGGCGATTCTAACCCGTTTTACATCAACTCATTCCAATATTTATTGTGTGACGCTTTCTGCCTCTACTGGGCGGTGGGGTAGCCTAGTGGTTAAAGCGTTGGCTCGTCACGCCGAAAACCCGTGTTCGAATCCCCACATGGGTACAATGTGTGAAGCCCATTTCTGGTGTGCCGTGCTGTTGCTGGAATATTGCTAAAAGCGGTGTAAAACCAAACTCAGTCAGTCAGTCAGTCTGCCTCTACTCTTTGTGCTGGGATTCGCTAGTTGATTGTTTTCAAGTTTGTTGTTTAACACCGCGACCAGCACGTTTCCTTCTGTAGGGCGGCGTTCTGTTACAATGGGTCTGGACCAGATAATCCAGAGATTTACATCACGAGCATCGATCTACGCACCTAGGAGACGAAGACGTGTTCAGACAAGTCACCCCTGTTAGTCGCCTCTCACAAGGATAGGTTGCTGAAGACAATATCTTCCACGGATCTCCTCTGTGTCCTCGTGCTGCGACATGTAGGCTATCTGTTTATAGTTGTGCTTGCTGCCAGTCCGTATGCGAACGTCCATAACGACCAAGTGCCCATGAGGTCCATGTGTCCATAACTATCGTGTGTCCTTAACGTTCATGTGTCCATAACGACCATGTGTCCATAACGACTATGTGTCCATAACGACCATGTGTCCAGAAGGTCCATGTATCCAGATGGTCCATGTATCCAGATGGTCCATGTGTCCAGAAGGTCCATGTATCCAGAAGGTCCATGTTATTTAATAGTTGGAAGATATTTTTTATATCACAATGTAAGCGGCACATTTAACGATGAGTTATCTCGGCTACATTCCTTTCCTGGAGGTTGACCATGTAGAGGACAGTTTGGCAACACATGTAGACACCACGGTAGACTGAAGATTATCGCGAAGGTGCTTGTTGAGACGGCGGAAGATGTCATAGACAAATATATCAAACGTTTAAAGAAGTTGATAGTTCTCAAGTGTCACCTGGACCAAGTATGTCAGACACTGAAGCAAATATATCCAACACAGCTTAAGCAAGTCTACATTTGGTCGTAAGTCTATATTTCTACTGTTTCTGTAAATGAAAAACATTATCTGGACTTCTCTTTATTTCATTAATGGCATTTAAGAACTGTCTTTCAGTAAGATGTGTTCATTTCGGAGTCTGAACACCAACCTTGGGGACAACGTAGTAATTCCTTTATTGACAGACCGACTGTTTTCTTTTGCTGCAAAATCTGAACAATCACACTGGTTAACTTTCTTATAAAAAAATTCCAGAAGTTGTTGCCAGCTTCGTGAACAGTGAGACAGTCAATAAACGTTTTTCAGGTTCCCGTGTTGAGTGAGGCATACTGCAGGTCCCCCGTCTGGTGTTGCGCTGTGCATGTGTAGCGGGATGCCAGGCCTCATCTGCCCTGTCCGGGGGTAGATCTAGTACAGCCACGCTCCCTGTATTTCTAAGTATCAATCGAAACAGGCGCTTGGGGGTCATGACTTCCAGAAAGCTGCATGGGGAACATGGCTGTGTAATCAATAGACGACCAGAGGTGGCGTGGATCGACGCTTGACTAACGATGTGGCTTCCTCTCCTCCAAAGCGTCCCAGAAAATCTTTCTTAATAAAACTGTCAAGACGCATCAGTTTGTACCGGTCGATCTCAGATCCATAGTACGATGCTCTGAAAGAAATGCAATTTGTTTTGGAAACCATAAAAGGCCTGAGTCGGATTAGAGAACTGCTTGAGGTAAAGAGATTTGAAGCAAGCCGGGATTTGGTTGTTCGGTTGAAGTTCAATTACAAATGTCTTTGTTTTTCGATGAACGTAATTACTCCCGTGGCCTGAGTTCCGCTTCTGAACCAACAGTCACGTCATTCAGCGGTACCTGGTCGGCGGACTGTCAGTCTGAAGAACATGGACCGCTGGTGGTTGGGCGTTGTAGGAACACATACTGTGGCTGGTTTACAATGCACCGAAGTTGGTTGGGTGAGTGAGTGAGCATGGTTTTACGCCGCTTTTAGCAATATTCCAGCAATATCACGGCGGGGGACACCAGAAATTGGCTTCAAACATGGTATCCATGTGGGGAATCGAACACAGGTTTTCGGCGTGACTAGCGAAATCTTAAACCACTAGGCTACCCCACGGCCCCTGGTGAGAGTTGACATGCAGTATGGCCGATGTTTTATACAGCTAGAGAGGAGTGGCTGGCGTCTCACTCGATCTCACACAGTGCCACCATGTCCCCGTGTTGTCCCAGCACGGTGTCACACAGTGTCACCATGTCCACGTGTAGTCCAAGCTCAGTGTCATACAGTACCACCATGTCCCCGTGTAGTCCAAGCTCAGTGTCACACAGTGTCACCATGTCCACGTGTAGTCCGAGCTCAGTGTCACACAGTGTCACCATGTCCACGTGTAGTCCGAGCTCAGTGTCAGACAGTAACACCATGTCCCCGTGTTGTCCCAGCTCAGTGTCGCCATGTCCACGTGTAGTCCGAGCTCAGTGTCACACAGTGCCACCATGTCCCCGTGTAATCCCAGCTCAGTGTCACACAGTGTCACCATGTCCACGTGTTGTCCGAGCTCAATGTCACACAGTGTCACCATGTCCACGTGTAGTCCGAGCTCAGTGTCACACAGTGTCACCATGTCCACGTGTAGTCCGAGCTCAGTGTCACACACAGTCACCATGTCCCCGTGTAGTCCGAGCTCAGTGTCACCATGTCCACGTGTAGTCCAAGCTCAATGTCACACAGTGTCACCATGTCCCCGTGTTGTCCCAGCTCAGTGCCACCATGTCCACGTGTAGTCCGAGCTCAGTGTCACACACAGTCACCATGTCCACGTGTAGTCCGAGCTCAATGTCACCATGTCCACGTGTAGTCCGAGCTCAATGTCACACAGTGTCACCATGTCCCCGTGTTATCCCAGCTCAGTGTCACACAGCGCCACCATGTCCACGTGTTGTCCGAGCTCAGTGTCACACAGTGTCACCATGTCCACGTGTAGTCCGAGCTCAGTGTCACAAAGTGCCACCATGTCCACGTGTAGTCCGAGCTCAGTGTCACCATGGCCACGTGTAGTCCAAGCTCAATGTCACACAGTGTCACCATGTCCACGTGTAGTCCGAGCTCAGTGGCACACACTGTCACCATGTCCGCGTGTAGTCCGAGCTCAGTGTCACACAGTGTCACCATGTCCACGTGTAGTGCTAGCTCAGTGTCACACAGTGTCACCATGTCCCCGTGTTATCCCAGCTCAGTGTCACACAGTGCCACCATGTCCACGTGTTGTCCGAGCTCAGTGTCACACAGTGTCACCATGTCCACGTGTAGTCCGAGCTCAGTGTCACACAGTGCCACCATGTCCACGTGTAGTCCAAGCTCAGTGTCACCATGGCCACGTGTAGTCCCAGCTCAATGTCACACAGTGTCACCATGTCCACGTGTAGTCCGAGCTCAGTGTCACACAGTGTCACCATGTCCACGTGTAGTCCGAGCTCAGTGTCACACAGTGCCACCATGTCCACGTGTTGTCCCAGCTCATACAGTGTCACCACGTGTCACCATCACACCCCGTGTTGTGTAGTCCAAGCTCAGTGTCACCAGTGTCACCATGTCCCCGTGTGTGTCCCAGCTCAGTGTCACACAGTGTGACCATGTCCACGTGTGATCCCAGCTCAGTGTCACCATGTCCACGTGTGATCCCAGCTCAGTGTCACCATGTCCACGTGTGATCCCAGCTCAGTGTCACCATGTCCACGTGTGTCACCAGTGTCACACAGTGCCACCATGTCCACGTGTAGTCCGAGCTCAGTGTCACACAGTGCCACCATGTCCCGTCCACATGTGTCCCAGCTCAGTGTCACACAGTGTCCACGTGTAGACCAAGATCAGTGTCACCATGGCCAAGTGTGATCCCAGCTCAGTGTCACACAGTGTCACCATGTTCACGTGTAGTCCAAGCTCAATGTCACACAGTGTCACCATGTCCCCGTGTTGTCCGAGCTCAGTGTCACACAGTGCCACCATGTCCCCGTGTTGTCCCAGCACAGTGTCACACAGTGTCACCATGTCCCCGTGTAGTCCGAGCTCAGTGTCACACAGTGCCACCATGTCCCCGTGTTGTCCCAGCTCAGTGTCACACAGTGTCACCATGTCCCCGTGTTGTCCGAGCTCAGTGTCACACAGTGCCACCATGTCCCCGTGTTGTCCCAGCTCAGTGTCACACAGTGTCACCATGTCCCCGTGTTGTCCCAGCTCAGTGTCACACAGTGCCACCATGTCCCCGTGTTGTCCCAGCTCAGTGTTCATGAATGTAGTAGTACCAGACAGTGGTCGGGTGAGATTCTACGTTCATCATGTTCGAGATGAGAGTGGCTAAAGTTTTACAGACTTGTCACTCACAGCTACCTGGCTATGATCCTACACGCGCTGCCTGTAATGAGACTGAGTGGCATTCCTCCCCGATATCTGCAGGACAAATGATAGCAACATAGAAATACCTGCTTCGTTCCTGTCACCCCTGTGTTGTGTGATAGTGCGCTCCGCCTTGACGCGCCAGGTTCCCTCTGGTGAGATACGTACCCATAGGTGAGATGTATGTAATATCGCCTCGGTTAACCCTATGAAAATAACACAATAGCATCACCATTTCTGGTTTGGTATTGGAGCGCCATCATACGTGTAAATTCAGCTTACTTCGCCTCTGTCAAGTTATGCCATGGGAGAGGAACGGATGCAGATATCCAGACACCAATACATACACCATCTCGAAACCGTCAGTGGGGCCGGTATCATATCCTGACGCTCAGGTCTAGATCAGGTGCTCGTGCAACATGTGTGTGTGCAACAGGTGTCCGTGGAACAGGTGTGCGTGCAACCGATGGCTGCGGCAAACATGCCATCGCTGATAGCATCATATTCATCCAGTTAAAAAAACATTATCAATTGATTCTCATGGCTATGGAAGGAGAACTAATATCACCGCATTACACATTCTATTACATGCAATTAGATGAAATAGCGGTTCATTAAATGACACTGAGTATTGGGAAATCGATAGCCGAGATGGAAATGTTGAATAGCGGGGACCACGAGAAGCCTCTACACGAGAGGTGGTGCTACAGGTTGTAATTGAGGTTATTATTGAAGCTGTTATTGAGGTTGTTGTTGAGGTTGTTGTTGAGGTTGTTGTTGAGGTTGTTGTTGAGGTTGTTGCAGGCTGCTGTTGAGGATGGTATTGAAGATGGTATTAAGGCTGTCTTTGTTGGAAGGGTACAACTCAAATGGTGGAGTTGCCTTGTTTCCGCCATCTTTTAGGTTGTCCATGTCTGTGTTTCGTGTGAAAATACTAAGTTGTTCTATTTGTGGGTACACTGACAAAATACTAGTTGTTCTATTTGTGGTTATACTGACAAAATACTAGTTGTTCTATCTGTGGGTACACTGACAAAATACTGGTTGTTCTATCTGTGGGTACACTGACAAAATACTAGTTGTTCTATTTGTGGGTACACTGACAAAATACTACTTGTTCTATCTGTTGGTACACTGACAAAGTACTAGTTGTTCTATTTGTGGGTACACTGACAAAATACTAGTTGTTCTATTTGTGGGTACACTGACAAAATACTAGTTGTTCTATTTGTGGGTACACTGACAAAATACTAGTTGTTCTATTTGTGGGTACACTGACAAAATACTAGTTGTTCTATTTGTGAGTACACTGACAAAATACTAGTTGTTCTATCTGTGGGTACACTGACAAAATACTAGTTGTTCTATTTGTGGGTACACTGACAAAATAATAGTGGTTCTATTTGTTGGTATACTGACAGAATACTAGTTGTTCTATTTGTGGGTACACTGACAAAATACTAGCTGTTCTATTTGTGGGTACACTGACAAAATACTAGTTGTTCTGTTTGTGGGGACACTGACAAAATACTACTTGTTCTATTTGTGGGTACACTGACAAAATACTAGTTGTTCTATTTGTTGGTATACTGACAAAATACTGGTTGTTCTATTTGTGAGTACAATGAGAAAATACTAGTTGTTCTATTTGAGGGTACACTGACAAAATACTACTTTTTCTATCTGTGGGTAAACTGAGAAAATACCAGTTGTGCTATTTGTGAGTACACTGACAAAATACTAATTGTTCTATCTGTGCGGACATTGACAAAAAACTAGTTGTTCTATTTGAGGGTACACTGACAAAATAATTATGTGTAAAAGGAAAACGCACATGGAACCTGTTTAGATCTAAACATGTTTAGGAATGTATAGAAATCCTAAACGGTATATATAATACATGTATATGTATGCAACGTATGTAAACGTAGACGAATTGTAACTTAATGTTCTAATACCCAAACGAAGACAATTGTGACAAATACACCTGACGAATCAAGATGTTGCATGTTCCTATCTCCGCCTTGGTTCAAAATTGTGTTCATGACGATATAAATAGTAGTTTACCCCCAATGCTTCCATTACGCGCTATAATAAGATACAAACGTACCCGCTTCTTCAATTCCTTAGGGTGACACAATTATGGGCAGAAAAGCGCTTCAACGTAAGTTAGTGTTTAAAGCAACCCAGTGGTTCTGCCGTGAGGTTTTGCTGAAGTGTCACCTCCACGTGCCTCCTCCGTACATCCACCACCCACCACCCCAACTCCACCCACCCCTAACTCTGCCCACCCCAACTCCGCCCACCCCACCCCTCCATCCACCCCAACTCCGTCCACGTCCACCCCAACTCCGCCATCCCCCAACTCTGTCCACCCCAACTCCGCCTACCCCTAACATAACGCTTTTCATCAACTGGTATTTTGTCGGTGTACCCACAAATAGAACAATTCTCATCTCGGGGCAAGACTCCAGCTGTTTGACACATGACACCATGTAGGGTTAAACACCGCCAGACACCTGCCCTGTGTGTAATACCTCTCCTAGGAACACTCCTCTCCTGGAGTTACACGCCATACCGTGTAATTAGATTCTTCGACTGCCCAAATGGTGATGGAGGAACCCAGCTGCACTAAATCTCCGTCACTGTAAGTGTAGCTGGTTTCTGTTGTCGCCATACCAGGCTTAACATATACGACCAGTTACTACCCTTCATCCGATCTGCGTGCAATTAATTACAACAGTCTTAGACAGAAGCAAGTTGCAATCTTCCTCTGATACGAAAACCCCCCTTTACGGATTCCGGAAATCTCTTCCTCTATCCCGGAAATCGATATATTTCCATTTGACGCCCATGATATATTTCATTTTAATCTGGAAAATTACCGTGAAGGTTTCTCCTGGAAATTAATCTGTCAGAAGGAATTTGTTTTTTACTTGTGGGTAACTATTTATGACAGCATTGACGTAGTTTTGGCAGAGTCCATTAGTGTCGGGAGTTGACCAACTGATGTCTGGACCAGCCACGTTACACCAGCGGACGGTGACGTTACTGACGTTGCTGAAAGGAATCGATGAATATTGAGATCGGCGGATCTTTGATTGTCTAATTTGTCCAGCAAACATTTCCCTCCAAACAAACTTCTCGGTGTCTTTCGTTTATGCTTGTCATGAATTCTAAATGCATGCCCGTTTAAACATTGATGTGAGTACCCCGGCTGACGACCGCTCCAGCAGGCCCGCGAGGCAAGAAGTGCAGCAATGTATTCCGAGAAAATATTTGATTTGTTCAAGTTGGGGGATATTGAGATAAAATGAGACTTTAGTTTTCTTCCACAGACCCACAAGCTCCACCGACATTATCTGTAATGTCGACATTTTGCTCACATTCATAGTGGTAGGGCACTGAGTTGATGTATGTCGCCGTGTGGTATCAGTTTCCCACCTGAACCTTGTTTACAATATTCCTGAAATACTCGGACAGTGAACATAATTATACATTCAGTAAAAACATCAACATTTAAGTATCATGTTTTCCAGGCCTATGGCGCTTATATCTCCAGCCTCGGTACCCGGTTGACATTTCAATCCAAAGACAAGTATCGTGTTGTCCATTGAAAATGTTATTTTAAAAGTGGTATCACGTACACTGTACATTCTGTCGCAGTATCAAATGATTGAATGAAATGATCCTCACATCGGAGAATGTGTTACTTCACCCGTGTTTAGTATTTCCAAAGCCTAGACATCGTAGATAGCATTGCTCCCAGATAGTACTAGATATCATTTAGCAAGAGGCTCCATTTTCAACATGATGCATGTGTTGGCTGCCAGAACACATTGAAGCCGGTGTATCCTCACGCCTGTGTATCCTCACGCCTGTGTATCCTCACGCCTGTGTATCCTCACGCCTGTGTATAGCCAGCCATTCTCCTAACGCCTGTGTATCCTCACGCCTGTGTATCCTCACGCCTGTGTATCCTAACGCCTGTGTATCCTCACGCCTGTGTATCCTCACGCCTGTGTATCCTCACGCCTGTGTATCCTCACGCCTGTGTATAGCCAGCCATTCTCCCCACGTCAGCCACGCCCTACATGCCCTACACGTCCTAAACGCCCTACACGTCCTACACGCCCTGCATGTACTGACAGCTCTGTTTTGAATATGACACGTACACTTATACAGTGTACACATACCCTCCACGCCCTACACGTCCTACACGCCCTAAACGCCCTACACGCCCTACACGCCCTGCATGTACTGACAGCTCTGTTTTGAATATGTCCCGTACACCTATACAGTGTACACATACCCTACACGCCCTACACGTCCTACACGCCCTAAACGCCCTACACGCCCTGCATGTACTGACAGCTCTGTTTTGAATATGACACGTACACCTATACAGTGTACACATACCCAACGTACTGTATCAAACTTCCAACCTGACAGCATTTTTTCAAGTTTAATAAGAACTATGTGTTGTTGCTTGTATATATCTGATATATCTCGATCAGACCTTTAAACAGAGAGGTCTTTGAATGGCATTTAGAAGTGATACACATACGGAAGAGGGGCTTTATGGTTTCGGCTTCAATCTATATTTTGAGGAACACAACATTTCGGAATATATGCGTACTCCTTCATTAGGTGGATGAATGCTATGAGACAGAGAGCATAGGTGTGTACATATTGTCTTTAGTTATCACTGTTGTTGTTGTTGTTACATGTACGTCTATATGATCTCTGCCTCGTGGCATTCACGCACCTGATGAAGGAGCAAGACACGACGTAGTTGACATCCATAAACCTCTCTTCCTCCAAACCGACATTATTCACTCCGACTCACCAACCTGAGTGTCTATCCATCAGCATGAATTTCTCCTGTCGTCATCAACGCTTCACTTGTTGATGCGGCCGGTACGTTGTTATCTATGACATATGAAAATACACTGAAACAGCAGCTCGCCCATATGTTGGTTTTAATTCTAGAGAAGTAGTGTAAACTAAACAATTTCTGAAAGCTAGACTACAAGCCATCTTATATATGTGCCGCCTGTCTAACTGTTCAGATGAATCTGAATCTATTGTCGTTCATTGAATGTATTAGATTGCGGCTGTGTACGCCGAATGAAATCTGTTGTAGCGGATCACAAGACTACAGCCAATTTATCTTACGGAATATTTAAATCGCTCATTATGTATAACATCAAAACAAACTGAAATTCAATCATATACTTAACTAACATGTTACTGGGTAGTCGCTCCGAACCACTGGTTCACGGGTCACTGACTCCCGTTGATGCATGTTTTTTTCGGTTTATGCCCGGACTGTCGACAACAAGAAATAATCCGTCCAAATTACTTGTCGACAGTCCGGGAAAAGTGAGGTGATGTTCCACATGAGTGACTTCACTCCCAGTGTCATCGAAATTAACAAACCAATTAAAACAAAGTGAGATATATATAGTAGACAATATAGTTATTCAGTCAATATAACAACATGCATGTATCATATGTCACACAATATAACATATTTGTATATATATTTCATAAAGCTCACACAATATATTTGTGTGTGTGTGTTTTATATAAATAAGTGATTTCTGCAGGTGTATAAGTAATAAATATATAAAAGATGAGTCCAGTTATTTCTTCTTGCCAAAACTCCTTTATATATGGACAGGTTGCATCTGTACATCTCCAGTATGTTTTTTGAGCTCTGTGTCTTTGACTCTGTACTTGGATCCATTGTGGTAAAGATTCTTACCTCTATGAATGTTGTCAATCAATGTACCCCGCACCATAGCGTTTGCCATTTTGACATGGGTAACAAAATATTCATGATCTATTATCTATACCCAAATGTTAAATGTTTACAACAGCATTTCGATAATCCTTCTACTCCCAATATCACAAAATAATTTGTAAGCTCTCTGTTTCTTTCCGGATGTTGTTGCATGTTAAACTCCAAAATGGTAATCCTTCCACTAGCATAACGTAAAATAATAGTCTGTTTTTGCAACCTTAATTCTCTTGCAAATTGTTAAAATGACATTCTCTTTAATCAACTTAATTCATTTACTCATGATACGAGTATAGCTGTAGCCACCATAGCCACTTGCAAACCACAAAGCAAACATTCTCTTTCATTAATTAACACCGTCACGGTATGTTGACCACGCGATGAGGATACACAGGCGTGAGGATACAGAGGCGTAAGGATACACAGGCGTGAGGATACACAGGCGTGAGGATACACATAGCCACTTGCAAACCACTAAGCAAACATTCTCTTTCACTAATTAACACCGTCACGGTATGTTGACCCCGCGATGTCGACACTCCGGGGTTTTTGTTTTGTCGACAGTTAGCAACATCCTATTTTTCATTTGTCGACAGATCGGGCTGACACCCTTTTTTCCATTGGGGCGGGCTTTAAAACTTTATTGTCCCTCGCGAAGATTTATACCCCGATTGGGTGGTGTACATGATAGGGCATGCATGGTAATTTGTTCAAGGTCGCAAATATCAAACGTCATAGATGGACATTCTTACATGAGGCAGGATAACCGTCGATGTCGGCGTACACCGAACTGTCCATTGATGACGTTATTGCAGAGTGACATAATGACAGACAGACAGATAATTTATCTGAGTCCCACCTCATGTCTGAGAGTGTTGTGGGGTTTACCGATTGTGCTGTATTTGACGTTATTTGCTCAGTATTTCTGACGTTTATATAGAAAATAACATTTTGGCATTTTCCTTCCAAAATAAATTTAGTGGCTGTGAAGAAAACCCAGTCTGACAAAGAATGATTTCACCTGAATACATTATTATTTTCAGAATTTATTTAAGTTCGTTTTGCTCAAATCTTACAAATTCCCGCGTCCTTTAATTCCTCGATTTACTTTCATTTCTGCTGTTTGAGGTTCACTAATTTATTTGAAAGATAAAAGCCATTTTTTATATATTCCTGAAAGAGAGGTATAAATCATAGAGTTTCGCCCGACTTCAAGTGCCATAAAACATTGACTAAACAACAGCAGTTAGGAGGTAGATGACAGGCAATACGGCTTGTGCGAACATCTCATCCTCCTCATCTGAAGCTTTTAGAAGCTTCTGTCATATCCAGTACTGAGTCCTCTGGCTCCGGCGAGCTCTACGTCAACAGCGACTCTCCAAGCTAATAGCAGGTATTGTTGCTGCCAGTTTCCGGAGATGTTGCAATCTTTTGAAAGATGACATTTCATGTCGTGTGTTGCCCTCTGGTCAAGGACCTCACAAAAAAATGTCTGTTTTAAGTCCAGGCTTGTCTCCTACCATGCCATGTCTGAGAAGAATCGCTCAGTATAATGGCGTCACAGCGATCTAAAGGTTGCATCAAAAATGGGTTTTTGCAACGTTTCAACCTGAGATATTTTTGCCAGAGGCACTATTTGAAGAAATTGTCGCAATCAGAGTTTAATACCGACATCGGAGAGGTATACAGTTAAAATATCGAGATCCTGCATGAGTTCTTCACCGTCTCTGGAGTAATTGGTATTATGGTTGAGAGACGTGAGTTCGATAAGTTGTGTTTTAGAGGTTTTACATTGCTGGCAGGTGATTATGCCTTATCTTACTTCTTCTGTCTTAATTTTGAAACCTTAGCTTGTCCCTCTTATTAAAGGATATTTACGATCATGACTCGACCATTAGGCGGCAGAAATCAGAGAAGCATTGCCGGGGCAGGATGTCGCCAATTTAACAGAATTATTTTCTGTAAGTGTGCTTTGAAGAGTCTTATCAAACGCAAGTCGCCAACTGTTGCCATTAAAGATGAAATCTGAGAAGAATGTAACGAGAAATATGTATCCACATGCGTACCGTGATGATGCAGCCAGCAGCGGGACGTCGTCGCGGGAGGAGGTGGTAGAAGGATTAATGTCTAAATCAAGTCGATTATCTTGACGGGCTCACCAGAACGGCGCCATTCCTTTTGTCTTAAGACGAGTTATCTGAAATCCTATTCATACATGTTTTGTGTGTTGCTATTAGTAACACCTGCGTAAAGAGCGTACAGAGCGTACAGAGCGTACAGAGCATGTATGTTTGTTCTGTGTGAACACAGCGTGTGTTTATTCAAGGTCCCATGTCGGTCTGCTGTAAATAAACATTAAACACAGAGACAAAGAACGGGGTCTCTTCAGGTGTTGTTCGCAGTGAAGACATAAAGAGCAAAGGAAACATTCTACAACGGCGGCCTTGACGACTTGGCGTGACCTTCACCCTGACGTTGTCGGAGAGGATTGAGTCTGTAGAGACGTGTAAACACAACGGCGGACTTGACAACTTGGCGTGACCTTCACCCTGACGTTGTCGGAGAGGATGGAGTCTGTAGAGACGTGTAAACACAGCGGCGTTATTCACCCAGCGTATTTTGAAGTTCTTTCTGTCAAGAATTAAACGGAAGTATATTTTACAGACTTTACAAAGACTACCCGCCCTCCCGGGTGAACACGATAATCTACTGCTTACCATCCCCACCGTTATGGAGCGTCGTCTACAACATCGTGCAGCACCGTCAACTGTGCTCTCCGTCATCATCCATCACTGCTGACCTTTATCCTACATAGATTTAGAATCGAACAGATAAACGTTATTATCGAGATGACAAAGAATCTCTAAGCCAATCTGGATGTCTGAGGCAACAGATGCCAAGCATGATTCGGCGCCACAGTCATCTTTCAAATACTTATTATAATAATAATTATAATTAACGTATGATCATATTCCACAGGGAGGGCAGCACGTTGAACGATGAAAGTTCTGTATCATGCGGTATATGTCAACTGTACCACTGTATATCCTAGACGAGGCAACTGTACCACTGTATATCCTAGGCGAGTCAACTGTACCTCTGTATATCCTAGACCAATCAACTGTACCACTCTATACCCTACACTAGTCAACTGTACCACTGTATATCCTAGACGAGTCAACTGTACCCCTGTACATCCTAGACGAGTCAACTGTACCATTGCATACCCTAGACGAGTCAACTGTACCCCTGTATATCCTAGGCGAGTCAACTGTACCACTCTATACCCTAGACGAGTCAACTGTACCACTCTATATCCTAGACGAGTCAACTGTACCTCTGTATATCCTAGGCGAGTCAACTGTACCACTGTATATGCTAGTCGAGTCAACTGTACCCCTGTATATCCTAGACGAGTCAACTGTACCCCTGTATATCCTAGAGGAGTCAACTGTACCCCTGTATATCCTAGACGAGTCAACTGTACCTCTGTATATCCTAGACGAGTCAACTGTACTACTGTATATCCTAGTCGAGTCAACTGTACCCCTGCATATCCTAGACGAGTCAACTGTACCCCTGTATATCCTAGAGGAGTCAACTGTACCACTCTTTACTCCTAGACGAGTCAACTGTACCCCTGTATATCCTAGACGAGTCAACTGTACCACTGTATATCCTAGACGAGTCAACTGTACCTCTGTATATCCTAGACGAGTCAACTGTACCACTGTATATCCTAGTCGAGTGAACTGTACCCCTGCATATCCTAGACGAGTGAACTGTACCCCTGTATATCCTAGAGGAGTCAACTGTACCACTCTTTACCCTAGACGAGTCAACTGTACCCCTGTATATCCTAGACGAGACAACTGTACCACTGTATATCCTAGGCGAGTCAACTGTACCACTGTGTATCCTAGACGAGTCAACTGTACCACTGTATATCCTAGACGAGTCAGCTGTACCCCTGTATATCCTAGACGAGTCAACTGTACCCCTGTATAACCTAGACGAGTCAACTGTACCACTGTATATCCTAGACGAGTCAACTGTACCACTGTATATCCTAGACGAGTCAACTGTACCCCTGTATACCCTAGACGAGTCAACTGTACCCCTGTATATCCTAGACGAGTCAACTGTACCCCTGTATATCCTAGACGAGTCAACTGTACCCCTGTATATCCTAGACGAGTCAACTGTACCACTGTATATCCTAGACGAGTCAACTGTACCCTGTATATCCTAGACGAGTCAACTGTACCACTGTATACCCCCTAGACGAGTCAACTGTAGTCAACTGTACCACTGTATATCCTAGACGAGTCAACTGTACCACTGTATATCCTAGACGAGTCAACTGTACCACTCTGTATCCTAGACGAGTCAACTGTACCACTGTATATCCTAGACGAGTCAATCTGTACTAGACCTGTATATCCTAGACGAGTCAACTGTACCCCTGTATATCCTAGACGAGTCAACTGTACCACTTCTATATCCTAGACGAGTCAACTGTACCCCTGTATATCCTAGGCGAGTCAACTGTATATCCTAGACGAGTCACTGTACTGTATATCCTAGACGAGTCAACTGTACCCCCTGTATATCCTAGACGAGTCAACTGTACCCCTGTATATCCCTAGTCGAGTCAACTGTACCCTAGACCACTGTATATATGCATACCCTAGACGAGTCAACTGTACCCCTGTATATCCTAGACGAGTCAACTGTACCACTGTATATCCTAGATCTAGACGAGTCAACTGTACCCCTGTATATCCTAGAGGAGTCAACTGTACCACTGTATATCCTAGACGAGTCAACTGTACCACTGTATACCCTAGACGAGTCAACTGTACCACTGTATATCCTAAAGGAGTCAACTGTACCACTGTATATCCTAGGCGAGTCAACTGTACCACTGTGTATCCTAGACGAGTCAACTGTACCACTGTATATCCTAGACGAGTCAGCTGTACCCCTGTATATCCTAGACGAGTCAACTGTACCCCTGTATAACCTAGACGAGTCAACTGTACCACTGTATATCCTAGACGAGTCAACTGTACCACTGTATATCCTAGACGAGTCAACTGTACCACTGTATACCCTAGACGAGTCAACTGTACCCCTGTATATCATAGGCGAGTCAACTATACCACTGTATATCCTAGACGAGTCAACTGTACCATTGTATACCCTAGACGAGTCAACTGTACAACTGTATATCCTAGACGAGTCAACTGTACCCCTGTATATCCTGGACGAGTCAGCTGTACCACTCTATACCCTAGTCGAGTCATCTGTACCCCTGTATATCCTAGACGAGTCAACTGTACCACTGTATATCCTAGGCTAGTCAACTGTATCCTCTAGACGAGTCAGCTGTACCCCTGTATATCCTAGACGAGTCAACTGTACCCCTGTATATCCTAGACGAGTCAACTGTACCCCTGTATATCCTAGACGAGTCAACTGTACCACTGTATATCCTAGACGAGTCAACTGTAACTGACTGTTTCATCCCTAGGCAGGTCAACTGGTACCACTGTATCAATCACTGTATCCTAGACGAGTCAACTGTACCACTGTATATCCTAGATGAGTCAGCTGTCAGCCTGATACCACTGTATATCCTAGACGAGTCAACTGTACCCCTGTATATCCTAGACGAGTCAACTGTACCACTGTATATCCTAGACGAGTCAACTGTACCCCTGTATATCCTAGACGAGTCAACTGTACCCCTCATATATCCTAGACGAGTCAACTGTACCCACTGTATATCCTAGACGAGTCAACTGTACCGAGTCCTGTATATCCTAGACGAGTCAACTGTACCCCTGTATATCCTAGACGAGTCAACTGTACCACTGTATACCCTAGACGAGTCAACTGTACCACTGTATATCCTAAGACGAGTCAACTGTACCACTGTATATCCTAGACGAGTCAACTGTACCACTGTATATCCTAGACGAGTCAACTGTACCACTGTATATCCTAGACGAGTCAACTGTACCGAGTCCTGTATACCCTAGACGAGTCAACTGTACCACTGTATATCCTAGACGAGTCAACTGTACCACTGTATATCCTAGACGAGTCAACTGTACCACTGTATACCCTAGTCGAGTCAATCTGTATCATAGGCGAGTACTCAACTGTATATCCTAGATACTGTACCATTGTATACCCTAGACGAGTCAACTGTACCACTGTATATCCTAGACGAGTCAACTGTACCCCTGTATACCCTAGACGAGTCAACTGTACCCCTGTATATCCTAGTCGAGTCATCTGCTGTATCCCTGTATATCCTAGACGAGTCCCCTGTATATCCTAGGCGAGTCACTGTACTGTATACCTAGACCAACTGTATATCCTAGACGAGTCAACTGTACCCCTGTATATCCTAGGCGAGTCAACTGTACCCCTGTATACCCTAGACGAGTCAACTGTACCCCTGTATATCCTAAACGAGTCAACTGTACCCCTATATACCCTAGACGAGTCAACTGTTCCACTGTATATCCTAGTCGAGTCAACTGTACCCCTGTATATCCTAGACGAGTCAACTGTACCCCTATATATCCTAGAGGAGTCAACTGTACCACTCTTTACCCTAGACTAGTCAACTGTACCACTGTATATCCTAAAGGAGTCAACTGTACCACTGTTTATCCTAGGCGAGTCAACTGTACCACTGTGTATCCTAGACGAGTCAACTGTACCACTGTATATCCTAGACGAGTCAGCTGTACCCCTGTATATCCTAGACGAGTCAACTGTACCCCTGTATAACCTAGACGAGTCAACTGTACCACTGTATATCCTAGACGAGTCAACTGTACCACTGTATATCCTAGACGAGTCAACTGTACCACTGTATATCCTAGACGAGTCAACTGTACCACTGTATATCCTAGACGAGTCAACTGTACCCCTGTATATCCTAGACGAGTCAACTGTACCCCTGTATATCCTAGACGAGTCAACTGTACCACTGTATATCCTAGACGAGTCAACTGTACCACTGTATATATCCTAGACGAGTCAACTGTACCCTGTATATCCTAGACGAGTCAACTGTACCCCTGTATATCCTAGACGAGTCAACTGTACCACTGTATATCCTAGACGAGTCAACTGTACCCCTGTATATCCTAGACGAGTCAACTGTACCACTGTATATCCTAGACGAGTCAACTGTACCACTGTATATCCTAGACGAGTCAACTGTACCACTGTATACCCTAGACGAGTCAACTGTACCCCTGTATATCCTAGACGAGTCAACTGTACCCCTGTATATCCTAGACGAGTCAACTGTACCACTGTATACCCTAGACGAGTCAACTGTACCCCTGTATATCCTAGACGATCCAGGCGAGTCAACTGTAGTCCCTGTATATCCCTAGACGAGTCAACTGTACCACTGTATATCCTAGACGAGTCAACTGTACCCCTGTATATCCTAGACGAGTCAACTGTACCACTCTGTATATCCTAGACGAGTCAACTGTACCCCTGTATATCCTAGACGAGTCAACTGTACCACTGTATATCCTAGACGGAGTCAACTGTATATCCTAGACGAGTCAACTGTACCACTGTATATCCTAGACGAGTCAACTGTACCCCTGTATATCCTAGACGAGTCAACTGTACCACTGTATACCCTAGACGAGTCAACTGTACCCCTGTATATCCTAAACGAGTCAACTGTACCCCTGTATACCCTAGACGAGTCAACTGTTCCACTGTATATCCTAGTCGAGTCAACTGTACCCCTGTATATCCTAGACGAGTCAACTGTACCCCTGTATATCCTAGAGGAGTCAACTGTACCACTCTTTACCCTAGACGAGTCAACTGTACCACTGTATATCCTAGACGAGTCAACTGTACCACTGTATATCCTAGACGAGTCAACTGTACCACTGTATACCCTAGACGAGTCAACTGTACAACTGTATACCCTAGACGAGTCAACTGTACCACTGTATACCCTAGACGAGTCAACTGTACCACTGTATACCCTAGACGAGTCAACTGTACAACTGTATACCCTAGACGAGTCAACTGTACCACTCTATATCCTAGACGAGTAAACTGTACCACTGTATATCCTACAACACGAAAGTCGTACGAGTGAGTCCATCATTTCACTCAGCAAGGTCTTCTGTTTGGAACACATCTGTAGTCATAGTTGATTACATGAGATGAAGGGCAGCTTTAACTCCCAGCACTCGCATTCAAACGTTTACTCTTAAAACCTAAAACAATTCTGCTGTCCAGGACCTGGGAGGCAATCAGTGGGAGGTGCTAATGTGTGCTGGAGTCGCCCGGGTTCCTGTCGCGGTAATGGATTCATGCAATACCGACATGGGCACGACATCTGCAACAACATAAAGATGCTTTCAAACGCTGAATACTGATGCCCCAGTGACAGGCAGCGTAACGGGACACGGAGCACAGCACAACACCGACAGTGGAACGGAAATGACCGATAGCGGGTGTTGTCAAAACTTAAGCTTGAGCATACAAGCTATCCCCTCGGGTTAGACTGGTCAATACTTCTGGTGTTGTCGGACAGCGCCATGCCTTTCTGGGTGGACAACAGATTGTTTAAAAGTTCAATATACATCGACACTACAAATAGTTTCTAATCTAGCAGTTCATTGAACATGAATTTCGAGTTGTCATCAAAGTGATTTCTCTGATAACGTGACGCTGTTCTCGTGACCAAGAATGGTGAGGAAAAAGAGATGTTGTTGTGACTAAATGATGGTGAGGAGGGGGAGATGTTGTCGTGACCAAGGATGGTGAGGAAGGAGAGATGTTGTCGTGACCAAGGATGGTAAGGAGGGAGAGATGTTGTCGTGACCAAGGATGGTGAGGAAGGAGAGATGTTGTCGTGACCAAGGATGGTGAGGAAGGAGGGATGTTGTCGTGACCAAGGATGGTGAGGAAGGAGAGATGTTGTCGTGACCAAGGATGGTGAGGAAGGGAGATGTTGTCGTGACCAAGGATGGTGAGGAAGGAGAGATGTTGTCGTGACCAAGGATGGTGAGGAAGGAGATGTTGTCGTGACCAAGGATGGTGAGGGAAGGAGAGATGTTGTCGTGACCAAAGATTGT
Organism: Haliotis rubra; assembly: GCF_003918875.1. NCBI lineage: Eukaryota > Metazoa > Mollusca > Gastropoda > Lepetellida > Haliotidae > Haliotis > Haliotis rubra. The sequence goes on from NW_025767068.1 coordinate 3,115,808, forward strand.
GAGGAAGGAGAGATGTTGTCGTGACCAAGGATGGTGAGGAAGGAGAGATGTTGTCGTGACCAAGGATGGTGACGAAAGAGAGATGTTGTCGTGATCAAGGATGGTGAGGAAGGAGAGATGTTGTCGTGAACAAGGATGGTGAGGAAGGAGAGATGTTGTCGTGACCAAGGATGGTGAGGAAGGAGAGATGTTGTCGTGACCAAGGATGGTGAGGAAGGAGAGATGTTGTCGTGACCAAGGATGGTGAGGAAGGAGAGATGTTGTCGTGACCAAGGATGGTGAGGAAGGAGAGATGTTGTCGTGACCAAGGATGGTGAGGAAGGAGAGATGTTGTCGTGATCAAGGATGGTGAGGAAGGAGAGATGTTGTCGTGACCAAGGATGGTGAGGAAGGGAGATGTTGTCGTGACCAAGGATGGTGAGGAAGGAGAGATGTTGTCGTGACCAAGGATGGTGAGGAAGGAGAGATGTTGTCGTGACCAAGGATGGTGAGGAAGGAGAGATGTTGTCGTGATCAAGGATGGTAAGGAAGGAGAGATGTTGTCGTGACCAAGGATGAGGTAGGAAAGGAGAGATGTTGTCGTGACCAAGGATGGTAAGGAAGGAGAGATGTTATCGTGATCAAGGATGGTAAGGAAGGAGAGATGTTGTCGTGACCAAGGATGGTGAGGAAGGAGAGATGTTGTCGTGACCAAGTATGGTGAGGAAGGAGAGATGTTGTCGTGACCAAGGATGGTAAGGAAGGAGAGATGTTGTCGTGACCAAGTATGGTGAGGAAGGAGAGCCTCACAGAGATATGATCATCAGATTCCTGTACAAGAACTGTCAACATTGGGTTTAATTCGCCAATGTTGGCCAAACAATCCCCTACATCGTTGAAGTCAGAGCTTTGGTATGAATTGTATGTGAAAACTTATATTACGGTTTGTTATTCACGTTGAGTTTTTGATAGAACATTCTGACAGAGTAAAAGAAACAGTATAGTAATACTCCTTTACAGTAGGGGCGGTCGGGTAGCCTGGTGGTTAAAGCGTTCGCTCGTCACGCCGAAGACCCGGGTTCGATTCCCAACATGGGTAGAATGTGTGAAGCCCAAATCTGGTGTCCCCCGTCGTAATATTCTTGGAACATTACTAAAAGCGGCGTAAAACTAAACTCACTCGCTCACTCATTTACAGTGTTTGGAGTGCTTCAAATACACATCGGGGGGAGGAGTATATCCTGAGAGGAGTATATCCTGAGAGGAGTAAATCCTGGGAGGAGTATATCCTGGGAGGATTATATCCTGGGAGGAGTATATACTGGGAGGAGTATATCCCGTGAGGAGTATATATCCCGGGAGGAGTATATCCCGGGAGGAGTATATACTGGGAGGAGTATATACTGGGAGGAGTATATCCCGGGAGGAGTATATCCCGGGAGGAGTATATCCTGTGAGGAGTATTTCCCGGGAGGAGTATATACTGGGAGGAGTATATACTGGGAGGAGTATATACTGGGAGGAGTATATCCCGGGAGGAGTATATATCCCGGGAGGAGTATATCCTGTGAGGAGTATTTCCCGGGAGGAGTATATCCTGGGAGGAGTAGCAGAACGTGAAATCAGTGAGCTCAGTAGTAGCGTCCGGAGTATGACATGACCAGCTACACCTTCCAACCCCAAGAATGCAACTCCCATGTTTTCCCGATAGCAATGTGCTCAGACTGTGGCACACAGACGTAGGAATCATCTGATCAAAAACTCTCGGAGATAGAGTAAAACTTGATTAAAGTCCTCTCACAAAAGGAATTTTCAATCTACCACATGAGCAAGACAATTGAAAAACTTGCTCTAAGGCTCTCAAATATATACCAAACTAAAGACAATAGACAATACGACGTCACGGGGACGGTGTGGCTGTCCTCCTGTCACCTTGAGTAACAGCTGATATAACCGCTGCCTCACCGACATCGCCTTGAGTATCAGCTGATATAACCGCTGCTTCACCGACATCGCCTTGAGTATCAGCTGATGTAACCGCTGCCTCACCGACATTGCCTTGAGTATCAGCTGACGTAACCGCTGCCTCACCGACATCGCCTTGAGTATCAGCTGACGTAACCGCTGCCTCACCGACATCGCCTTGAGTATCAGCTGATGTAACCGCTGCCTCACCGACATCGCCTTGAGTATCAGCTGATGTAACCGCTGCCTCACCGACATCGCCCGAGTATCAGCTGATATAACCGCTGCCTCACCGACATCGCCTTGAGTATCAGCTGATGTAACCGCTGCCTCATCGCCTTTGAGTATCAGCTGATGTAACCGCTGCCCCACCGACATCGCCTTGAGTATCAGCTGATGTAACCGCTGCCTCACCGACATCGCCTTGAGTATCAGCTGATGTAACCGCTGCCTCACCGACATCGCCTTGAGTATCAGCTGATGTAACCGCTGCCTCACCGACATCGCTGAGTCTGAGTATCAGCTGATGTAACCGCTGCCTCACCGACATCGCCTTGAGTATCAGCTGATGTAACCGCTGCCTCACCGACATCGCCTTGAGTATCAGCTGATGTAACCGCTGCCTCACCGACATCGCCTTGAGTATCAGCTGATGTAACCGCTGCCTCACCGACATCGCCTCAGCTGAGTATCAGCTGATGCCTAAACATGCCTGAGTATCGACATCGCCGTTGAGTATCAGCTGATGTAACCGCTGCCTCACCGACATCGCCTTGAGTATCAGCTGATGTAACCGCTGCCTCACCGACATCGCCTTGAGTATCAGCTGATGTAACCGCTGCCTCACCGACATCGCCTTGAGTATCAGCTGATGTAACCGCTGCCTCACCGACATCGCCTTGAGTATCAGCTGATGTAACCGCTGCCACATCGACAGCGCCTTGAGTATCAGCTAATGTAACCGTTCAACGGATTCTAACTGCCACATCGACAATCCTTCCTGAGACCTGTCAATGACAGTCGTCACCGACATCTCCTACTACGATCTCAAACAATCATGACAATAGCATCACGAAACTGAGAACAACGCAAAAGAACCGAATCCCTCAAACTTTAACATTGACAACAAGGATAGTGAAGTGAAAGGAGGGCCACATATGGTCGATCTGATGAACTCTTGTGGAACCTATGCAACAAAGAAATCGTTTATGGTTTTCTTTCCGGGGTGGAAGATGGTGATAACTGCCCCTCCTCCCGCCCCCTCGTTATGTACGTCATTCTAGTAACCCTCCACACACCTCCAAGTTGAGGTCACCCGCGACACCTACACTACACTAGACGTTGTTTCAGGAGCCAGGACTTACAGAGTTGAAGCCTCTAATGTAAGGGCAGTGAAATCATTTGATGAGGTCGAACAGTGATATCAATGTGCACCGTCTGAAAAATCTTGTCTCCGTTGTGTCTTTGCCTCTGCTGTACGTGGTCTGTACGAGGTCTGTACACGGTCCTTGTGGTGGAGCTAGTGTGAACCTGGCTATCCAGCTACATTATACAGATCTAATGACTTGTCAGCTGTTAACATTATTTACTATTGATGCAAATGAATGTTACTCATTGCTGGAGGCTGCTATTCTAACTCGCTACACAGCAGGTCTCAGTCTTCTGTAGCTGGTGCTATTAATGCTACACGCTACACAGCAAGTCTCAGTCTTCTGTAGCTGGTGCTATTAATGCCCTCGTCATATGTCGGCGCCTTCGCTCAAGTAATGGCTCCATTCAGCATGTGTTAATGGATGTAAAGAGCACAGTAAAACACATGACACTTAAGGTGCCTCGCGTAATACTGACGTATTTAGTACGTGTTTGGAACTCTGATATCCACTGAATAGATATCTACCCGAACACGTAATAGATCTCAGGCTCATTGTAGGTGTAGCCATACAACTTATACATACACAAACATAAACAATGACAACACATTAACCAGGCCCTCGTATTGCCCAAGTGAGTAGCTACATCATCCACTGACTAGGCCCTCGTATTGCCCCAAGTGAGTAGCTACATCACCCACTGACTAGGCCCTCGTATTGCCTACTGTAGCACACTAGATCAATAACACTATAATGTTTCGGATCACTTTTATGTTTACCTCAAACTCCACCCAGGCGCAGCACGCAGCAGAAGAACCACACCGAGACACTACAAAAGTTCTGCTGCTCATGTCTTATATTTGCTGTCTACAATGGACGTAATGCTCTTCCCGATATGTGTAAACGTCGGGGTGGCTATTACTAGTCTTATAACAGTTTTACCACTCTGATGAATCAGATGAAAACTTTGAGTACACCATTGTAACTTGATATTACTATTCCGGGAGATAATCTCGATCATCAAGCTGATTCCACATGGTGTGAATAGCGACATCGCTCTGACACGTGTGTCAATGAACCCTTGAATAGCGTATATAGTTAGCTCTGACACGTACGTGAATGAACCTGTGGATAGTGTGTATAGTTAGCTCTGACACGTACGTGAATGGACCTGTGGATAGTGTGTATAGTTAGCTCTGACACGTACGTGAATGGACCTGTGGATAGTGTGTATAGTTAGCTCTGACACGTACGTGAATGGACCTGTGGATAGTGTGTATAGTTAGCTCTGACACGTACGTGAATGGACCTGTGGATAACATGTTTAGTTAGCTCTGACACGTACGTGAATGAGCCTGTACAAAGCGTGTTTAGTTAGCTGTAGTAAGATACACCTTTAGTGATGCTACAGTTGACAGATTCGTCTATGGTGGACAGTCATAGAATGTAACATATGCTATGGAGGGATTGTCATGTCAATAGGCTCAAAACAAGAAAATGTTTGAAGTCCTTGAGACCGCATGGCCGTGACGACTCCACCTCTATGTGCATGGTTACACTGATAAATGTAGGTTACAGTTTCTAGTGGTATTCCGACCAAAGCCACTGTGAGTAGCAGCCGTCGGATAAGCTCTTGCATCGACCGTACTTTTTACATTGCTAAAATACCGTTTAGGAAACCATTTCAAAGACTACACTAGCAGCGGTTGATTCCGAGCTCAATCTGCCAATATAAAGAACTCAGACGTTTGACAGAATGCACAAAGCACATTTGGAGAGAAAGACAGAGACCACATCCCTCACGATGCAACCAAATTCCTATTTAAATACCCTAATGTATCTCATGTCGTCCTACATTTAGGACATGTAACCACTGTATCGACATCACTGTGACTGTGATTGCCACATTAGTGGGTACTGTGAACGTTTATATCTGACAGAAACCACCCCTATGTATTATTGATAAACTGGTTGCCTATACATGTACTTGACGACCATGATATGTTTTCACTGTTTCTCGGAGCAGTTGTTGACGAGGTAATTGACAAAACCGGTTAAAGCATAATGACTTCTTTGCTGTTCTTGGTTGAGTTTACAGATGCAAGTTATTTAGAGAAGACCAATTACTACTGATCACAAACTGAACAGAGTGAAGTGTGATTTATAGGGGCACTGTATCACCCGGTTTTGATATGTACACATGCTTTATGTAAATACTGTACCTGGTTCTGTATGATCCACGGAGTCCAATCTCAGGGAAACACTGTACCCTTCACACGAGATATAAAAGTTGTCCTTTACACCGTCAAGCCTTTCAACGTAATACCCCGTAGAAGTACCTTACCTTTGTCAATAGCACAACACCTTGTAGAAATACTTTAACGTTGTCCATAGCACAACACCCCGTAGAAGTACCTTACCTTTGTCCATAGCACAACACCCTGTAGAAGTACCTTACCTTTGTCCATAGCACAACACTCTGTAGTGTCCATGCCGTACTCCACCACGTCAGTGTTTGTCAGCTACACTACCATGCCGTCCTTCACTACGTCAGTGTTTGTCAGCTACACTACCATGCTGTCCTCCACCACGTCAGTGTTTGTCAGCTACACTACCACGCCGTCCTCCACCACGTCAGTGTTTGTCACTACACTACCATGCCGTCCTCCACCACGTCAGTGTTTGTCAGCTACACTACCATGCCGTCCTCCACCACGTCAGTGTTTGTCAGCTACACTACCATGCCGTCCTCCACCACGTCAGTGTTTGTCAGCTACACTACCATGCCGTCCTCCACCACGTCAGTGTTTGTCAGCTACACTACCATGCCGTCCTCCACCACGTCAGTGTTTGTCAGCTACACTACCACGCCGTCCTCCACCACGTCAGTGTTTGTCAGCTACACTACCATGCCGTCCTCCACCACGTCGGTGTTTGTCAGCTACACTACCATGCCGTCCTCCACCACGTCAGTGTTTGTCAGCTACACTACCACGCCGTCCTCCACCACGTCAGTGTTTGTCAGCTACACTACCATGCCGTCCTCCACCACGTCAGTGTTTGTCAGCTACACTACCATGCCGTCCTCCACCACGTCAGTGTTTGTCAGCTACACTACCATGCCGTCCTCCACCACGTCAGTGTTTGTCAGCTACACTACCATGCCGTCCTCCACCACGTCAGTGTTTGTCAGCTACACTACCATGCCGTTCTCCACCACGTCAGTGTTTGTCAGCTACACTACCACGCCGTCCTTCACTACGTCAGTGTTTGTCAGCTACACTACCATTCCGTCCTTCACTACGTCAGTGTTTGTCAGCTACACTACCATGCCGTCCTCCACCACGTCAGTGTTTGTCAGCTACACTACCATGCCGTCCTTCACTACGTCAGTGTTTGTCAGCTACACTACCATGCCGTCCTCCACCACGTCAGTGTTTGTCAGCTACACTACCATGCCTTCCTCCACCACGTCAGTGTTTGTCAGCTACACTACCATGCCGTCCTTCACTACGCCCAGTACACGTCCCCTAAACCTTTATTTCTTCTTCACCGACCTCACGGAATGAACACACTCCATGAGATATCTCAATAACCTAAAACGGTTTTTAATTAAAAAAAAGAAAGACATATTTCCAGAGATATTAGCCTTATGCCTAAATGCCTTGACAATACTAAGATGCCTTGACAATACTAAGATGCCTTGACAATACTAAGATGCCTTGACAATACTAAGATGCCTTGACAATACTAAGATGCCTTGACAATACTAAGATGCCTTGACAATACTAAGATGCCTTGACAATACTAAGATGCCTTGACAATACTAAGATGCCTTGACAATACTAATATGGCCATTCCCCCAGTTTCCCGGACAAGGACTCACAGTAATGAAGCTGGAGTAGGTTCAACAATTTCGAAATACACACATGATTTGGGTGAACCAGAGTGATTGGGAAGCATATTTCTGTAATTGTAAAAACGTTGACTGTGGCAATAAGTCATAAATAATTTCCCTTGAGGAAAAGAAACTATTGTTTAATTTTTCCCGACGGGGCAATATCCAGTTATATATATTGGCAGCAGCCGAAGCTCAGAGTGCACGGTTTTTACCAAAATCCCATCGCGGATGAAAAAGAAAGTGGAATGCTGAACTTCAGAGTCCGCAGAACCGAACGTTAATGTTATCGATATGAAAAATGTATAAGATGCTATCTTCAGCAATGTTGGGATTGCATTCCACTCTGTATTCCAACTTTTAGATCCACTAGGCTTCATCTGGGTCATTACCGTCATCTCCAATTATTTCCTGATCAGATTGGCAAGACCTCAAAGCCAAACTTTAGACAGGCCCGAATTCTATGAATCGAGCCTAACGACTCTTTCATTGAAGCTGTTTTTATCCTAGGTATACTATGCTGCGATATTGTAAGTGGGAACATCAAATGAAATTAAGTTATTGGCCCTGTAAAAGATACGAAGAAATTATTGATTTGACCAAGGAAAGAAAACGATTCAAGGATACGTCTTAAGAAGCCTCAGGGATGAGTTTTAGTGTGGTTTTCAGTAGCCCTGACAGAGGATGTTTATCAATGGCTGTGTAGGGACTCGGGACTGACGTCGGCTCACATCACCTCACAATGTCAATAATCGATACAACTATTGAGTAAACAGTTTCTAAAAAGTTCCATGCATCGGGACATCACATGGTGCGGTAACCGAGAACCGGGTATGATCATCACAAGATGGGGTAACCGAGACCGGGTATGCTTATCACAACATGATTTGGTAACCGAGGACCGGGTATGATCATCACAAGATGGGGTTACCGAAAACCGGGTATGATCATCACACGTTGGGGTAACCGAGGACCGGGTATAATCATCCGGACAACAGGTATCGGGTATGATCATCACAAGATGGGGTAACTGAGAACCGGGTATGATCATCACAAGATGGGATGACCGAGAACTGGGTATGATCATCACAAGATGGGGTGACCGAGAACTGGGTATGATCATCACCGGAAATGGTGAAATGGTAAGCTTAAAGAAGTATCGGTAGAAAAAAAACGATAGCTCTCTGCAGCTAATTCTAATCATATATAATTTATAGAGCCTTTTTTATGTACTAGTTTCATAAAGAAATGGGTGAGTGTGTGTTCCATAACTTCAGGTTCGAACCATCCTAACCCCTGCAACACTGATCACTTCCGGCAATACTCCCATACTAAGACGACACGCCGTGAAACAGTGGACATACTGTTCAAAGCGGCATTAAACCTGACTCACTCACTCACCCTTCTCCCGCTCAGGACCACGCAGGAAGACCGCTTCAGTCTTCAGTCAGATCGTCACTGTGTATCTTTAGTATCGATCTCTACAATCGCAAATATTTGTTAATCAGATTATTCGTGCCGGATAGAAGACACACTCTGCTGGCCAATTGGTAATTACATTCCGCTGATGTTTACAGAACGCTGATTGGCTGATTTCTCTGTTCTGGGTAGTGTTACCTCTACACACTGTTGGACAAATGAATGGCCATCTTTAGGTTAACTTTGCAATGTCGATCACCTTCAGATACGATGTATTGTAATCAGCGAACACTACGTCAAATTATGTTTCTGGCCGTGATTCGGGCCCTCCAAAAGCTCAGCACGTCTCGTAAGATGCTGATTGTTGGCTCCACGGTGTTCCAGGTCTGAATATATTTATGTTACAGAATGGCTGATACCTGTCTGCGGCTTGCAGCGAGAATGAAATACTAGCTTATGTGTGATTAGTATGGAGATTGGCTTACCTGCTCTGGCTTATTCCTGGAACGTTATTAAATAACAGACGAACACACTTCGGGCTGTTGTACCGAGTACACACACAGAGCCACACACTACAGGCTGTTGTACCGAGTACACACACAGACCCACACAATACAGGCTGTTGTACCGAGTACACACACAGACCCACACACTACAAGCTGTTGTACCGAGTACACACACAGACCAACACACTTCAGGTTGTTGTACCGAGTACACACACAGACGAACACACTTCAGGCAGTTGTACCGAGTACACACACAGACGAACACACTTCAGGCTGTTGTACCGAGTACACACACAGACCAACACACTACAGGCTGTTGTACCGAGTACACACACAGACCCACACACTGCAGGCTGTTGTACCGAGTACACACACAGACCCACACACTACAGGCTGTTGTACTGCCGAGTACACACACAGACGAACACACTACAGGCTGTTGTACACACCGAGTACACACACAGGCTGTTGTACCGAGTACACACAGACCCACACACTACAGGCTGTTGTACCGAGTACACACACAGACCCACACACTGCAGGCTGTTGTACCGAGTACACACACAGACCAACACACTACAGGCTGTTGTACCGAGTACACACACAGACCAACACACTACAGGCTGTTGTTCCGAGTACACACACAGACCCACACACTACAGGCTGTTGTACCGAGTACACACACAGACCAACACACTTAAGGCTGTTGTACCGAGTACACATACAGACCAACACACTACAGGCAGTTGTTCCGAGTACACACACACAACAATCTGACTCACTTCAGAGGTCAGCTGAGAGTACATACACATAACAATCTGACTCACTACAGAAGTTAGCTTAGAGTACACACACATAACAATCAGACTCACTTCAGAGGTTAACTTAGAGAACACACACATAACAATCTGACTCACTACAGAGGTTAGCTTAGAGTACACACACATAACAATCTGACTCACTACAGAGGTTAGCTTAGAGTACACACACATAACAATCTGACTCACTACAGAGGTTAGCTTAGAGTACACACACATAACAATCTGACTCACTACAGAGGTTAACTTAGAGTACACACACATAACAATCTGACTCACTACAGAGGTTAACTTAGAGTACACACACATAACAATCTGACTCACTACAGAGGTTAACTTAGAGTCACACACACATAACAATCTGACTCACTCACAGACTCACACACAGGTAACAAGCTTACAGAGGTTACACACACACAACAATCTGACTCACTACAGAGGTTAGCTTAGAGTACACACACATAACAATCTGACTCACTACAGAGGTTAGCTTAGAGTACACACACATAACAATCTGACTCACTACAGAGGTTAACTTAGAGTACAGTACATAACAATCTGACTCACACAGAACACAATCTGACTCACTACAGAGGTTAGCTTAGAGTACACACACATTACAATCTGACTCACTACAGAGGTTAGCTTAGAGTACACACACATAACAATCTGACTCACTACAGAGGTTAGCTTAGAGTACACACACATAACAATCTGACTCACTACAGAGGTTAGCTTAGAGTACACACACATAACAATCTGACTCACTACAGAGGTTAACTTAGAGTACACACACACAATTGACTCACTACTGAGTACTCACTACAGAGGTTAGCTTAGAGTACACACACATTACAATCTGACTCACTACAGAGGTTAGCTTAGAGTACACACACATAACAATCTGACTCACTACAGAAGTTAGCTTAGAGTACACACACATTACAATCTGACTCACTACAGAGGTTAACTTAGAGTACACACACATTACAATCTGACTCACTACAGAGGTTAACTTAGAGTACACACACATTACAATCTGACTCACTACAGAGGTTAGCTTAGAGTACACACACATTACAATCTGACTCACTACAGAGGTTAGCTTAGAGTACACACACATAACAATCTGACTCACTACAGAGGTTAAGCTTAGAGTACACACACATAACAATCTGACTCACTACACAGAGGTTAACTTAGAGTACACACACATTACAATCTGACTCACTACAGAGGTTAGCTTAGAGTACAGACACACACACAATCTGACTCACTACAAGGTTCTTAGAGTGACTACAATCTGACTCACTACAGAGGTTAGCTTAGAGTACACACACATTACAATCTGACTCACTACAGAGGTTAGCTTAGAGTACACACACATTACAATCTGACTCACTACAGAGGTTAGCTTAGAGTACACACACATTACAATCTGACTCACTACAGAGGTTAGCTTAGAGTACACACACATTACAATCTGACTCACTACAGAGGTTAGCTTAGAGTATACACACACATAACAATCTGACTCACTACAGAGGTTAGCTTAGAGTACACACACATTACAATCTGACTCACTACAGAGGTTAGCTTAGAGTACACACACATTACAATCTGACTCACTACAGAGGTTAGCTTAGAGTACACGCACATAACAATCTGACTCACTACAGAGGTTAGCTTAGAGTACACACACATTACAATCTGACATAAGGATGTGTATAGTCATAAGTATGTCCTGGACGGTAATGGAATAGTGTCCTCGTCAGCCGAACATCGGAAGGAGATGAGTTTCAATCCCAGGTGATCGTGTAGCAGCTGAGTGGTAGGATCACCTGAACGGGAAAGTGTCGAGCTGTGTGTCAAAGTGGATTGCACGGCTCAGCCCAGATTTACCTCGCCAGTTTTGATTTTCCTTCAAGCCCGTTTAATAGAGCTTGTGTAGCTGAGCCAGTTTGACGCCGAGCTGAACATATGGAACCAATTCGTCTGAGCTTCCAAAGACTGGAAACTAATTAAAACGAATTTCGATAGACGTGGACATTCCTTTTGAAGGCTTTCAATGCTTACATGTTAAAAAAGCCATTAATAACAGGGACATAACCGGGTGTGTAATGCCTACGTTATATAGCTCTATAATGATTTACAGATTACCGTCTGAGCAAAGCCAAATTCCTGTGCTCAATGGCTTCATGTTAGAGAGAGCCCTTACTGCCACACGCTAAAGGTACATGACATCTCCTACAGAGTTATCACTGGGCGAGGTACACGAAACACGGTACTTCCACCATGCAGAAGTTCTGCAGATGCGGCTGTTGACACCTGAAACATAATACGGAAAATATCACAACAATTATGGGAGGTACACACCCAAGGGAGGTGTACACACACACTCACACACAAACACACACACAGACACGCAAGGGAGGTAGATATGCTCACACTAGGAAAGAGCACACACAAACACGCACACAGACACGCAAGGGAGGTAGGTATACTCATACAAAAGGGATGTATACACACACAAGGAAGGTATGTGCATACACACACAAGGAAGGTACACACACATATAAGGGAGGTAGATATACTCACACAAGAAAAGTACACACACACAGACACAAAACACAAACACACAGACACAAAAGGGAGGTAAGTATGCTCACACAAAAGGGAGGTATAAACACACAAGGAAAATATATGTATATGTACACAAGGGAGGTACACGCACGCACACACAGAAAGGGAGGTCTATTTATATATATGTGTGTGCGTGTGTGTGTGTGTATACACACACAATGGAGGTACTCATACACACGCACACAAGGGAGGTATGTGTACATACACACAAGGGAGGCACACACACGCGCGTACACACACAAGGGAGGTATAAGTATACACACGCACGGGAGGTTACCTAAGATGGGCTCACACACAAAGACAGTGCACACGGAGGTACACGTACGATGTAGGTACATACAGAAGGAAAATACAAAGGAGGGAGGTACACACAAGCTAAGAAAACTCACAGGCGGTTCACACAGGGGATATGCCCACATGGGAGGTACACACAAGGTTTGTTTACACAACGGTGATACACAAAAGGTAAGCATACACAATTAAGGTACGCTCATTGTTACCAACAAAGAAGGTACTAACAAGGCCGGTACAAACAGAGGAGGTACAAACAGAGGACATGCACACAAAGTAGGTGCAAGCAGAGAGGTTGCAAACAAAGGAGGTTTAAACAAAGGGCGTACAAACAAAGGAGTGAGTGAGTGAGTTTGGTATTTCGTCGCTTTTAGCAATATTCCAGCATTATCACGGGGGGGGGGGGAGGGGGCGCGGAAATGGGCTTCACACATTGTACCCATGTGGGGAATCGAACCCGGGCCCTCGGCGTGACGAGCTAACGCTCTAACCACTAGGCTACCCCACCGCCCCACAAACAAAAAAGGTACTAACAAAGGAGCTACCAACAAAGTGGGTGCAAACAAATGGGGTACACACAAAAAATGTGCACACAAAGGCGATGCACATAAATGCGATGCTCACAAAGGCGATCCGCACAAAGGATGTGCACATGAAGCAGGTACCAACAAAAGAGGTACACACAAAGGGAGGTACACACAAAGGGAGGTACACACAAAGGGAGGTACACACAGAAGGAGGTACACACAAAGGGAGGTACACACAAAGGGAGGTACACACACACACAAAGGGAGGGTACAGAGGGAGGTACACACAAAGGAGGTACACACACAGGGGAGGTACACACAAGGAGGTACACACAAAGGGAGGTACACACAGAGGGAGGTACACACAGAGGGAGGTACACACAAAGGGAGGTACACACAAAGGAGGTACACACAAAGGGAGGTACACACAGGGGGAGGTACACACAAAGGGAGGTACACACAAAGGGAGGTACACACAGGGAGGTACACACAAAGGGAGGTACACACAGATGGAGGTACACACAGAGGAGGACACACAACATGGAAGTACACACAAAGGGAGGTACACACAGAGGGAAGGTACACACAGATGGAGGTACACACACAAACACACAAGGGAGGTACACACAAAGGGAGGTACACACAAAGGGAGGTACACACAAAGGGAGGTACACACACAGAGGGAGGGTACACACAAAGGGAGGTACACACAGGGAGGAGTACACACAGAGGGAGGTACACACAGGGGAGGTACACACAGAGGGAGGTACACACACACAAAGGGAGGTACACACAAAGGGAGGTACACACAAAGGGAGGTACACACAAAGGGAGGTACACACAGAGGAGGTACACACAAAGGGAGGTACACACAAGGGAGGTACACACACACAAGGGAGGTACACACAGGGAGGGAGGTACACACAAGGGAGGTACACACACAAAGGGAGGTACACACAGAGGGAGGTACACACACACAAGGGAGGTACACACAAAGGGAGGTACACACAGGGGGAGGGAGGTACACACAAAGGGAGGTACACACAAGGGAGGTACACACACAGAGGGAGGTACACACAAAAGGGAGGTACACACAGAGGGAGTACACACAGAGGGAGGTACACACAAGGGAGGTACACACAGAGGAGGTACACACACAAGGGAGGTACACACAGGTGGGGGAGGTACACACAAAGGGAGGTACACACAAAGGGAGGTACACACAAAGGGAGGTACACACAAAGGGAGGTACACACAAAGGGAGGTACACACAAGGGAGGTACACACAAAGGGAGGTACACACAAAGGGAGGTACACACAAAGGGAGGTACACACAGAGGGAGGTACACACAAAGGGAGGTACACACAGAGGGAGGTACACACAAAGGGAGGTACACACAGATGGAGGTACACACAGAGGGAGGTACACACAGAGGGAGGTACACACAGAGGGAGGTACACACATGGAAGTGCACACAGAGGGAGTTACACACAAAGGGAGGTACACAGATGGAGGTACACACAAAGGGAGGTACACACAAAGGGACACACACAGGGAGGTGCACACACAAAGGGAGGTACACACAGAGGGAGGTACACACAAAGGGAGGTACACACAGAGGGAGGTACACACAAAGGGAGGTACACACAAAGGGAGGTACAAAAACACATGTGAGGATACATAAAGGTAACAGACTACACTGATATACATTAGCAGACTCCACGCGGCTGATGGTACGATCGTTGTAGCAGTCTAATAACTAACGTTATGCCTAACCGATACCATATATAGTTGATGCATTATGGAGTGGTATGTCTGAGGCGTGAGTAAGTGCCTTCAGGTTGATACTGGCGTCCTGTACACGTCCGTGATTCATATGTCACTTGGTGTATGAAGCCTGGTCTCATCTAAGGATGCAGTCGGTAACACAGCGCAAGGAAGACGCGCCATGTCAATTACCATTCATTTATAGATGTCAGTGTACTTCGTGGCTGAGACGGTTTCAGAGGGCCGATCCAATCTCAGGAGTCTTAAGACAACGGGTCTGACTGACGTGACCTTCTAAATTTATCGGAATATAAGAGGTGCGACACAGACCATATTTCATTTCTATTGCGTTTTCCGCTCTTCAAGATCTATACATAATGTATAATACAGATAATGTTATGTTTGTCATGCATGATATGGAAGTGTGCCAATGGTTCGACAGAACATCCACAGAGACGTATTCTGGAATAGCCAACACGTTACAATAACCATACGTCGATGTATAACAAATCAGGTTGGTTATCCTGTGTCGTAATGACTCTATATGGTGTCTGTATGTTCAGACCCAGTGTGTCGACGACCCAAGTAATTAAGCCAATTCTCATTCAGATCGATCGTAATGGTCAGCACTGACCACGTGTCCAGGACCGTCTCCTGTAGCCATGTAAGAGGGAAGTGCTGTTACGGGTCTGCCTGGCATATATTCCAGTACTAACAGTACCAAACTGTACTATAGAACCAAAATAGAACACAAATAGCCTCACATCTACAGATTGTGTCTGTAGTCAGAGAGAGATATCTTTGTACTGATAGTGGGTAGATTGTACCAGTACATCGAACTGTTTCACCTGGTAGTGGGTAGTATAGATTGTACAGGACAACGACCGAACTGTTTCACCGAGACCATCGACCTCTGTTTTACCTGATAGTGGGTAGATTGTACCAGTACATCGACCTCTGTTTCACCTGATAGTGGGTAGATTGTGCCAGAACATCGACTTCTGTTTCACCTGATAGTGGGTAGATTGTACCAGTACATCGAACTGTTTCACCTGATAGTGGGTAGATTGTGCCAGAACATCGACCTCTGTTTCACCTGATAGTGGGTAGATTGTACCAGTACATCGAACTGTTTCACCTGATAGTGGGTAGATTGTACCAGTTAATCGAACCGTTTCACCTGATAGTGGGTAGATTGTACCAGTACATCGAACTGTTTCACCTGATAGTGGGTAGATTGTACCAGTTAATCGAACCGTTTCACTTGATAGTGGGTAGATTGTACCAGTACATCGAGCTATTTCACCTGATAGTGGGTAGATTGTTCCAGTACATCGAACTGTTTCACCTGATAGTGAGCAAACTTGAGTGTTGATTGAACCATTGGTAGGGGGTAATATTGGAGCCCTTTGTGCACACTGAAGGGCATGGATTAACCGTACTTTGAATAACGTGGTGGTAACAGCAGTTACAGTAGTAGAAGTAGGAGTAGTTGTTGTTGTAGTACTTGTAATAGTTGCCGTAGTTGCAGTTGTGTAGTAGTACTAGCAGTAGTAGTTGTTGTAGTAGCAGTAGTAGTTGTTGTTGTAGTAGTAGTTGTTGTAGTTGTAGTAGTAGTGGTGGTAGTAGCAGTTGTAGTAGTGATAGTTGTAGTAGTGGTAGTAGTAGCAGTAGTAGCAGTAGTAGTGGTGGTGGTGGTAGTAATAGTGGTAGAAGTAGTGGCATTAATAGTAATAGTAATAGTAGTGACAGTTGTCGTTGTAGTAGTCGTTGTCGTAGTCACAAAAGTGATGGTGCTTCCTACGTATTGTGGGAGGACGTGCATGCACATGAACACGCCTACACCAGTGATCACGTCCTGACATCTGATGGCCTCATCCCCATCCCCCAAGATATCCCCATCACGGCGGCCCCATCACGTGGTCACAAACCTGAAGTAATGTGCGATTGATCTTAACACGCGCCTGAATGTTCGCCGGGCAAAATCACAGTTAACCAATACCGTAAACTGTTGCAGAGCGATGAATGTGAGAAAACAAAATAAATCCTTGTTAAGGATCTGTTCATATGTCTGCCAACAGAACCATTTCCACTTTAAACAATCATCAAACTTAATTCACCAGTGAAAGATCCGCAGTAACAGTAGCAGCAGCAGCAGCAGCACGTGGGGGACCCCTGCCTCGGACAAAACCTGGAGGCCTCTCAGCAGCGTATTGGTTCCCCTATCGATCAAAATGAACTCAACATGTTACGATTAAAGTGTGTTAGTCCCCGACTCGGTCAGCCTAGACCCCCCAGAGCCAGGTCACGAGAGGGTCAATTACAAACATTAAGTCTTTCCACCCCTTTGCCTCTTTGTCAATCATTTGGTTATAAAACCACTAACTTTGGATTGGCCATTTCTTCCCCCCGGAAACTGTGCTTTTAACTCTAGTCTGTATTTCGAGACTGCAGCGTATTAAGAGCAATCTACTATCATTAATCAAATGTTTTATTTGATCATCTTGACAATGTGCTGATTTGGATTTGGATAAAAGCACGCCACGTAACATTCGTTCCAGATTGTGGCACTGTCTGTTGATTGAATTTGGATTGTCAGCGGTATGAATGTTGAATCGTCGCTTTTTGTGAAGTTAGTTTCATCCATCGGAAGAGAATGTGTGAGTGTTTCTGTGCATCGATCTTTCAGTGACAGCCAGCTTCAATCTAACCAAGCTGGGTTGCCTAACCGCTGACAGGGAATGGCCTCAATGTAGCGAGGAAGACCACATCGGATTTTCTCGTGCCTTTGTTGTGTTATCGTTCCAAGGGAACCCGGAAAAAACTGATAAATTTCCAAGTCACACAAGAATGAAAACGTATAGAGCCAAAATACCCTAGCTCGAGCAGCAACACATACCCCGTGTAACACAGCATTACCCTGTCCAGAGATATAATGTCCTGTCTACAGACGCAGTGTCCCGGTCTAGAGAAGTTGTGTCCTGTCCTGTCTGGAGATGCAATGTCATGTCGAGAGACGCAGTGTCCTGTCTAGAGACGCATTGTCCTGTCTAGAGAAACAGTGTTCTGTCCTGTCTAAAGATGCAGTGTCCCGTCTAGGGAAGCTGTGTCCTGTCCTGTCTGGAGATGCAATGTTTTTTTGTCTAGAGACTCAATGTCTAGTCTAGAGACGCAGTGTCCTGTCTAGAGACCGGGTGTCCCGTCTAGAAAAGCAGTGTCCTGTCCTGTCTAGAGATGCAATGTCCTGTCTGGAGATGCAATGTCCTGTCTAAAGAAGCAGTGTCTTGTCTAGAGACGTTGTGTCCTGAGCTGTCTGGAGATGCAATGTCCTGTCTAGAGAAGCAATGTCCTGTCTAGAGACGCAATGTCCTGTTTGGAGACCGAGTGTCCCGTTTAGAAATGCAGTGTTCTGTCCTGTCTGGAGATGCAGTGTCCTGTCCAGAGATGCAGGGTCTCGTCCAGAGAAGCAATGTCCTGTCTAGAGATGCAGTGTCCTGTCTAGAGACGCAGTGTCCTGTCTAGAGACGCAGTGTCCTGTCTAGAGAAGCAGTGTCCTGTCTAGAGACTCAGTGTCCTGTCTAGAGAAGCAGTGTCCTGTCTAGAGACGCATTGTCTTGTCTAGTCTATTTCCTGGACATACGGGCAAGACAACACTGTTCCTGTTTACGGCGGCCTGGTGTTAACACAACATAGACAGTATCTCTGACCTTGGCCCAGTATCTCTGACCTTGGCCTGTGGTACCGAGCACCCAATTGTTGCCCCGAGATTGGGAAACAACAACAACAAAAATAGGAGTTTACAGGCAGGTCTTTTGAGACGTTTTGTCATAATGTACTTGTCAACAACAGAGAAGGGTGGAACAAATTATAATCTGCTTGGAAAGTTCAAGCTTCTACCACCTGGTCGGGTTCTGTGGAAGATCACCCGGGAATCAATTTGCTTCAGCTTAATTTCTTGATCAGCTTGACTTTTTACATGCTTTTTCAAAGTTCTCTTTTCCTTTTCTTTCTAAGCTTCCCTCTTTTCATTCTTCTTTTTCATGTTCCAATTTCATTTTTTTATCTTTTTGAGTTTTCAAATTTCACTTTTGATTTTCTTTAACCAATTTTCTCTTTTAAATTCTAATTTCTTTAAAGCCCAAATATCAGCCTTTTTCTCCAATCTAAACCAGCGTATCGTTAATGCATCCAATTCCTCCCTTAACCAGGTAAATATCGAAAATGGTTGACATTATATCTGCCTACCTGATTTAGTGTCATGTTGGTAGCAATAAATAATAGTAAAATATTCCTGTCAATAAATTATTCTTAAAAATAAATGCTGGGAACTTTTCCACCTTCCTGGAGTGGTGAAGTCCGTGTTACACCTTCGTGGTGTGGTGAAGTCCTTGTTCCAATCCCCTGGTGTGGTGAAGTCCGTGTCTCACCTTTCAGGTGTGTCGTGAAGTCCGTGTGAAGTCCTTGTTCCACCTTCCTGGTGTGGTGAAGTCCTTGTTCCACCTTCCTGGTGTGGTGAAGTCCGTGTCTCGTGGTGTGGTGAAGTCCTTGTTCCACTGTGTCAGGTGGTCCACCTTCCTGGTGTGGTGAAGAAGTGTTCCACCTTCCTGGTGTGGTGAAGTCCTACACCTCCCAGGTGTGGTGAAGTCCGTGTTCCACCTTCCTGGTGTGGTGAAGTCCGTGTTCCACCTTCCTGGTGTGGTGAAGTCCGTGTTACACCTTCCTGGTGTGGTGAAGTCACTGTTACACCTTCCTGGTGTGGTGAAGTCCTTGTTCCACCTTCCTGGTGTGGTGAAGTCCTTGTTACACCTTCCTGGTGTGGTGAAGTCCTTGTTCCACCTTCCTGGTGTGGTGAAGTCCGTGTTCCATCTTCCGGGTGTGGTGAAGTCACTGTTCCTCCTTCCTGGTGTTGTGAAGTCTTTGTTACACCTTCCTGGTGTGGTGAAGTCCTTGTTCCACCTTCCTGGTGTGGTGAAGTCCGTGTTCCACCTTCCTGGTGTGGTGAAGTCACTGTTCCACCTTCCGGGTGTGGTGAAGTCACTGTTCCACCTTCCTGGACTGGTGAAGTCATTGTTCCACCTTCCTGGTGTGGTGAAGTCATTGTTCCACCTCCCTGGTGTGGTGAAGTCATTGTTCCACCTTCCTGGTGTGGTGAAGTCCGTGTTACACCTTCCTGGTGTGGTGAAGTCCGTGTTACACCTTCCTGATGTGGTGAAGTCACTGTTCCACCTTTCTGGTGTGGTGAAGTCATTGTTCCTTCTTCCTGGTGTGTTAAAGTCCTTGTTCCACCTTCCTGGTGTGGTGAAGTATTGTTCCACCTTCCTGGTGTGGTGAAGTCCGTGTTCCTCCTTCCTGGTGTGTTGAAGTCCTTGTTCCATCTTCCTGGTGTGGTGAAGTATTGTTCCACCTTCCTGGTGTGGTGAAGTCCTTGTTACACCTTCCTGGTGTGGTGAAGTCCTTGTTCCACCTTCCGGGTGTGGTGAAGTCCTTGTTCCACCTTCCTGGTGTGGTGAAGTCCGTGTTCCACCTTCCTAGAGTGGTGAAGTCTTTGTTACACCTTCCTGGTATGCTGAAGTCATTGTTACACCTTCCTGGTGTGGTGAAGTCTTTGTTACACCTTCCTGGTGTGGTG
Source organism: Haliotis rubra (assembly GCF_003918875.1). Taxonomy (NCBI): domain Eukaryota; kingdom Metazoa; phylum Mollusca; class Gastropoda; order Lepetellida; family Haliotidae; genus Haliotis; species Haliotis rubra. Next base: position 3,136,621 of record NW_025767068.1, read on the forward strand.
AAGTCATTGTTCCACCTTCCTGGTGTGGCGAAGTCCGTGTTCCATCTTCCTGGTGGGGTGAAGTCCTTGTTCCACCTTCCTGGTGTGGTGAAGTCCGTGTTCCACCTTCCTGGTGTGGTGAAGTCCGTGTTACACCTTCCTGGTTTGGTGAAGTCCGTGTTACACCTTCCTGGTGTGGTGAAGTCCTTGTTACACCTTCCTGGTGTGGTGAAGTCCTTGTTCCACCTTCCTGGTGTGATGAAGTCCGTGTTACACCTTCCTGGTGTGGTGAAGTCATTGTTCCACCTTCCTGGTGTGGTAAAGTCATTGTTCCACCTCCCTGGTGTGGTGAAGTCCTTGTTCCACCTTCATGGTGTGGCGAAGTGCGTGTTACACCTTCCTGGTGTGGTGAAGTCCGTGTTACACCTTCCTGGTGTGGTGAAGTCATTGTTCCACCTTTCTGGTGTGGTGAAGTCATTGTTCCTCCTTCCTGGTATATTGAAGTCCTTGTTCCACCTTCCTGGTGTGGTGAAGTCCGTGTTCCACCTTCCTGGTGTGGTGAAGTCACTGTTCCACCTTCCTGGTGTGGTGAAGTCTTTGTTACACCTTCCTGGTGTGGTGAAGTCCTTGTTTCACCTTCCTGGTGTGGTGAAGTCATTGTTCCAATTCCCTGGTGTGGTGAAGTCCGTGTCTCACACAGTTCCCAGGTGGTGTGCACTTCCCAGGTGTGGTGAAGTCCGTGTTACACCTTCCTGGTGTGGTGAAGTCCTTGTTCCACCTTCCTGGTGTGGTGAAGTCCGTGTTCCACCTTCCTGGTGTGGTGAAGTCCGTGTTACACCTTCCTGGTGTGGTGAAGTCAGTTGTTCCACCTTCCTGGTGTGGTGAAAGTCCTGGACTGGTGAAGTTGTTCCACCTTCCTGGTGTGGTGAAGTCCTTGTTACACCTTCCTGGTGTGGTGAAGTCCCGGTGTGGTGAAGTTGTTCCACCTTCCTGGTGTGGTGAAGTCCGTGTTACACCTTCCTGGTGTGGTGAAGTCCGTGTTCCACCTTCCTGGTGTGGTGAAGTCCGTGTTCCACCTTCCCTTTGATGTGGTGAAGTTCACCTTCCGGGTGTGGTGTTCCACCTTCCTGGTGTGGTGAAGTCATTGTTCACCTTCCTGGTGTGGTGAAGTCCTTGTTCCACCTTCCCTTCCACCTTCCTGGTGTGGTGAAGTCATTGTTCCACCTTCCTGGTGTGGGAAGTCCTTGTTCCACCTTCCCGGGTGTGGTCATTGTTACACCTTCCCGGGTGTGGTGAAGTCCGTGTTACACCTTCCCTGTTAAAGTTGTTCCACCTTTCTGGTGTGGTGAAGTCCGTGTTCCTCCTTCCTGGTGTGGTGAAGTCCTTGTTCCACCTTCCTGGTGTGGTGAAGTTACACCTTCCTGGTGTGGTGAAGTCCCTTGTTACACCTTCCTGGTGTGGTGGTGTGTTCCACCTTCCTGGTGTGGCGAAGTCCGTGTTCCACCTTCCTGGTGTGGTGAAGTCCTTGTTCCACCTTCCTGGTGTGGTGAACCTTCCTGGTGTGGTGAAGTCCGTGTTACACCTTCCCTGAAGTGTGGTGAAGTCACCTTCCTTGTGGTGAACACCTTCCTGGTGTGGTGAAGTCCCGTGTTACACCTTCCTGGTGTGGTGAAGTCCTTGTTCCACCTTCCTGGTGTGGTGAAGTCCTTGTTACACCTTCCTGGTGTGGTGTGTGAGTCATTGTTCCACCTCCCTGGTGTGGTGAAGTCCTTGTTCCACCTTCTGGTGTGGTGAAGTGGTGTGGTGAAGTCATTGTTCCACCTTCCTGGTGTGGTAAAGTCATTGTTCCACCTCCCTGGTGTGGTGAAGTCACTGTTCCACCTTCCTGGACTGGTGAAGTCATTGTTCCACCTTCCTGGTGTGGTGAAGTCCTTGTTCCACCTCCCTGGTGTGGTGAAGTCCTTGTTCCACCTCCTGGTGTGGTGAAGTCCTTGTTCCACCTTCCGGTGTGGTGAAGTCCGTGTTACACCTTCCTGGTGTGGTGAAGTCCGTGTTACACCTTCCTGATGTGGTGAAGTCACTGTTCCATCTTTCTGGTTTGGTGAAGTCATTGTTCCTTCTTCCTGATGTGTTAAAGTCCTTGTTCCACCTTTCTGGTGTGGTGAAGTCCGTGTTCCTCCTTCCTGGTGTGTTGAAGTCCTTGTTCCATCTTCCTGGTGTGGTGAAGTCCTTGTTCCACCTTCCGGGTGTGGTGAAGTCCTTGTTCCACCTTCCTGGTGTGGTGAAGTCCGTGTTCCACCTTCCTAGTGTGGTGAAGTCTTTGTTACACCTTCCTGGTATGCTGAAGTCATTGTTACACCTTGTGGTGAAGTCCCGGTGTGGTGAAGTCTTTGTTACACCTTCCTGTGGTGAAGTCATTGTTCCTCCTTCCTGGGTGAAGTCCGTGTTCCATCTTCCTGGTGTGGTGAAGTCCTTGTTCCACCTTCCTGGTGTGGTGAAGTCCGTGTTCCACCTTCCTGGTGTGGTGAAGTCCGTGTTACACCTTCCTGGTTTGGTGAAGTCCGTGTTACACCTTCCTGGTGTGGTGAAGTCCTTGTTACACCTTCCTGGTGTGGTGAAGTCCGTGTTACACCTTCCTGGTGTGATGAAGTCCTTGTTACACCTTCCTGGTGTGGTGAAGTCCTTGTTCCACCTTCCTTCCTGGTGTGGTGAAGTCATTGTTCCACCTTCCTGGTGTGGTGAAGTCCTTGTTCCACCTTCATGGTGGTGTGGCGAAGTGCGTGTTACACCTTCCTGGTGTGGTGAAGTCCGTGTTACACCTTCCTGGTGTGGTGAAGTCATTGTTCCACCTTTCTGGTGTGGTGAAGTCATTGTTCCTCCTTCCTGGTATATTGAAGTCCTTGTTCCACCTTCCTGGTGTGGTGAAGTCCGTGTTCCACCTTCCTGGTGTGGTGAAGTCACTGTTCCACCTTCCTGGTGTGGTGAAGTCTTTGTTACACCTTCCTGGTGTGGTGAAGTCCTTGTTCCACCTTCCTGGTGTGGTGAAGTCAGTGTTACACCTTCCTGGTGTGGTGAAGTCATTGTTCCACCTTCCTGGTGTTGAAGTCCTTGTTCCACCTTCCTGGTGTGTTGAAGTCATTGTTCCACCTTCCTGGTGTGGTGAAGTCCTTGTTCCACCTTCCTGGTGTGGTGAAGTCATTGTTCCATCTCCCTGGTGTGGTGAAGTCCTTGTTCCACCTCCCTGGTGTGGTGAAGTGCGTGTTACACTTTCCTGGTGTGGTGAAGTCCGTGTTACACCTTCCTGATGTGGTGAAGTCACTGTTCCACCTTCCTTTTGTGGTGAAGTCATTGTTCCACCTTCCTGGTGTGTTGAAGTCCTTGTTCCACCTTCCTGGTGTGGTGAAGTCATTGTTCCACCTTCCTGGTGTGTTGAAGTCCTTGTTCCACCTTCCTGGTGTGTTGAAGTCCGCTGGCGGTAGAGTATAGTCAACCAGCCTACTGATCCTGCCCCATGCTGTCGTTGATGGTGCTAGAATCAACTTTCAGGGAACAATTAGACCCCATTAATGGCTAACTTCGTTCATTAATGGCGCCACTTAGGTTTTGCTTTGAAACACTTCCGAGCCTCTTCCGTTATGCACGTGCTAATGGACGTGGTTGTCCGTTTTTCATCTTTGAAGTTTGCTATACGAGATAGTGCTTCCAGCTGAACACTTGCATAGAAGATGAGACCATGTCACCATGGAAGATGCACGACATATGAGCTTACAGCCGACGACAGACGAAGCTGCAGTATCTCCAACAGATGACGTAATCTGCAACTGAATGCGTGATGTAAGATGAGGCGAGAAGTCAGCACTATAGATGTGAGTGTTGCAACATATCATGCTTGCTAGGCGACAGCGTCACATTATAATCACCATTTTCATCAAAGCCAGATTCTGTTGAACTTCTATTTAGTTTTACCAGCCCAACAGGTTCCCGTGGGATTTCTGGGGAATTAAACGTTCTCGGTACTACATGCCTGTTAAAAGAATGAAGATGCATACTGGGACGAACAATACGGGAATATCGCGGAAAACGAAGAAGCGGAAAAAACGAATGAGTTATTGAGATAGTTCACTGTCGGGGCTGTCTAGAACTGTAGGCTATATGCCGTGAAAAACTTAACATTTCCCGAGGTTTAACAATCTCTGAGTTAAAACACCTCGATATCGATCATGGTAATATTGCCAATATCAGTCAGCTTTACTCCATCAAACGAACAGAGACTCCCCCAGCAAAACAAAACATGGAGTTAAACCTCATCAGTTACACCTCCCCAGCGGAGTTCACTGACCGTCCGCAGCAGACACGCTCATGTCTGACCAGCCTATAAGAACCTAGCGTCGCTCTGAGGCCAACATCAGACGTCTCCAGTTCCCCACTAAATCCAGTGATTGTTCTGTAATTCCTTTCAAGACAGGAGAGCTGACGTCACCAATCATACAGCCTATTGCCTGCCTGCTTCCCGTGTAGTTAGGTACACAGTGTAACATTCAGGTGTAGTTAGGTATACAGTGTAACATTCAGGTGTAGGCTACACAGTGTAACATTCAGGTGTAGGCTAGGTACACAGTGTAACATTCAGGTGTAGGCTTGGTACACAGTGTAACATTCAGGTGTAGGCTAGGTACACAGTGTAACATTCAGGTGTAGGCTTGGTACACAGTGTAACATTCAGGTGTAACATTCAGGTGTAGGCTTGGTACACGGTGTAACATTCAGGTGTAGGCTAACATTCAGGTACACAGTGTAACATTCAGGTGTAGGCTAGGTACACAGTGTAACATTCAGGTGTAGGCTTGGTACACAGTGTAACATTCAGGTGTAGGCTGGGTACACAGTGTAACATTCAGGTGTAGGCTAGGTACACAGTGTAACATTCAGGTGTGTAGGCTACGGTGGTACACAGTGTAACATTCAGGTGTAGGCTGGTACACAGGTACACAGTGTAACATTCAGGTGTAGGCTAGGTACACAGTGTAACATTCAGGTGTAGGTACACGGTGTAACATTCAGGGTACACACAGTGTAACATTCAGGTGTAGGCTTGGTACACAGTGTAACATTCAGGTGTAGGCTAGGTACACAGTGTAACATTCAGGTGTAGGCTAGGTACACAGTGTAACATTCAGGTGTAGGCTAGGTACACAGTGTAACATTCAGGTGTAGGCTAGGTACACAGTGTAACATTCAGGTGTAGGCTAGGTACACAGTGTAACATTCAGGTGTAGGCTTGGTACACAGTGTAACATTCAGGTGTAGGCTTGGTACACAGTGTAACATTCAGGTGTAGGCTTGGTACACAGTGTAACATTCAGGGTACACACAGTGTAACATTCAGGTGTAGGCTAGGTACACAGTGTAACATTCAGGTGTAGGCTTGGTACACAGTGTAACATTCAGGTGTAGGCTTGGTACACAGTGTAACATTCAGGTGTAGGCTTGGTACACAGTGTAACATTCAGGTGTAGGCTAGGTACACAGTGTAACATTCAGGTGTAGGCTTGGTACACAGTGTAACATTCAGGTGTAGGCTAGGTACACAGTGTAACATTCAGGTGTAGGCACAGGTGTAACATTCAGGCTGGATACACAGGTAACATTCATGCTTGATACACAGTGTAACATTCAGGTGTAGGCTTGGTACACAGTGTAACATTCAGGTGTAGGCTAGGTACACAGTGTAACATTCAGGTGTAGGCTTGGTACACAGTGTAACATTCAGGTGTAGGCTAGGTACACAGTGTAACATTCAGGTGTAGGCTTGGTACACAGTGTAAGATTCAGGTGTAGGCTTGGTACACAGTGTAACATTCAGGTTTAGGCTAGGTAACACAGGTGTAGTGTAACAGTGTAACATTCAGGTTTAGGCTTGAAACAGTGTAACATTCAGGTGTAGGCTTGGTACACAGTGTAACATTCAGGTGTAGGCTTGGTACACAGTGTAACATTCAGGTTTAGGCTTGAAACACAGTGTAACGTTCAGGTGTAGGCTAGATGCACAGTGTAAGAAATTGAGTGCAGGATAGATACCAGGAATAACACTTTAAATAGAGCCAGGATGCAGAGAATAAAATTCCAATTCGACGCTAGATAGTGTACCATGTCAACACAACAGAATTTTAATGGAGGATCTGGATGAATGTATTCAACAATTAGCGGGGTGTTGCACACTCAGCTTCATGTCCTCTTTTACATAAGCCCTCCACTAAGACGCTGACAGAATGAGGTACAATCCATTAGCTAATACAAAGCTATTTACTGTTTAGTCCGAGAAACGTCTACAATCCTTTGTTTAGCGTGTTTTACATCGTGTTCTTAAGTCAATGGTAATTCTCGTCACAAAGCACATGTCACGTTATTTTGATGTTTTCATCCCATACTGACACTGAGCACTGAACAAACTCGTCTGGGTATGTCGGGGAGGCAGGTCTGCACAATTTGAACGATGTGTTTTAATGTTGTATTGAAATTGAACATTTTCGAACAAACTTTCGAGAAACTTTGTACCGACAACTGAAATGCTGTGCACGAGTGGTTTGAGAGTGATTACTTCCACCATCTGACCCTATGTTGTTAGAGTGATTACTTCCACCATCTGACCCTATGTTGTTAGTGTGATTACTTCCACCATCTGACCCTATGTTGTTAGAGTGATTACTTCCACCATCTGACCCTATGTTGTTAGAGTGATTACTTCCACCATCTGACTCTATGTTGTTAGAGTGATTACTTCCACCATCTGACCCTATGTTGTTAGAGTGATTACTTCCACCATCTGTTGTTAGAGTGATTACTTCCACCATCTGACCCTATGTTGTTAGAGTGATTACTTCCACCATCTGACCCTGATTATGTTGTTAGAGATTACTTCCACCATCTGATTAGAGTGATTACTTCCACCATCTGACCCTATGTTGTTAGAGTGATTACTTCCACCATCTGACCCTATGTTGTTAGAGTGATTACTTCCACCATCTGACCCTATGTTGTTAGAGTGATTACTTCCACCATCTGACCCTATGTTGTTAGAGTGATTACTTCCACCATCTGACCCTATGTTGTTAGAGTGATTACTTCCACCATCTGACCCTATGTTGTTAGAGTGATTACTTCCACCATCTGACCCTATGTTGTTAGAGTGATTACTTCCACCATCTGACCCTTTGTGTTAGAGTGATTACTTCCACCATCTGACCCTATGTTGTTAGAGTGATTACTTCCACCATCTGACCCTATGTTGTTAGAGTGGTTACTTCCAACATCTGACCATATGTTTTAAGTGTGATTATTTCCACCATGTGAGTCAACGTTGTGAGAGTGATTACTTCCACTGTGTGACAATATATTTCGAGAGTGATTACTTCCACCATCATTCTGTATAAAGTACGTAAACATCCTACGGGAATAGCAACGACACATGAACCGTTATGGTGCCACCCGAGCCCAGCAGGAAACTGATAAATGTGATGTTGGCTTATCAATCATATGAGGCCCTACCCTGAATTATGCGCGCCATGCAAGCAGGGCTTGAGTCTACGAGTAACCCGAGTTCCCACCTCGGAGTGTATATGGCAGGTGTAAGGGACGAGGATGATGATATAGCAGGTGCAGTGGACGAGGATGATGATGTAGTAGGCCACGTGGGCTCTCAACATGATCAATACTCTCCTACAGCGCCAAATGTCGGCTCTCAAGTGTTCAGTAAACACATAGCGTTTAATAGAACGGTTTTGTCAGTGGTTTTTTCTCACCGCCATGAGGAGCAAGCCTCGGGACAAGAGACGGGATTTAGCGAGATTGTTGAAGGAGACGCTTGGTTTAGACGGGTATTGACACTTTCAACAAGTTAAGTAAATTATGCCCGGAAGTCTCGCGGACGAATGCTGGCTATGCCTGATTAATCTGATTAGTGAAACCCAATTGTCAGGTTTAGGTTTGAGAGTTTCGGCACACACCTGGCTTATTGAGCAGTGACGTGATTCTGTTAGCAATGGAAGAACTAATCCCTTGCCAGTTTCAGACAACAATCATTCGACCATCACTTCTACCTACAGGTTGTACACCGACACTTGTAAGAGTCCTGTACTGGTGTAAGAGTCCTGCACTGGTGTGAGAGTCCTATGCTAATGTAAGAGTCCTGTACTGGTGTAAGAGTCCTGTACTGGTGTGAGAAGTCCTGTACTGATGTAAGAGTCCTGTGCTGATGTAAGAGTCCTGTACTGATGTAAGAGTCCTATACTAATGTAAGAGTCCTGTACTGATGTAAGAGTCCTGTACTGATGTAAGAGTCCTGTACTGATGTAAGAGTCCTGTACTGATGTAAGAGTCCTGTACTGATGTAAGAGTCCTGTACTGATGTAAGTCCTGTACTGATGTAAGAGTCCTGTACTGATGTCCTGTACTGATGTAAGAGTCCCTGTACTGATGTAAGAGTCCTGTACTGTACTGCTAGAGTCCTGTACTGCTGTAAGAGTCCTGTACTGATGTAAGAGTCCTGTACTGATGTAAGAGTCCTGTACTGATGTAAGAGTCCTGTACTGATGTAAGAGTCCTGTACTGATGTAAGAGTCCTGTACTGCTGTAAGAGTCCTGTACTGGTGTAAGAGTCCTGTACTGATGTAAGAGTCCTGTACTGATGTAAGAGTCCTGTACTGATGTAAGAGTCCTGTACTGGTGTAAGAGTCCTGTACTGGTGTAAGAGTCCTGTACTGCTGTAAGAGTCCTGTACTGCTGTAAGAGTCCTGTACTGCTGTAAGAGTCCTGTACTGCTGTAAGAGTCCTGTACTGATGTAAGAGTCCTGTACTGATGTAAGAGTCCTGTACTGATGTAAGAGTCCTGTACTGCTGTAAGAGTCCTGTACTGGTGTAAGAGTCCTGTACTGATGTAAGAGTCCTGTACTGATGTAAGAGTCCTGTACTGATGTAAGAGTCCTGTACTGCTGTAAGAGTCCTGTACTGCTGTAAGAGTCCTGTACTGCTGTAAGAGTCCTGTCCTGTAGATGTAAGAGTCCTGTACTGGTGTAAGAGTCCTGTACTGGTGTAAGAGTCCTGTACTGGATGTAAGAGTCCTGTACTGCTGTAAGAGTCCTGTACTGGTGTAAGAGTCCTGTACTGCTGTAAGAGTCCTGTACTGGTGTAAGAGTCCTGTACTGATGTAAGAGTCCTGTACTGATGTAAGAGTCCTGTACTGTACTGCTGTAAGAGTCCTGTACTGCTGTAAGAGTCCTGTACTGTAAGAGTCCTGTAAGAGTCCTATACTAATGTAAGAGTCCTGTACTGATGTAAGAGTCCTGTACTGGTGTAAGAGTCCTGTACTGGTGTAAGAGTCCTGTACTTATGTAAGAGTCCTGTACTGTATGTAAGAGTCCTGTACTGCTGTAAGAGTCCTGTACTGATGTAAGAGTACTGATGTAAGAGTCCTGTACTGATGTAAGAGTCCTGTACTGCTGTAAGAGTCCTGCACTGTGTAAGAGTCCTGTACTGATGTAAGAGTCCTGTACTGCTGTAAGAGTCCTGTACTGATGTAAGAGTCCTGTACTGATGTAAGAGTCCTGTACTGATGTAAGAGTCCTGTACTGATGTAAGAGAGTACCTGTAAGAGTCCTGTACTGATGTAAGAGTCCTGTACTGATGTAAGAGTCCTGTACTGATGTAAGAGTCCTGTACTGATGTAAGAGTCCTGTACTGATGTAAGAGTCCTGTACTGATGTAAGAGTCCTGTACTGATGTAAGAGTCCTGTACTGATGTAAGAGTCCTGTACTGTACTGTATGTAAGAGTCCTGTACTGATGTAAGAGTCCTGTACTAATGTAAGAGTCCTGTACTGCTGTAAGAGTCCTGTACTGCACTGGATGTAAGAGTCCTGTACTGATGTAAGAGTCCTGTACTGATGTAAGAGTCCTGTACTGATGTAAGAGTCCTGTACTGATGTAAGAGTCCTGTACTGCTGTAAGAGTCCTGTACTGGTGTAAGAGTCCTGTACTGATGTAAGAGTCCTGTACTGCTGTAAGAGTCCTGTACTGATGTAAGAGTCCTGTACTGATGTAAGAGTCCTGTACTGATGTAAGAGTCCTGTACTGCTGTAAGAGTCCTGTACTGCTGTAAGAGTCCTGTACTGATGTAAGAGTCCTGTACTGGTGTAAGAGTCCTGTACTGATGTAAGAGTCCTGTACTGCTGTAAGAGTCCTGTACTGATGTAAGAGTCCTGTACTGATGTAAGAGTCCTGTACTGATGTAAGAGTCCTGTACTGATGTAAGAGTCCTGTACTGATGTAAGAGTCCTGTACTGCTGTAAGAGTCCTGTACTGTGTAAGAGTCCTGTACTGCTGTAAGAGTCCTGTACTGATGTAAGAGTCCTGTACTGATGTAAGAGTCCTGTACTGCTGTAAGAGAGTGCTGTACTGATGTAAGAGTCCTGTACTGGTGTAAGAGTCCTGTACTGATGTAAGAGTCCTGTACTGCTGTAAGAGTCCTGTACTAATGTAAGAGTCCTGTACTGATGTAAGAGTCCTGTACTGCTGTAAGAGTCCTGTACTGCTGTAAGAGTCCTGTACTGATGTAAGAGTCCTGTACTGCTGTAAGAGTCCTGTACTGATGTAAGAGTCCTGTACTGATGTAAGAGTCCTGTACTGATGTAAGAGTCCTGTACTGATGTAAGAGTCCTGTACTGATGTAAGAGTCCTGTACTGATGTAAGAGTCCTGTACTGATGTAAGAGTCCTGTACTGATGTAAGAGTCCTGTACTGATGTAAGAGTCCTGTACTGATGTAAGAGTCCTGTACTGCTGTAAGAGTCCTGTACTGCTGTAAGAGTCCTGTACTGGTGTAAGAGTCCTGTACTGATGTAAGAGTCCTGTACTGCTGTAAAGAGTCCTGTAAGAGTACTGTACTGTAAGAGTCCTGTACTGATGTAAGAGTCCTGTACTGATGTAAGAGTCCTGTACTGGTGTAAGAGTCCTGTACTGATGTAAGAGTCCTGTACTGCTGTAAGAGTCCTGTACTGATGTAAGAGTCCTGTACTGATGTAAGAGTCCTGTACTGATGTAAGAGTCCTGTACTGCTGTAAGAGTCCTGTACTGCTGTAAGAGTCCTGTACTGATGTAAGAGTCCTGTACTGGTGTAAGAGTCCTGTACTGATGTAAGAGTCCTGTACTGCTGTAAGAGTCCTGTACTGATGTAAGAGTCCTATACTAATGTAAGAGTCCTGTACTGATGTAAGAGTCCTGTACTGATGTAAGAGTCCTGTACTGATGTAAGAGTCCTGTACTGCTGTAAGAGTCCTGTACTGATGTAAGAGTCCTGTACTGCTGTAAGAGTCCTGTACTGCTGTAAGAGTCCTGTACTGCTGTAAGAGTCCTGTACTGATGTAAGAGTCCTGTACTGATGTAAGAGTCCTGTACTGATGTAAGAGTCCTGTACTGGTGTAAGAGTCCTGTAAGAGTCCTGTACTGATGTAAGAGTCCTGTACTGATGTAAGAGTCCTGTACTGGTGTAAGAGTCCTGTACTGGTGTAAGAGTCCTGTACTGATGTAAGAGTCCTGTACTGATGTACTGAGAGTCCTGTACTGTATGTGTAAGAGTCCTGTACTGGTGTAAGAGTCCTGTACTGATGTAAGAGTCCTGTACTGATGTAAGAGTCCTGTACTGATGTAAGAGTCCTGTACTGATGTAAGAGTCCTGTACTGATGTAAGAGTCCTGTACTGATGTAAGAGTCCTGTACTGATGTAAGAGTCCTGTACTGATGTAAGAGTCCTGTACTGATGTAAGAGTCCTGTACTGCTGTAAGAGTCCTGTACTGCTGTAAGAGTCCTGTACTGGTGTAAGAGTCCTGTACTGCTGTAAGAGTCCTGTACTGATGTAAGAGTCCTGTACTGATGTAAGAGTCCTGTACTGCTGTAAGAGTCCTGTACTGCTGTAAGAGTCCTGTACTGGTGTAAGAGTCCTGTACTGATGTAAGAGTCCTGTACTGCTGTAAGAGTCCTGTACTAATGTAAGAGTCCTGTACTGATGTAAGAGTCCTGTACTGCTGTAAGAGTCCTGTACTGATGTAAGAGTCCTATACTGATGTAAGAGTCCTGTACTGCTGTAAGAGTCCTGTACTGATGTAAGAGTCCTGTACTGATGTAAGAGTCCTGTACTGATGTAAGAGTCCTGTACTGATGTAAGAGTCCTGTACTGATGTAAGAGTCCTATACTAATGTAAGAGTCCTGTACTGCTGTAAGAGTCCTGTACTGCTGTAAGAGTCCTGTACTGGTGTAAGAGTCCTGTATGTAAGAGTCCTGTACTGATGTAAGAGTCCTGTACTGCTGTGTAAGAGTCCTGTACTGATGTAAGAGTCCTGTACTGATGTAAGAGTCCTGTACTGATGTAAGAGTCCTGTACTGATGAGAGTCCTGTACTGATGTAAGAGTCCTGTACTGATGTAAGAGTCCTGTACTGCTGTAAGAGTCCTGTACTGATGTAAGAGTCCTGTACTGATGTAAGAGTCCTGTACTGATGTAAGAGTCCTGTACTGGTGTAAGAGTCCTGTACTGCTGTAAGAGTCCTGTACTGCTGTAAGAGTCCTGTACTGATGTAAGAGTCCTGTACTGATGTAAGAGTCCTGTACTGATGTAAGAGTCCTGTACTGCTGTAAGAGTCCTGTACTGATGTAAGAGTCCTGTACTGATGTAAGAGTCCTGTACTGATGTAAGAGTCCTGTACTGGTGTAAGAGTCCTGTACTGATGTAAGAGTCCTGTACTGATGTAAGAGTCCTGTACTGATGTAAGAGTCCTGTACTGATGTAAGAGTCCTGTACTGCTGTAAGAGTCCTGTACTGATGTAAGAGTCCTGTACTGATGTAAGAGTCCTGTACTGATGTAAGAGTCCTGTACTGATGTAAGAGTCCTGTACTGATGTAAGAGTCCTGTACTGATGTAAGAGTCCTGTACTGATGTAAGAGTCCTGTACTGATGTAAGAGTCCTGTACTGATGTAAGAGTCCTGTACTGATGTAAGAGTCCTGTACTGCTGTAAGAGTCCTGTACTGATGTAAGAGTCCTGTACTGATGTAAGAGTCCTGTACTGATGTAAGAGTCCTGTACTGGATGTAAGAGTCCTGTACTGGTGTAAGAGTCCTGTACTGATGTAAGAGTCCTGTACTGATGTAAGAGTCCTGTACTGATGTAAGAGTCCTGTACTGATGTAAGAGTCCTGTACTGATGTAAGAGTCCTGTACTGATGTAAGAGTCCTGTACTGATGTAAGAGTCCTGTACTGATGTAAGAGTCCTGTACTGCTGTAAGAGTCCTGTACTGATGTAAGAGTCCTGTACTACTGCTGTAAGAGTCCTGTACTGATGTAAGAGTCCTGTACTGATGTAAGAGTCCTGTACTGATGTAAGAGTCCTGTACTGATGTAAGAGTCCTGTACTGCTGTAAGAGTCCTGTACTGATGTAAGAGTCCTGTACTGCTGTAAGAGTCCTGTACTGATGTAAGAGTCCTGTACTGATGTAAGAGTCCTGTACTGATGTAAGAGTCCCTGTACTGATGTAAGAGTCCTGTACTGATGTAAGAGTCCTGTACTGATGTAAGAGTCCTGTACTGATGTAAGAGTCCTGTACTGATGTAAGAGTCCTGTACTGATGTAAGAGTCCTGTACTGCTGTAAGAGTCCTGTACTGCTGTAAGAGTCCTGTACTGATGTAAGAGTCCTGTACTGCTGTAAGAGTCCTGTACTGCTGTAAGAGTCCTGTACTGATGTAAGAGTCCTGTACTGATGTAAGAGTCCTGTACTGCTGTAAGAGTCCTGTACTGATGTAAGAGTCCTGTACTGATGTAAGAGTCCTGTACTGATGTAAGAGTCCTAAGAGTACTGTACTGCTGTAAGAGTCCTGTACTGATGTAAGAGTCCTGTACTGATGTAAGAGTCCTGTACTGATGTAAGAGTCCTGTACTGATGTAAGAGTCCTGTACTGATGTAAGAGTCCTGTACTGATGTAAGAGTCCTGTACTGTGTAAGAGTCCTGTACTGATGTAAGAGTACCTGTACTGATGTACTGATGTAAGAGTCCTGTACTGCTGTAAGAGTCCTGTACTGATGTAAGAGTCCTGTACTGATGTAAGAGTCCTGTACTGATGTAAGAGTCCTGTACTGATGTAAGAGTCCTGTACTGATGTAAGATGTAAGAGTCCTATACTGATGTAAGAGTCCTGTACTGATGTAAGAGTCCTGTACTGATGTAAGAGTCCTGTACTGATGTAAGAGTCCTGTACTGATGTAAGAGTACTGATGTAAGAGTCCTGTACTGCTGTAAGAGTCCTGTACTGTACTGTGTAAGAGTCCTGTACTGATGTGTAATGAGAGTCCTGTACTGGTGTAAGAGTCCTGTACTGGTGTAAGAGTCCTGTACTGATGTAAGAGTCCTGTACTGACTGTAAGAGTCCTGTACTGATGTAAGAGTCCTGTACTGATGTAAGAGTCCTGTACTGATGTAAGAGTCCTGTACTGATGTAAGAGTCCTGTACTGATGTAAGAGTCCTGTACTGATGTGTAAGAGTAAGAGTCCTGTACTGCTGTAAGAGTCCTGTACTGATGTAAGAGTCCTGTACTGATGTAAGAGTCCTGTACTGCTGTAAGAGTCCTGTACTAATGTAAGAGTCCTGTACTGATGTAAGAGTCCTGTACTGCTGTAAGAGTCCTGTACTGCTGTAAGAGTCCTATACTGATGTAAGAGTCCTGTACTGATGTAAGAGTCCTGTACTGATGTAAGAGTCCTGTACTGATGTAAGAGTCCTGTACTGATGTAAGAGTCCTGTACTGATGTAAGAGTCCTGTACTGATGTAAGAGTCCTGTACTGATGTAAGAGTCCTGTACTGATGTAAGAGTCCTATACTGATGTAAGAGTCCTGTACTGCTGTAAGAGTCCTGTACTGCTGTAAGAGTCCTGTACTGATGTAAGAGTCCTGTACTGATGTAAGAGTCCTGTACTGCTGTAAGAGTCCTATACTAATGTAAGAGTCCTGTACTGATGTAAGAGTCCTGTACTGATGTAAGAGTCCTGTACTAATGTAAGAGTCCTGTACTGATGTAAGAGTCCTGTACTGCTGTAAGAGTCCTGTACTGGTGTAAGAGTCCTGTACTGATGTAAGAGTCCTGTACTGATGTAAGAGTCCTGTACTGATGTAAGAGTCCTGTACTGATGTAAGAGTCCTGTACTGATGTAAGAGTCCTGTACTGATGTAAGAGTCCTGTACTGATGTAAGAGTCCTGTACTGATGTAAGAGTCCTGTACTGATGTGTAAGAGTCCTGTACTGATGTAAGAGTCCTGTACTGATGTAAGAGTCCTGTACTGATGTAAGAGTCCTGTACTGATGTAAGAGTCCTGTACTGATGTAAGAGTCCTGTACTGCTGTAAGAGTCCTGTACTGATGTAAGAGTCCTGTACTGCTGTAAGAGTCCTGTAAGAGTCCTGTACTGATGTAAGAGTCCTGTACTGATGTAAGAGTCCTGTACTGGTGTAAGAGTCCTGTACTGCTGTAAGAGTCCTGTACTGCTGTAAGAGTCCTGTACTGGTGTAAGAGTCCTGTACTGGTGTAAGAGTCCTGTACTGGTGTAAGAGTCCTGTACTGATGTAAGAGTCCTGTACTGATGTAAGAGTCCTGTACTGATGTAAGAGTCCTGTACTGATGTAAGAGTCCTGTACTGCTGTAAGAGTCCTGTACTGGTGTAAGAGTCCTGTACTGTACTGTAAGAGTCCTGTACTGTGTAAGAGTCCTGTACTGGTGTAAGAGTCCTGTACTAATGTAAGAGAGTCCTGTAGTCCTGTACTAATGTAAGAGTCCTGTACTGATGTAAGAGTCCTGTACTGCTGTAAGAGTCCTGTACTAATGTAAGAGTCCTGTACTGATGTAAGAGTCCTGTACTGATGTAAGAGTCCTGTACTGATGTAAGAGTCCTGTACTGATGTAAGAGTCCTGTACTGATGTAAGAGTCCTGTACTGATGTAAGAGTCCTGTACTGATGTAAGAGTCCTGTACTGCTGTAAGAGTCCTGTACTGGTGTAAGAGTCCTGTACTGATGTAAGAGTCCTGTACTGCTGTAAGAGTCCTGTACTAATGTAAGAGTCCTGTACTGATGTAAGAGTCCTGTACTGCTGTAAGAGTCCTGTACTGCTGTAAGAGTCCTGTACTGATGTAAGAGTCCTGTACTGCTGTAAGAGTCCTGTACTGGTGTAAGAGTCCTGTACTGATGTAAGAGTCCTGTACTGCTGTAAGAGTCCTGTACTGCTGTAAGAGTCCTGTACTGATGTAAGAGTCCTGTACTGCTGTAAGAGTCCTGTACTGATGTAAGAGTCCTGTACTGATGTAAGAGTCCTACTGTAAGAGTCCTGTACTGATGTAAGAGTCCTGTACTGATGTAAGAGTCCTGTACTGATGTAAGAGTCCTGTACTGATGTAAGAGTCCTGTACTGATGTAAGAGTCCTGTACTGATGTAAGAGTCCTGTACTGTAAGAGTGTACTGATGTAAGAGTCCTGTACTGATGTAAGAGTCCTGTACTGATGTAAGAGTCCTGTACTGATGTAAGAGTCCTGTACTGATGTAAGAGTCCTGTACTGATGTAAGAGTCCTGTACTGCTGTAAGAGTCCTGTACTGCTGTAAGAGTCCTGTACTGATGTAAGAGTCCTGTACTGATGTAAGAGTCCTGTACTGATGTAAGAGTCCTGTACTGCTGTAAGAGTCCTGTACTGATGTAAGAGTCCTGTACTGATGTAAGAGTCCTGTACTGAGTCCTGTAAGAGTCCTGTACTGATGTAAGAGTCCTGTACTGATGTAAGAGTCCTGTACTGCTGTAAGAGTCCTGTACTGCTGTAAGAGTCCTGTACTGATGTAAGAGTCCTGTACTGATGTAAGAGTCCTGTACTGATGTAAGAGTCCTGTGTACTGCCTGTAAGAGTCCTGTACTGCTGTAAGAGTCCTGTACTGATGTAAGAGTCCTGTACTGATGTAAGAGTCCTGTACTGATGTAAGAGTCCTGTACTGCTGTAAGAGTCCTGTACTGCTGTAAGAGTCCTGTACTGGTGTAAGAGTCCTGTACTGATGTAAGAGTCCTGTACTGATGTAAGAGTCCTGTACTGATGTAAGAGTCCTGTACTGATGTAAGAGTCCTGTACTGATAAGAGTAAGAGTCCTGTACTGATGTAAGAGTCCTGTACTGATGTAAGAGTCCTGTACTGATGTAAGAGTCCTGTACTGATGTAAGAGTCCTGTACTGATGTAAGAGTCCTGTACTGCTGTAAGAGTCCTGTACTGCTGTAAGAGTCCTGTACTGATGTAAGAGTCCTGTACTGATGTAAGAGAGTCCTGTACTGATGTAAGAGTCCTGTACTGGTGTAAGAGTCCTGTACTGATGTAAGAGTCCTGTACTGATGTAAGAGTCCTGTACTGATGTAAGAGTCCTGTACTGATGTAAGAGTCCTGTACTGCTGTAAGAGTCCTGTACTGATGTAAGAGTCCTGTACTGCTGTAAGAGTCCTGTACTGCTGTAAGAGTCCTGTACTGCTGTAAGAGTCCTGTACTGATGTAAGAGTCCTGTACTGATGTAAGAGTCCTGTACTGATGTAAGAGTCCTGTACTGGTGTAAGAGTCCTGTACTGATGTAAGAGTCCTGTACTGCTGTAAGAGTCCTGTACTGATGTAAGAGTCCTGTACTGATGTAAGAGTCCTGTACTGATGTAAGAGTCCTGTACTGATGTAAGAGTCCTGTACTGATGTAAGAGTCCTGTACTGCTGTAAGAGTCCTGTACTGGTGTAAGAGTCCTGTACTGATGTAAGAGTCCTGTACTGCTGTAAGAGTCCTGTACTGATGTAAGAGTCCTGTACTGATGTAAGAGTCCTGTACTGCTGTAAGAGTCCTGTACTGCTGTAAGAGTCCTGTACTGCTGTAAGAGTCCTATACTGATGTAAGAGTCCTGTACTGATGTAAGAGTCCTGTACTGATGTAAGAGTCCTGTACTGATGTAAGAGTCCTGTACTGATGTAAGAGTCCTGTACTGCTGTAAGAGTCCTGTACTGATGTAAGAGTCCTGTACTGATGTAAGAGTCCTGTACTGATGTAAGAGTCCTGTACTGATGTGTAAGAGTCCTGTACTGCTGTAAGAGTCCTGTACTGATGTAAGAGTCCTGTACTGATGTAAGAGTCCTGTACTGATGTAAGAGTCCTGTACTGGTGTAAGAGTCCTGTACTGATGTAAGAGTCCTGTACTGGTGTAAGAGTCCTGTACTGATGTAAGAGTCCTGTACTGATGTAAGAGTCCTGTACTGATGTAAGAGTCCTGTAGAGTCCTGTACTGCTGTAAGAGTCCTGTACTGATGTAAGAGTCCTGTACTGATGTAAGAGTCCTGTACTGATGTAAGAGTCCTGTACTGCTGTAAGAGTCCTGTACTGCTGTAAGAGTCCTATACTGATGTAAGAGTCCTGTACTGATGTAAGAGTCCTGTACTGATGTAAGAGTCCTGTACTGCTGTAAGAGTCCTGTACTGCTGTAAGAGTCCTGTACTGATGTAAGAGTCCTGTACTGGTGTAAGAGTCCTGTACTGATGTAAGAGTCCTGTACTGATGTAAGAGTCCTGTACTGATGTAAGAGTCCTGTACTGATGTAAGAGTCCTGTACTGATGTAAGAGTCCTGTACTGCTGTAAGAGTCCTGTACTGCTGTAAGAGTCCTGTACTGCTGTAAGAGTCCTGTACTGATGTAAGAGTCCTGTACTGATGTAAGAGTCCTGTACTGATGTAAGAGTCCTGTACTGATGTAAGAGTCCTGTACTGCTGTAAGAGTCCTGTACTGCTGTAAGAGTCCTGTACTGATGTAAGAGTCCTGTACTGATGTAAGAGTCCTGTACTGATGTAAGAGTCCTGTACTGATGTAAGAGTCCTGTACTGATGTAAGAGTCCTGTACTGATGTAAGAGTCCTGTACTGATGTAAGAGTCCTGTACTGCTGTAAGAGTCCTGTACTGATGTAAGAGTCCTGTACTGATGTAAGAGTCCTGTACTAAGATGTAAGAGTCCTGTACTGCTGTAAGAGTCCTGTACTGGTGTAAGAGTCCTGTACTGATGTAAGAGTCCTGTACTGCTGTAAGAGTCCTGTACTGATGTAAGAGTCCTGTACTGATGTAAGAGTCCTGTACTGATGTAAGAGTCCTGTACTGATGTAAGAGTCCTGTACTGATGTAAGAGTCCTGTACTGCTGTACTGATGTAAGAGTCCTGTACTGATGTAAGAGTCCTGTACTGATGTAAGAGTCCTGTACTGATGTAAGAGTCCTGTACTGCTGTAAGAGTCCTGTACTGATGTAAGAGTCCTGTACTGATGTAAGAGTCCTGTACTGCTGTAAGAGTCCTGTACTGATGTAAGAGTCCTGTACCTGTAAGAGTCCTGTACTGGTGTAAGAGTCCTGTACTGTAAGAGTCCTGTAAGAGTCCTGTACTGGTGTAAGAGTCCTGTACTGATGTAAGAGTCCTGTACTGATGTAAGAGTCCTGTACTGATGTAAGAGTCCTGTACTGATGTAAGAGTCCTGTACTGAGTCCTGTATGTAAGAGTCCTGTACTGATGTAAGAGTCCTGTACTGGTGTAAGAGTCCTGTACTGCTGTAAGAGTCCTGTACTGCTGTAAGAGTCCTGTACTGATGTAAGAGTCCTGTACTGGTGTAAGAGTCCTGTACTGCTGTAAGAGTCCTGTACTGATGTAAGAGTCCTGTACTGATGTAAGAGTCCTGTACTGATGTAAGAGTCCTGTAGTCCTGTACTGATGTAAGAGTCCTGTACTGCTGTAAGAGTCCTGTACTGATGTAAGAGTCCTGTACTGATGTAAGAGTCCTGTACTGATGTAAGAGTCCTGTACTGATGTAAGAGTCCTGTACTGATGTAAGAGTCCTGTACTGATGTAAGAGTCCTGTACTGCTGTAAGAGTCCTGTACTGATGTAAGAGTCCTGTACTGATGTAAGAGTCCTGTACTGGTGTAAGAGTCCTGTACTGATGTAAGAGTCCTGTACTGATGTAAGAGTCCTGTACTGATGTAAGAGTCCTGTACTGCTGTAAGAGTCCTGTACTGCTGTAAGAGTCCTGTACTGGTGTAAGAGTCCTGTACTGATGTAAGAGTCCTGTACTGCTGTAAGAGTCCTGTACTGATGTAAGAGTCCTGTACTGATGTAAGAGTCCTGTACTGATGTAAGAGTCCTGTACTGATGTAAGAGTCCTGTACTGATGTAAGAGTCCTGTACTGATGTAAGAGTCCTGTACTGCTGTAAGAGTCCTGTACTGCTGTAAGAGTCCTGTACTGATGTAAGAGTCCTGTACTGATGTAAGAGTCCTGTACTGATGTAAGAGTCCTGTACTGATGTAAGAGTCCTGTACTGCTGTAAGAGTCCTGTACTGCTGTAAGAGTCCTGTACTGATGTAAGAGTCCTGTACTGCTGTAAGAGTCCTGTACTGTAAGATGTAAGAGTCCTGTACTGATGTAAGAGTCCTGTACTGATGTAAGAGTCCTGTACTGCTGTAAGAGTCCTGTACTGATGTAAGAGTCCTGTACTGGTGTAAGAGTCCTGTACTGATGTAAGAGTCCTGTACTGATGTAAGAGTCCTGTACTGCTGTAAGAGTCCTGTACTGATGTAAGAGTCCTGTACTGATGTAAGAGTCCTGTACTGATGTAAGAGTCCTGTACTGATGTAAGAGTCCTGTACTGATGTAAGAGTCCTGTACTGCTGTAAGAGTCCTGTACTGCTGTAAGAGTCCTGTACTAATGTAAGAGTCCTGTACTGATGTAAGAGTCCTGTACTGCTGTAAGAGTCCTGTACTGCTGTAAGAGTCCTGTACTGATGTAAGAGTCCTGTACTGCTGTAAGAGTCCTGTACTGATGTAAGAGTCCTGTACTGCTGTAAGAGTCCTGTACTGATGTAAGAGTCCTGTACTGCTGTAAGAGTCCTGTACTGCTGTAAGAGTCCTGTACTGTAAGAGTCCTGTACTGATGTAAGAGTCCTGTACTGGTGTAAGAGTCCTGTACTGATGTAAGAGTCCTGTACTGATGTAAGAGTCCTGTACTGCTGTAAGAGTCCTGTACTGCTGTAAGAGTCCTGTACTGATGTAAGAGTCCTGTACTGATGTAAGAGTCCTGTACTGATGTAAGAGTCCTGTACTGATGTAAGAGTCCTGTACTGTGTGTGGTGTAAGAGTCCTGTACTGATGTAAGAGTCCTGTACTGATGTAAGAGTCCTGTACTGATGTAAGAGTCCTGTACTGATGTAAGAGTCCTGTACTGCTGTAAGAGTCCTGTACTGATGTAAGAGTCCTGTACTGCTGTAAGAGTCCTGTACTGATGTAAGAGTCCTGTACTGTGTAAGAGTCCTGTACTGATGTAAGAGTCCTGTACTGATGTAAGAGTCCTGTACTGATGTAAGAGTCCTGTACTGGTGTAAGAGTCCTGTACTGCTGTAAGAGTCCTGTACTGATGTAAGAGTCCTGTACTGATGTAAGAGTCCTGTACTGGTGTAAGAGTCCTGTACTGATGTAAGAGTCCTGTACTGATGTAAGAGTCCTGTACTGATGTAAGAGTCCTGTACTGCTGTAAGAGTCCTGTACTGCTGTAAGAGTCCTGCACTGGTGTAAGAGTCCTGTACTGATGTAAGAGTCCTGTACTGATGTAAGAGTCCTGTACTGATGTAAGAGTCCTGTACTGCTGTAAGAGTCCTGTACTGATGTAAGAGTCCTGTACTGATGTAAGAGTCCTGTACTAAGAGTCCTGTACTGATGTAAGAGTCCTGTACTGTGTGTAAGAGTCCTGTACTGATGTAAGAGTCCTGTACTGATGTAAGAGTCCTGTACTGATGTAAGAGTCCTGTACTGATGTAAGAGTCCTGTACTGATGTAAGAGTCCTGTACTGATGTAAGAGTCCTGTACTGCTGTAAGAGTCCTGTACTGATGTAAGAGTCCTGTACTGGTGTAAGAGTCCTGTACTGATGTAAGAGTCCTGTACTGCTGTAAGAGTCCTGTACTGATGTAAGAGTCCTGTACTGATGTAAGAGTCCTGTACTGATGTAAGAGTCCTGTACTGATGTAAGAGTCCTGTACTAATGTAAGAGTCCTGTACTGATGTAAGAGTCCTGTACTGCTGTAAGAGTCCTGTACTGATGTAAGAGTCCTGTACTGATGTAAGAGTCCTGTAATGTAAGAGTCCTGTACTGATGTAAGAGTCCTGTACTGATGTAGAGTCCTGTACTGATGTAAGAGTCCTGTACTGATGTAAGAGTCCTGTACTGATGTAAGAGTCCTGTACTGATGTAAGAGTCCTGTACTGATGTAAGAGTCCTGTACTGATGTAAGAGTCCTGTACTGATGTAAGAGTCCTGTACTGATGTAAGAGTCCTGTACTGATGTAAGAGTCCTGTACTGATGTAAGAGTCCTGTACTGATGTAAGAGTCCTGTACTGATGTAAGAGTCCTGTACTGATGTAAGAGTCCTGTACTGATGTAAGAGTCCTGTACTGCTGTAAGAGTCCTGTACTGCTGTAAGAGTCCTGTACTGATGTAAGAGTCCTGTACTGCTGTAAGAGTCCTGTACTGCTGTAAGAGTCCTGTACTGATGTAAGAGTCCTGTACTGATGTAAGAGTCCTGTACTGATGTAAGAGTCCTGTACTGCTGTAAGAGTCCTGTACTGATGTAAGAGTCCTGTACTGATGTAAGAGTCCTGTACTGGTGTAAGAGTCCTGTACTGATGTAAGAGTCCTGTACTGCTGTAAGAGTCCTGTACTGATGTAAGAGTCCTGTACTGATGTAAGAGTCCTGTACTGATGTAAGAGTCCTGTACTGCTGTAAGAGTCCTGTACTGGTGTAAGAGTCCTGTACTGATGTAAGAGTCCTGTACTGATGTAAGAGTCCTGTACTGATGTAAGAGTCCTATACTGATGTAAGAGTCCTGTACTGATGTAAGAGTCCTGTACTGGTGTAAGAGTCCTGTACTAATGTAAGAGTCCTGTACTGGTGTAAGAGTCCTGTACTGATGTAAGAGTCCTGTACTGATGTAAGAGTCCTGTACTGATGTAAGAGTCCTGTACTGATGTAAGAGTCCTGTACTAATGTAAGAGTCCTGTACTGCTGTAAGAGTCCTGTACTGCTGTAAGAGTCCTGTACTGCTGTAAGAGTCCTGTACTGATGTAAGAGTCCTGTACTGCTGTAAGAGTCCTGTACTGCTGTAAGAGTCCTGTACTGATGTAAGAGTCCTGTACTGATGTAAGAGTCCTGTACTGATGTAAGAGTCCTGTACTGATGTAAGAGTCCTGTACTGATGTAAGAGTCCTGTACTGATGTAAGAGTCCTGTACTGATGTAAGAGTCCTGTACTGATGTAAGAGTCCTGTACTGATGTAAGAGTCCTGTACTGCTGTAAGAGTCCTGTACTGATGTAAGAGTCCTGTACTGCTGTAAGAGTCCTGTACTGATGTAAGAGTCCTGTACTGATGTAAGAGTCCTGTACTGATGTAAGAGTCCTGTACTGCTGTAAGAGTCCTGTACTGCTGTAAGAGTCCTGTACTGATGTAAGAGTCCTGTACTGATGTAAGAGTCCTGTAAGAGTCCTGTACTGCTGTAAGAGTCCTGTACTGCTGTAAGAGTCCTGTACTGATGTAAGAGTCCTGTACTGCTGTAAGAGTCCTGTACTGCTGTAAGAGTCCTGTACTGCTGTAAGAGTCCTGTACTGGTGTAAGAGTCCTGTACTGCTGTAAGAGTCCTGTACTGCTGTAAGAGTCCTGTACTGATGTAAGAGTCCTGTACTGGTGTAAGAGTCCTGTACTGATGTAAGAGTCCTGTACTGATGTAAGAGTCCTGTACTGCTGTAAGAGTCCTGTACTGATGTAAGAGTCCTGTACTGATGTAAGAGTCCTGTACTGATGTAAGAGTCCTGTACTGATGTAAGAGTCCTATACTGATGTAAGAGTCCTGTACTGCTGTAAGAGTCCTGTACTGATGTAAGAGTCCTGTACTGATGTAAGAGTCCTGTACTGATGTAAGAGTCCTGTACTGATATAAGAGTGCTGTACTGATATAAGAGTGCTGTACTGCTGTAAGAGTCCTGTACTGATGTAAGAGTCCTGTACTGCTGTAAGAGTCCTGCACTGGTGTAAGAGTCCTGTACTGGTGTAAGAGTCCTGTACTGATGTAAGAGTCCTGTACTGGTGTAAGAGTCCTGTACTGGTGTAAGAGTCCTGTACTGGTGTAAGAATCCTGTACTGATGTAAGAGTCCTGTACTGGTGTAAGAGTCCTGTACTGATGTAAGAGTCCTGTACTGATGTAAGAGTCCTGTACTGATGTAAGAGTCCTGTACTGATGTAAGAGTCCTGTACTGCTGTAAGAGTCCTGCACTGGTGTAAGAGTCCTGTACTGCTGTAAGAGTCCTGTACTGATGTAAGAGTCCTGTACTGATGTAAGAGTCCTGTACTGCTGTAAGAGTCCTGTACTGATGTAAGAGTCCTGTACTGATGTAAGAGTCCTGTACTGGTGTAAGAGTCCTGTACTGCTGTAAGAGTCCTGTACTGGTGTAAGAGTCCTGTACTGATGTAAGAGTCCTGTACTAATGTAAGAGTCCTGTACTGCTGTAAGAGTCCTGTACTGCTGTAATAGTCCTGTACTGATGTAAGAGTAAGAGTCCTGTACTGATGTAAGAGTCCTGTACTGATGTAAGAGTCCTGTACTGATGTAAGAGTCCTGTACTGATGTAAGAGTCCTGTACTGGTGTAAGAGTCCTGTACTGATGTAAGAGTCCTGTACTGATGTAAGAGTCCTGTACTGCTGTAAGAGTCCTGTACTGATGTAAGAGTCCTGTACTGATGTAAGAGTCCTGTACTAATGTAAGAGTCCTGTACTGCTGTAAGAGTCCTGTACTGGTGTAATAGTCCTGTACTGATGTAAGAGTCCTGTACTGATGTAATAGTCCTGTACTGGTGTAAGAGTCCTGTACTAATGTAAGAGTCCTGTACTGATGTAAGAGTCCTGTACTGATGTAAGAGTCCTGTACTGATGTAAGAGTCCTGTACTGCTGTAAGAGTCCTGTACTGGTGTAAGAGTCCTGTACTGATGTAAGAGTCCTGTACTGATGTAAGAGTCCTGTACTGATGTAAGAGTCCTGTACTGATGTAAGAGTCCTGTACTGATGTAAGAGTCCTGTACTGCTGTAAGAGTCCTGTACTGATGTAAGAGTCCTGTACTGATGTAAGAGTCCTGTACTGGTGTAAGAGTCCTGTACTGCTGTAAGAGTCCTGTACTGGTGTAAGAGTCCTGTACTGATGTAAGAGTCCTGTACTGATGTAAGAGTCCTGTACTGCTGTAAGAGTCCTGTACTGGTGTAAGAGTCCTGTACTGATGTAAGAGTCCTGTACTGATGTAAGAGTCCTGTACTGCTGTAAGAGTCCTGTACTGATGTAAGAGTCCTGTACTGATGTAAGAGTCCTGTACTGGTGTAAGAGTCCTGTACTGATGTAAGAGTCCTGTACTGCTGTAAGAGTCCTGTACTGATGTAAGAGTCCTGTACTGATGTAAGAGTCCTGTACTAATGTAAGAGTCCTGTACTGCTGTAAGAGTCCTGTACTGCTGTAAGAGTCCTGTACTGATGTAAGAGTCCTGTACTGATGTAAGAGTCCTGTACTGATGTAAGAGTCCTGTACTAATGTAAGAGTCCTGTACTGATGTAAGAGTCCTGTACTGATGTAAGAGTCCTGTACTGATGTAAGAGTCCTGTACTGCTGTAAGAGTCCTGTACTGCTGTAAGAGTCCTGTACTGATGTAAGAGTCCTGTACTGATGTAAGAGTCCTGTACTGATGTAAGAGTCCTGTACTGATGTAAGAGTCCTGTACTGATGTAAGAGTCCTGTACTGATGTAAGAGTCCTGTACTGCTGAGTCCTGTACTGATGTAAGAGTCCTGTACTGATGTAAGAGTCCTGTACTGATGTAAGAGTCCTGTACTGCTGTAAGAGTCCTGTACTGATGTAAGAGTCCTGTACTGATGTAAGAGTCCTGTACTGATGTAAGAGTCCTGTACTGCTGTAAGAGTCCTGTACTGGTGTAAGAGTCCTGTACTGATGTAAGAGTCCTGTACTGATGTAAGAGTCCTGTACTGCTGTAAGAGTCCTGTACTGATGTAAGAGTCCTGTACTGGTGTAAGAGTCCTGTACTGGTGTAAGAGTCCTGTACTGCTGTAAGAGTCCTGTACTGCTGTGAGTCCTGTACTGAAGAGTCCTGTACTGATGTAAGAGTCCTGTACTAATGTAAGAGTCCTGTACTGATGTAAGAGTCCTGTACTGATGTAAGAGTCCTGTACTGATGTAAGAGTCCTGTACTGATGTAAGAGTCCTGTACTGATGTAAGAGTCCTGTACTGATGTAAGAGTCCTGTACTGATGTAAGAGTCCTGTACTGGTGTAAGAGTCCTATACTAATGTAAGAGTCCTGTACTGGTGTAAGAGTCCTGTACTGATGTAAGAGTCCTGTACTGATGTAAGAGTCCTGTACTGATGTAAGAGTGCTGTACTGATGTAAGAGTCCTGTACTAATGTAAGAGTCCTGTACTGCTGTAAGAGTCCTGTACTGCTGTAAGAGTCCTGTACTGCTGTAAGAGTCCTGTACTGCTGTAAGAGTCCTGTACTGCTGTAAGAGTCCTGTACTGCTGTAAGAGTCCTGTACTGATGTAAGAGTCCTGTACTGCTGTAAGAGTCCTGTACTGATGTAAGAGTCCTGTACTGGTGTAAGAGTCCTGTACTGATGTAAGAGTCCTGTACTGGTGTAAGAGTCCTTTACTAATGTAAGAGTCCTATACTAATGTAAGAGTCCTGTACTGATGTAAGAGTCCTGTACTGATGTAAGAGTCCTGTACTAATGTAAGAGCCCTGTTCTGATGTAAGAGTCCTGTACTAATGTAAGAGTCCTGTACTAATGTAAGAGTCCTGTACTGATGTAAGAGTCCTGTACTGATGTAAGAGTCCTGTACTGATGTAAGAGTCCTGTACTGATGTAAGAGTCCTGTACTAATGTAAGAGTCCTGTACTGATGTAAGAGTCCTGTACTGCTGTAAGAGTCCTGTACTGATGTAAGAGTCCTGTACTGATGTAAGAGTCCTGTACTGCTGTAAGAGTCCTGTACTGATGTAAGAGTCCTGTACTGATGTAAGAGTCCTGTACTGATGTTAGAGTCCTGTACTAATGTAAGAGTCCTGTTCTGATGTAAGAGTCCTATACTAATGTAAGAGTCCTGTACTAATGTAAGAGTCCTGTACTGGTGTAAGAGTCCTGTACTGATGTAAGAGTCCTGTACTGGTGTAAGAGTGCTGTACTGATGTAAGAGTGCTGTACTGCTGTAAGAGTCCTGTACTAATGTAAGAGTCCTGTACTGCTGTAAGAGTCCTGTACTGATGTAAGAGTCCTGTACTGGTGTAAGAGTCCTGTACTGATGTAAGAGTCCTGTACTGCTGTAAGAGTCCTGTACTGATGTAAGAGTCCTGTACTGCTGTAAGAGTCCTGTACTGCTGTAAGAGTCCTGTACTGCTGTAAGAGTCCTGTACTAATGTAAGAGTCCTGTACTGATGTAAGAGTCCTGTACTGATGTAAGAGTCCTGTACTGATGTAAGAGTCCTGTACTGATGTAAGAGTCCTGTACTGCTGTAAGAGTCCTGTACTGCTGTAAGAGTCCTGTACTGATGTAAGAGTCCTGTACTGTACTGTGTAAGAGTCCTGTACTGTGCTGTAAGAGTCCTGTACTGATGTAAGAGTCCTGTACTGCTGTAAGAGTCCTGTACTGCTGTAAGAGTCCTGTACTGCTGTAAGAGTCCTGTACTGGTGTAAGAGTCCTGTACTGATGTAAGAGTCCTGTACTGATGTAAGAGTCCTGTACTGCTGTAAGAGTCCTGTACTGATGTAAGAGAGTCCTGTAAGAGTCCTGTACTGATGTAAGAGTCCTGTACTGATGTAAGAGTCCTGTACTGATGTAAGAGTCCTGTACTGATGTAAGAGTCCTGTACTAATGTAAGAGTCCTGTACTAATGTAAGAGTCCTGTACTGATGTAAGAGTCTGTACTGATGTTAGAGTCCTGTACTGGTGTAAGAGTCCTATATTTCTGTTGCAGCTGACGTGCCACACCGTCCAGTCCTGTTTTGGCTACACAGATCGACCCAACGACTTCATTGAACCTCAGCTTTCCCCCGTGGAGATACAGCGGGGAGTTAACCTACAGTAAGTCACGTCTAAACATACACCATTATCTCTGTCACAGTGGAGATACAGTGGGGAGCTGACCTACAGTATACCTATCAGATCCCCTGATATGTTGCTCCAAGTGACACTTACTAGATCCCTGGATACGGTTCTCGGGTTACGATGCTCCAAGTGACACCTACTAGATCCCCGGATACGGTTCTCGGGTTACGATGCTCCAACTGACACCTACCAAACCCCCGGATACGGTTCTCGGGTTACGATGCTCCAAGTGACACCTACTTGATCCCCGGATACAATGCTCTTGTTACGATGCTCCAATTGACACCTACCAAACCCCCGAATACGGTTCTCGGGTTACGATGCTCCAAGTGACATGATTGCTAATGTTATTTGTGTCCATTTATTAATTGAATCACGAACAAAACGCATTAAAATGATGATTGCAATCAACAAAGAGATGATAAGTATGTATTCCGATATGCGACAGAAATTTAACCTTTAATTGTTGACATTGATACTTCAGAATTAATAATACAACACTGATGATGATATTACACCTGTTTGGCGTTCTACTCGTTGTTCTGAACTTCTATGTCGTATAACGTGCGCTAGTGGTCAGGCTCGCTGACTGGTTAACACACGTCATCGGTTCCCAATTGCGCAGGTCGATGCTCATGCTGTTGATCACAGGATTGTCTGGTCGGGACTCGATTATTTACAGACAGCCGCCATATAGCTGTAATATTGCTGAGTGCAGCGTAAAACTAAACTCACTCACTCACTATTACGTGCGCAAAATAGACCACGTTTAAGTTGTGTTTCT
This sequence comes from Haliotis rubra, assembly GCF_003918875.1. Classification (NCBI taxonomy): domain Eukaryota; kingdom Metazoa; phylum Mollusca; class Gastropoda; order Lepetellida; family Haliotidae; genus Haliotis; species Haliotis rubra. The sequence goes on from NW_025767068.1 coordinate 3,165,707, forward strand.
CCTGGACAACCAGCTTTGTTTGGTGTAAGGCTACATTTCAAGGGGTTTTGTCGGGCACTGAGTGACACGGCCTTCACACTGCGGAATTAATCGGAGCGCCTGATGCAGTCTGATCTGTTGAAAAACGATGATAAAATTATGGGCGTGGGTCGCAGATAACTTTCAGGCTTGTCACTCGCGGCAGTCACAGTAGTTTTGTCATCGGTAAAAACGTGCGATTTGACTTGGTGAAATGGATACCTTATATTAACAGCAATTCTGACCATTTTCTGTTAGATCAACCTCGATGTATCTTTTTGCATCTGACTTTCCAGGCGGGGTCAGTTGTCTCAGAAGCATTATAAGCTACTTTATTTCAGGGCTTCATAGCATGTGACGTCATAGCGAGCCAGAACGACTACCCGACTGTCTCCCAGCACACAGGGGGAGGACTGAGGACAGTTATATAACAGTTTGGTTGTCCACTGTCGAGACACGTTCTCAGATGTAGGGCTTATTGGGGGAATTATGCTCAGACATTGCAACAGTTTATACAGTCGAGCACAGTCGAGTACCTTCTGTTTATCTGATTGTGAATACCCTCAAAGCATTATCGTCTATACACCCTTGTATACACCCTTGTCGTGAATACACTAGGGGTATTGGTGAACGTACACCCCAGGCAGTGTTGCCAGTACACCCTGGGTATTGCACAGACGAGCCTCATTTTACATCGGCGCAAGTCATTCCAATACACCTTGCGACCGTCCCTTGAGGCTGCTTTCTCATAATAAAAATATGAATAATAAATATAATAATAATGCATGTATTTATTGGGTTCAGCAATTCACTATTATGATGTGCTCTGTGCGGTACCAGAGAGTTTAGATTTTATTTGATTTACAAACTAAATATTGCCTGTGGGTGGAATCGATCTGTTCAGAAAAATGTGTTTTTACTTCGCCATTTAGGCAGTGCCTTGTATCGAACTACGGTGGGGGACATGACAGAAGTATTTTCGATTTTGAAAAAAAAGGAATTATATTTCAAGACGTCTCTGACAAGCGCTTGAATACAACCAGGACACACGTACTGCTTGTAGCCATGAGGAATAAATGGTTACGCTTTTCTTTATTCTAATCCTGACCTTGTGAATAGAGAAGGAGCAAAGCTGTCAAACATGGCATCAATTATCTCACTTCCCTCCTCCCTCTTAACTATATGTGTCTGTTTATAATTGAATGACATCACCACTGCAGATTTCTTTCTGTCCCGAACGCAAAAAGAAGTGTGTCGTTTGCGCAACTCCGTCATTACAGAGGACGTCAGTATGTCCCTGTGTGTTCAGTGTGCCGCACTTCCTGCTTGTAACTCGCCATTAGCGTCAGGTTAAACAAATATTGTCCATCACGTGTTTGCCACTGCTGGAAGTGATTGCCTGTTTAGATTGTAATTAATGTCAGGTTATAGAGGAGCTGTCAGTGGGATTAGAGTGAGAGTTGGAGAAGCTGTGGAGCACCACTGGTGAAGAGGGAGGACGTCTTCTATACCGTGTGACCGCTTGGCTGGAAGATAGCTACGTACATCATCCGATCGACGGACAATTAAAATACAGTGTTACTGACGGACGGCCACACAGACATGTCACAGAGACAGTTTCATTCCATCTTCATGCGATGTTGTGTTTCTATTAACGACTCAGGGAAACACTGCTACCTACTGACCTAAAACTCCGACCTGCGGCCTTGAACTGCGACCTACTGACCTTGAACTGCGACCTGCGACAACGCTGAGATGATGATGGGACAAGTGGACAACATATACAACTCAAACGGCGTTAAGAACAGCCACCAATGTTAGAATTGAAGACTGGATTTTGCAATACCCTCTGGCAGATTCAGTCGAGTCATGTGAAATAAAGTGAGTGATCCGTAACTTTGGTCATGCCCACTATTACAAACTGGACATCTCAGACACCCTTATCCACGTTGGAAACAGATTTTGGAGGACGTCCAGGCAGATGATCCAGAGATAACTTGCATAAAACAGCTGTTGGACTTTCCCGGGGGAGGAGCCAGAACGTGAACACTCCGGTGTGTGCACGCGCAGTGTCTGAGGCTCAAACTGTCGGGGAAGTCACGCGTCCAGACGGACGGCCGAATGGAATATATGGCGGATGCAAGATCAGAAAGGAATTAAATGACTTTTCCTGTTTGCAAAGAATCATAACCCGGAAGGGAGTCATCTAGATAAATATAGAACATTAAGTAATCGCCACTTGGTGTCTGTGAGGGACCGCTTCCTGTGTTCCCTGGAGACACATCCCGACTACCCACCATTACCCTCCACATAACCACCCCTTGTTATCGTATATAATTCCTACAAAACTATCTCAAGAACATCCATTATGTATAACACAATTTCCATTGTTTCCAGATTTGCCCCGAGTCAGTATGACGGCCTCAATTTCCCGATTCTGCCGTTCAAAGTCGACGAGGCTGGGTTCCGCACGTGCAACAAAAGCCATGGGCTGCCCGTTCTGCAAGAGGAGAGCAATCAGACATTTGCAATTCCAGCAGAGTTGCTTCCTGTAGGAGTTCATTATTTCATCGGTAAGACCGCCCAACACTGCCCCCAGTGATTTCAAAGAAATACCTATCCACAAACTGTACAGATATGTGGACATCTAGGATGAATGAGTAGTGTTTTAGAACACAGCGATATTTGGGACTGTCTGAGTTGCCAACAGATGAAACAGATCCTTAACTTCCTTCAGCCATGATGTAATAACACCTGCCCCCTCAGATCCTCGATATGTCATCTTCACATACTCAAACTGAAGCGACAGTAGTGGTAGCAGCAGTTGCAGTAACAGCAGTAGTAGTAGCTGTAGCAGCAACAACAGCTGCGGTAGTTGTTTTAGCAGTTGTGGTAGTAGTGGTAGCAGTGGTGGCAGTAACAGTGGTAGTAGCAGTAGCGTTGAACACAGCGTTTACAGTTGTTGTTACCTACCAGGTGATTGATGTAGCTGAAACTTCCATGTTCATCTCAGTGGGGAGTGTGAAAACCACGATATCTCTGACATGTAACTGTGTTGGTAACATACAGAGATTCACCAGTGACGTCATAACGATACATGTCAAGGTAGCTGATAACTCTATTCAACGAGTCAATGGTGGGATGTACGGCCAGTGTGTTAATGGAGGAAGCGGTGATGGGAGGTAGTGTGTGTATCAGAGGGATGTATGCGCCAGTGTGTTAATGGAGGAAGCGGTGATGGGAGGTAGTGTGTGTATCAGAGGGATGTATGCGCCAGTGTGTTAATGGAGGAAGCGGTGAGGGGTGGTAGTGTGTGTATCAGAGGGATGTATGTGCCAGTGTGTTAATGGAGGAAGCGGTGAGGGGAGGTAGTGTGTGTATCAGAGCGGTGATGGGATGTATGTGCCAGTGTGTTAATGGAGGAAGCGGTGATGGGAGGTAGTGTGTGTATCAGAGGGATGTATGCGCCAGTGTGTTAATGGAGGAAGCGGTGAGGGGAGGTAGTGTGTGTATCAGAGGGATGTATGCGCCAGTCTGTTAATGGAGGAAGCGGTGAGGGGAGGTGTGTGTGTATCAGAGGGATGTATGTGCCAGTGTGTTAATGGAGGAAGCGGTGAGGTGGTAGTGTGTGTATCAGAGAGATGTATGTGCCAGTGTGTTAATGGAGGAAAGTGAGATGGAGGTAGTGTGTGTATCAGAGGGATGTATGTGCCAGTGTGTTAATGGAGGAAGCGGTGAGGGGAGGTTGTGTGTGTATCAGAGGGATGTATGTGCCAGTGTGTTAATGGAGGAAGCGGTGAGGAGTGGTAGTGTGTGTATCAGAGGGATGTATGTGCCAGTGTGTTAATGGAATGGAAGCGGTGAGGAGGTAGTGTGTGTATCAGAGAGGATGTATGCGCCGGTCTGTTAATAATGGGAAGCGGTGAGGGGTGGTAGTGTGTGTATCAGAGGGATGTATGCGCCGGTCTGTTAATGGAGGAAGCGGTGATGGGAGGTAGTGTGTGTATCAGAGGGATGTATGCGCCGGTCTGTTAATGGAGGAAGCGGTGAGGGGAGGTAGTGTGTGTATCAGAGGGATGTATGCGCCAGTGTGTTAATGGAGGAAGCGGTGAGGGAGGTAGTGTGTGTATCAGAGGGATGTATGCGCCGGTCTGTTAATGGAGGAAGCGGTGAGGAGTGGTAGTGTGTGTATCAGAGGGATGTATGCGCCGGTCTGTTAATGGAGGAAGCGGTGATGAGTGGTAGTGTGTGTATCAGCGGGATGTATGGCCGGTGTGTTAATGGAGGAAGCGGTGAGGGAGGTAGTGTGTGTATCAGAGGGATGTATGCGCCAGTATTAATGGAGGAAGCGGTGGTGGAGGTAGTGTGTGTATCAGAGGGATGTATGTGCCAGTGTGTTAATGGAGGAAGCGGTGAGGGAGGTAGTGTGTGTATCAGAGGGATGTATGTGCCAGTGTGTTAATGGAGGAAGTGATGAGGAGGTAGTGTGTGTATCAGAGGGATGTATGCGCCGGTCTGTTAATGGAGGAATGGTGAAGGTGGTAGTGTGTGTATCAGAGGGATGTATGCGCCGGTCTGTTAATGGGAAGCGGTGAGGGAGGTAGTGTGTGTATCAGAGAGGATGTATGCGCGGTCTGTTAATGGAGGAAGCGGTGAGGAGGTAGTGTGTGTATCAGAGGGATGTATGTGCCAGTGTGTTAATGGAGGAAGCGGTGAGGTGGTAGTGTGTGTATCAGAGGATGTATGCGCCGGTCCTGTTAATGGAGGAAGCGGTGATGGAGGTAGTGTGTGTATCTGAGGGATGTATGTGCCGGTCTGTTAATGGAGGAAGCGGTGATGGGAGGTAGTATGTGTATCAGAGGATGTATGCGCCAGTGTGTTAATGGAGGAAGCGGTGATGGGAGGTAGTGTGTGTATCAGAGGGATGTATACGTATCCGGTCTGTTAATGGATGAAGCGGTGATGGGAGGTAGTGTGTGTGTATCAGAGGGATGTATGTGCCAGTGTGTTAATGGAGGAAGCGGTGAGAGGTAGTGTGTGTATCAGAGGGATGTATGCGCCGGTCTGTTAATGGAGGAAGCGGTGAGGTGGTAGTGTGTATCAGAGGGATGTATGTGCCAGTGTGTTAATGGAGGAAGCGGTGATGGGAGGTGGTGTGTGTATCAGAGGGATGTATGCGCTTGGTCTGTTAATGGAGGAAGCGGTGAGGGTGGTAGTGTGTATCAGAGAAGGATGTATGCGCCAGTCTGTTAATGGAGGAAGCGGTGATGTGGAGGTAGTGTGTGTATCAGAGGATGTATGCGCCAGTGTGTTAATGGAGGAAGCGGTGAGGTGGTAGTGTGTGTATCAGAGGATGTATGCGCCAGTGTGTTAATGGAGGAAGCGGTGTGAGGGAGGTAGTGTGTGTATCAGAGGGATGTATGCCAGTCTGTTAATGGAGAAGCGGTGATGGGGTAGGTAGTGTGTATCAGAGGATGTATGCGCCAGTGTGTTAATGGAGGGAAGCGGTGATGTGGAGTGTAGTGTTGTGTATCAGAGGGATGTATGCGCCAGTGTGTTAATGGGAGAAGCGGTGAGGTGAGGTAGTGTGTGTATCAGAGGGATGTATGCGCCGGTCTGTTAATGGAAGCGGTGAGGTGGTAGTGTGTGTATCAGAGGGATGTATGCGCCGGTCTGTTAATGGAAGCGGTGATGGGAGAGTAGTGTGTATCAGAGAGGATGTATGCGCCGGTCTGTTAATGGAGGAAGCGGTGATGGGAGGTAGTGTGTGTTATCAGAGGGATGTATATCAGCGCCGGTCTGTTAATGGAGGAAGCGGTGAGGAGGTAGTGTGTGTATCAGAGGGATGTATGCGCCAGTCTGTTAATGGAGGAAGCGGTGATGGGAGGTAGTGTGTGTATCAGAGGGATGTATGCGCCGGTCTGTTAATGGAGGAAGCGGTGATGGGAGGTAGTGTGTGTATCAGAGGGATGTATGCGCCAGTGTGTTAATGGATGAAGCGGTGATGGGGAGGTAGTGTGTGTATCAGAGGGATGTATGCGCCGGTGTGTTAATGGAGGAAGCGGTGAGGGGAGGTAGTGTGTGTATCAGCGGGATGTATGCGCCAGTGTGTTAATGGAGGAAGCGGTGAGGGGAGGTGTGTGGTATCAGAGGATGTATGTGCCAGTGTGTTAATGGAGAGCGGTGAGAGGTAGTGTGTGTATCAGAGGGATGTATGTGCCGGTCTGTTAATGGAGGAAGCGGTGAGGGAGGTGTGTGTGTATCAGAGGGATGTATGTGCCAGGTGTGTTAATGGAGGAAGCGGTGAGGGAGGTGTGTGTGTATCAGAGGGATGTATGTGCCAGTGTGTTAATGGAGGAAGCGGTGAGGGGAGGTAGTGTGTGTATCAGAGGGATGTATGCGCCGATCTGTTAATGGAGGAAGCGGTGAGGGGAGGTAGTGTGTGTATCAGAGGGAAGTATGTGCCAGTGTGTTAATGGAGGAAGCGGTGAGGGAGGTGTATCAGAGGAAGTATGCGCCGATCTGTTAATGGAGGAAGCGGTGAGGGGAGGAGTGTGTATCAGAGGGAAGTATGTGCCAGTGTGTTAATGGAGGAAGCGGTGATGGGAGGTTGTGTGTGTATCAGAGGGAAGTATGTGCCAGTGTGTTAATGGAGGAAGCGCTGCGGGGAGGTAGTGTGTCTATCAGAGGACGTGTGTCACGTAAGGAACTGCACGATCCATATCGATAGACTGCTACCTAATATTGTTGCAGTGGACATGGACGATGACCCCCTCATCCGCTGTGAGTTCGGCCTCCGTTTGAACGTGACTGTGAAGGACAACAATTGTCGCCATGGAGACGGCCCATCCTGTGAAGGTCAAGGTCTCTGTGCCACAAGGAAAGGGGAGGTAATTATCTGTGTGTTTGTTTAGTAACTGCAATAGTGACAGCGAATATTCTCTGTTGACTGCAAATTAAATGTCAGACGAGCTTGTACCGTAAGACAACTGACATATAGAAAAATATACCCGCGCTGACGGGTCTCAATACTAACAAATTGAAAGGAAAAGGAAATGGGCGTAACGAGGTCAACACAAGAAGTTTGTTTTCACTGCTCACTGCATATACTCCCATACGAGCATTTAAAGCCAATAGATGTACCGACAATATGATACATAAATCTGAAAAGTTGGAGCAGTATTTTGGGAGCTAGGTTAGTGTAAAATCGTGATTTTTCCATATTATTCAAATTCCTGCTGGGACATAGTTTATTCATAGCCAGTCAGATTGCTGGCTCTTCTCGGTGCAGGATAGGTCATGGCCAAGGTCGTCAAAGTCGAACGGGCACGACGGTGGCTCATCTGCGATGAATAAATGTACATAAACTCATTATGGGAGTTGTAAGTGTAAATCTCTAGGAAAGAACGGCAATTAGCGCGCTTACAGGTGTTATCGATTCAGCATGTTTTTGTGCGCATCTTTTGTATACAGGAAAGAAATTCGGCATGTTAGCGGTACAAATTCTGAAAAAGGGTTTTGGCGAGCAGTCGAGCTCCCCAATAATCTAGCTCTCAAAGTACTGCTTCGATGTTTGTGATCTATACTCTGACTGAATAGGATAGGACGTCCACTTGGAGAGCGGTTGGCTGGAGGTTTGTACCCTGACAAGGTCTGTAGTTGCTGTAACACCCTGCTGAACGCTCAGCATCAGTGGTATGCAACAACATGTCAGTTCTGAGTGTGTACTCTGTGTCTAAGACGGGTCGCGATGATAAACGATCAGACATGGTGTCTCAGTGGGCTGACACTATAGTACAGGTATTGGAATGGGACAATACCAGCGCTCACACGCGCACGCACACGCACACGCACACGCACTCACACAAACACTCTCTCAAACACTCGGGGTGGCCAGGATCGCTGTCTTCGTGGACGGCATTACAACGTCCTCAGTTAGGTGGGTCTATTCATGATGTCAAGTGCTGAATTGTTTGGTCCAGACTCATTTACTTTGAGATTGACTAAAGTGTCTGGGATGCTGCAACGTACGCCGTTAAGTGACAACGCACATCCTCGTAAAGACGAATGGTGCAGATTAAAGAGGTGCGGAATAACGACTCCTCGCCATGAAGCGCCACCTAAGCAGGTACACGTGGAGATGTGCTAACAAGCGTCAGTAGGTCCGAGTATGTTGACAACGCATTGCTACACTCATTGGAAGCTTTCCTCACCTGTAAACAATGAAAAACAATGAACAGTGTAAAGTTGTGTCTGGAAAAACTGATCAAACAAACTCATAAACGCAACTAGTGTCTCTGCCCATGGGCATGAATGCCGAGTATCAGTCAGTAAAGGTTAAAATGCTCAATTCATGGATTTTGAATTTGACTCTTGGAATTTGAAAATTGTGACGTTTTTCTTAGTTTATTTTCTTCTTATCTACTTGACGTCTGCAAAGGTGCCTGACAGAACCCTGTGATGTACACGACCGAGTCAACCTGGGCTCATCACACCTCCGCGACGATCTGCCGTGGAGCTCAGTGTTCACCGTATGTGCCAAGCATCCTTCATCATTGAAGGGAGATAACCAATGCATCGTATTAACAGGCGTGTCAAATGTTTCTACGTGTATAACCTGACGATGTAGTGCCAGATGTATGATGATTATATGATACTGAAACTAGTCCAAACAGACCAGTACGACGTCAGTCATCTCAGGTCACATGAGGTGAATGCAGACGTGTCTTGACTCAGTGGCAACACAGAGGTGGGCACACCTGGACGCACCTGGACACACCTGGACACATCCGTTAACTCATCGGCCGAGGCGACGTAATGCATCCTATGGCCACGTTCTCCCACAGTGCGGATTGTTGACATGAGAGAAATCACAAGATTGTCTGGTCTGGAGCAGATTGTTTACCACTGTTGTGTAATGGGTCATTACTGAGTCGGGCCAGCCAATACACACACAACTCCAGACACCCCCTCACACGTCTCCGGCAATAAACTCAGTCAGACTCCAGTCAGACTCCAGTCAGACTCCATACACGTTCGTGTGTTGTCGACGATGAGGCCTGTGTGTCGATGTAAGTTGCAATGTCGTAGTGAGAGTAATATTGACATTACGGTTGTTGTGTTGTCGTGGGTTCTACGATGCAGCAGGTGACGTCTACACACAAAAGCCATGCAACATTAATTAATGATCTTTTCGACAAACAGTTGCAGCCCCGTGATACCTGTTGATTCCAATATCCCCGTCTGGACCTCGGTAATTGTCGTCCACGCACCTACAAGTCTTCCCTCCATCCCTACAAGTGCACTCTGATTACATTCAGTCAGCCCACGCGGACCAGACAGACCAACAGTGATTCACACAAAATTGCAACTAGTAATTAGATGTTGTGTTGCGGCAATATTCGGAAAGCGCCGTCTGTGGTCCCGAGTCTGTAGACATTTACCTTCCAGTAACGGTTCAGTCAGAAATATACTCGCTGATCTAGACTGACATACATGCACGGTAGCCGACATTGATGTATTCACCTTTCGGGGACTTTAGTCAGAATACGTCCCTAGTAACCAATGTTTATAGATTTGGGTAGGTAGGGTCGGTGAGCGGTTGATTGCATACGCAGGGCAAGAGATGTGTTCGAGATTGGACAACCAACACCCTGTAATAAGGGCTGTGTACATGTGTGTCTGGACAACCAACACCCTGCAATCAGGGCTGTGTACATGTCTGTCTGGACAACCAACACTCTGTAATCAGGGTCTGTGTACATGTCTGTCTGGACAACCAACACCCTGTAATCAGGGCTGTGTACATGTCTGTCTGGACAACCAACACCCTGTAATCAGGGTTGTGTACATGTGTGTCTGGACAACCAACACTGTGTACTCTGTAATCAGGGCTGTGTACATGTCTGTCTGGACAACCAACACCCTGTAATCAGGGCTGTGTACAGGCTGTGTACATGTGTGTGTCTGGACAACCAACACCCTGTAATCAGGGCTGTGTACATGTCTGTCTGGACAACCAACACCCTGTAATCAGGGCTGTGTACATGTCTCTGTAATCAGGTTCTGTCTGGACAACCAACACCCTGTAATCAGGGCTGTGTACATGTGTGTCTGGACAACCAACACTCTGTAATCAGGGCTGTGTACATGTCTGTCTGGACAACCAACACCCTGTAATCAGGGCTGTGTACATGTCTGTCTGGACAACCAACACCCTGTAATCAGGGCTGTGTACATGTGTGTCTGGACAACCAACACCCTGTAATCAGGGCTGTGTACATGTGTGTCTGGACAACCAACACCCTGTAATCAGGGCTGTGTACATGTCTGTCTGGACAACCAACACCCTGTAATCAGGGTTGTGTACATGTGTGTCTGGACAACCAACACCCTGTAATCAGGGCTGTGTACATGTGTGTCTGGACAACCAACACCCTGTAATCAGGGCTGTGTACATGTCTGTCTGGACAACCAACACTCTGTAATCAGGGCTGTGTACATGTCTGTCTGGACAACCTGAACTCTGTAATCAGTAGAGCTGCGCAATATAACCGGTTTACGGGTATTAACCGGTTCAGACATGAAAACGATACGTATTGCCATACGCTGATCGAAAACCGGTATTTTCACAAGCATTCGGAAAGCTTCGTAACACTCGGAAACCTTGATGAGTGGTGCAATTGTGGTGGTGGGAATGATCGTGGTGAAAATTACATTTAACTGAGAAAAGCAAGATTTATGGATGTCAACTTCTATATTGCGAATGAAGTTGACATCCATAAATCTTGCTTTTCTTATGCATTCCACTTCTAAAGGCCTTTCAAAGATTTTACATTAACTGGATCGGTAAGTTCTTTTTGAAGTTGTGTTCCTAATTTTTGTTCAAGTGTTTCGCTATGTTTTGGATCTGAATGTTTTAAATATTTACTCATTAATGGCCAATGATCTCTGATATGTCCTGACCAGGTCAAGTTGCTGTCTAAAAGCTCAGGGCTTTTTCTGAGAGTGGAGAAACTAGTTGAAACTAGTAACCACTGTGTTGATGGCTTTCTTGTTGGCGATCTATAGCACGTGTTTTAGACTGTACTCTTCTTTACTTGGAATGTTTTAGCTTTGCTCGCTAGTTTTATATTATATCTGTGATTTTCTAGTATTTTTACTGACCATCGTCGACAGGTTTTAATCTTCAAAATGTTTTCACTTTTTATTGTATAAATTGTTTTCGTCACTTTATGGCTGAGATATTGCCGATGTGACGTTAAATATTAACTCACTCACTCACGTAAGGAACTCTTTCCTGCTTTATAAATAAAGCGTTAACTCGATTATAAGTAGTTTATTGTTACAAAAAAACTTCTTGCAATATATTGCAATAAATATCGCAATATATGCTTTCGCATCGCAATATATCGCAATATGAAAATTCTCTGCAATACCCACCCCTAATAATCAGGGTTGTGGTAGTATTACCAGACCTATGTAAGCTGTGGGGCTGAGAGGTAGTATTACCAGATCTTTGTAAGCTGTGAGACTGAGAGGTAGTATTACCAGACCTATTGTAAGCTGTGAGACTGAGAGGTAGTATTACCAGACCATTGTAAGCTGTGAGACTGAGAGGTAGTATTACCAGACCATTGTAAGCTGTGAGACTGAGAGGTAGTATTACCAGACCATTGTAAGCTGTGAGACTGAGAGGTAGTATTACCAGACCATTGTAAGCTGTGAGACTGAGAGGTAGTATTACCAGACCATTGTAAGCTGTGAGACTGAGAGGTAGTATTACCAGACCATTGTAAGCTGTGAGACTGAGAGATAGTATTACCAGACCTTTGTAAGCTGTGAGACTGAGAGGTAGTATTACCAGACCATTGTAAGCTGTGAGACTGAGAGGTAGTATTACCAGACCATTGTAAGCTGTGAGACTGAGAGGTAGTATTACCAGACCTATGTAAGCTGTGAGACTGAGAGGTAGTATTACCAGACCTTTGTAAGCTGTGAGACTGAGAGGTAGTATTACCAGACCATTGTAAGCTGTGAGACTGAGAGGTAGTATTACCAGACCATTGTGTAAGCTGAGAGGTGAGACTGAGACTGAGAGTATTACCAGACCATTGTAAGCTGTGAGACTGAGAGGTAGTATTACCAGACCATTGTAAGCTGTGAGACTGAGAGATAGTATTACCAGACCATTGTAAGCTGTGAGACTGAGAGGTAGTATTACCAGACCTATGTAAGCTGTGAGACTGAGAGGTAGTATTACCAGACCTTTGTAAGCTGTGAGACTGAGAGGTAGTATTACCAGACCATTGTAAGCTGTGAGACTGAGAGGTAGTATTACCAGACCTATGTAAACTGTGAGACTGAGAGGTAGTATTACCAGACCTTTGTAAGCTGTGAGACTGAGAGGTAACATTACCAGACCTTTGTAAGCTGTGAGACTGAGAGGTAGTATTACCAGACCTATGTAAACTGTGAGACTGAGAGGTAGTATTACCAGACCATTGTTGGACACCCACCCGTCATCCCCACGATGTACCAGACCTGAGTCTTCCGTCTTACCAGATAACTGTTGACCTGACAGGCTGCTATGAGTCTCTCATCAATGCAATTAGTTCAAGCAAATTTCATCTGCGAGAGTTAACTCGCATCTGCCTACTATTGTAACAATATTAGCTTTTCCTATTTGGATTTACTGTCGCTTTAGGTATTTAACTAGCCTTGACTGAGGACGGTGTCCGAGTTAATCTGTGGGACCTACATTTAGGTTGGTGTATTTATCTAATGTAGAACAAATATCACGTGACTTGTCGATGCTCCTGTAGTGGTCAAATACTAAGAATGTTTAGATTCTGGATGAAGTGACAGTTACCCCAACAGCTTCAGGTGATTCCCCTCTCTTATACTATGTTGTGTTGGTAGGTATATAACCTTACATGTCTGAAGCTTGCTCAGAGCGGACAATCAAGAGTGACAAAAATAGGATGACGTCACCAGAATGGTTTAATTTCAGGCGAACTTCACCTGCTCCTGCTGCGGGAACTTCCGGGGAGACTACTGCGACGAGTACGACTCCTGCCTGAGTGATCCCTGCTACGGCGGTGGTCAGTGTGAGCACAAGAACAACGACAGGCGGGGCTTCCAGTGTAGCTGCAGACTCGGTATGTCAGTGTCAACTATCTGTGTGTTTCACGTCCGTGTATGTCCTCACAGTGTCAACTATCTGTGTGTTTCACGTCCGTGTATGTCAGTGTCAACTATCGGTGTGTTTCACGTCCGTGTATATCAGTGTCAACTATCTGTGCGTTTCACGTCCGTGTATATCAGTGTCAACTATCTGTGTGTTTCACGTCCGTGTATGTCCTCACAGTGTCAACTATCTGTGTGTTTCACGTCCGTGTATGTCAGTGTCAACTATCTGTGTGTTTCACGTCCGTGTATATCACAGTGTCAACTATCTGTGTGTTTCACGTCCGTGTATATCAGTGTCAACTATCTGTGTGTTTCACGTCCGTGTATATCAGTGTCAACTATCTGTGTGTTTCACGTCCGTGTATGTCAGTGTCAACTATCGGTGTGTTTCACGTCCGTGTATATCAGTGTCAACTATCTGTGTGTTTCACGTCCGTGTATATCAGTGTCAACTATCTGTGTGTTTCACGTCCGTGTATATCAGTGTCAACTATCTGTGTGTTTCACGTCCGTGTATATCAGTGTCAACTATCTGTGTGTTTCACGTCCGTGTATGTCAGTGTCAACTATCTGTGTGTTTCACGTCCGTGTATATCAGTGTCAACTATCTGTGTGTTTCACGTCCGTGTATATCAGTGTCAACTATCTGTGTGTTTCACGTCCGTGTATGTCTCACAGTGTCAACTATCTGTGTGTTTCACGTCCGTGTATGTCAGTGTCAACAGTGTCAACTATCTGTGTTTCACGTCGTGTATATCAGTGTCAACTATCTGTGTGTTTCACGTCCGTGTATATCAGTGTCAACTATCTGTGTGTTTCACGTCCGTGTATATCAGTGTCAACTATCTGTGTGTTTCACGTCCGTGTATATCAGTGTCAACTATCTGTGTGTTTCACGTCCGTGTATATCAGTGTCAACTATCTGTGTGTTTCACGTCCAGTGTCAACTATCAGTGTCAACTCATCTATCTGTGTGTTCACGTCCGTGTATATCAGTGTCAACTATCGGTGTGTTTCACGTCCCTGTATATCAGTGTCAACTATCTGTGTGTTTCACGTCCGTGTATATCAGTGTCAACTATCTGTGTGTTTCGTCCGTGTATTCAGTGTCAACTACGTCCGTGTATGTCTCACAGTGTCAACTATCTGTGTGTTTCACGTCCGTGTATATCAGTGTCAACTATCTGTGTGTTTCACGTCCGTGTATATCAGTGTCAACTATCTGTGTGTTTCACGTCCGTGTATGTCCGCACAGTGTCAACTATCTGTGTGTTTCACGTCCGTGTATGTCCTCACAGTGTCAACTATCTGTGTGTTTCACGTCCGTGTATATCAGTGTCAACTATCTGTGTGTTTCACGTCCGTGTATATCAGTGTCAACTATCTGTGTGTTTCACGTCCGTGTATATCAGTGTCAACTATCTGTGTGTTTCACGTCCCTGTATATCAGTGTCAACTATCTGTGTGTTTCACGTCCGTGTATATATCAACAGTGTATGTCAACTATCGGTGTGTTTCACGTCCGTGTATGTCAGTGTCAACTATCTGTGTGTTTCACGTCCGTGTATGTCGCACAGTGTCAACTATCTGTGTGTTTCACGTCCGTGTATATCAGTGTCAACTATCTGTGTGTTTCACGTCCGTGTATGTCCACAGTGTCAACTATCTGTGTGTTTCACGTCCGTGTATATCAGTGTCAACTATCTGTGTGTTTCACGTCCGTGTATGTCTATCGCGTCCGTGTGTCAATCAGTGTCAACTATCTGTGTGTTTCACGTCCGTGTATCAGTGTCAACTATCTGTGTGTTTCACGTCCGTGTATGTCCGCACAGTGTCAACTATCTGTGTGTTTCACGTCCGTGTATGTCAGTGTCAACTATCTGTGTGTTTCACGTGTGTATGTCACAGTGTCCTATGTGTGTTTCGTCCGTATGTCGCACAGTGTCAACTATCTGTGTGTTTCACGTCCGTGTATATCAGTGTCAACTATCTGTGTGTTTCACGTCCGTGTATGTATCACAGTGTCAACTATCTGTGTGTTTCGTCCGTGTATATCAGTGTCAACTATCTGTGTGTTTCACGTCGTCCGTCCTGTATATCAGTGTCAACTATCTGTGTGTTTCACGTCCGTGTATGTCCTCACAGTGTCAACTATCTGTGTGTTTCACGTCCGTGTATATCAGTGTCAACTATCTGTGTGTTTCACGTCCGTGTATATCAGTGTCAACTATCTGTGTGTTTCACGTCCCGTATATCAGTGTGTATGTGTTTCACGTCCGTGTACAGTGTCAACTATCTGTGTGTTTCACGTCCGTGTATGTCCTCACAGTGTCAACTATCTGTGTGTTTCACGTCCGTGTATATCAGTGTCAACTATCTGTGTGTTTCACGTCGTGTATGTATATCAGTGTCAACTATCTGTGTGTTTCACGTCCGTGTATGTCAGTGTCAACTATCTGTGTGTGTGTTTCACGTCCGTGTATATCAGTGTCAACTATCTGTGTGTTTCACGTCCGTGTATCCGCACAGTGTCAACTATCTGTGTGTTTCACGTCCGTGTATGTCCGCACAGTGTCAACTATCTATGTGTGTTTCACGTCCGTGTATATCAGTGTCAACTATCTGTGTGTTTCACGTCCGTGTATGTCAGTGTCAACTATCTGTGTGTTTCACGTCCGTGTATGTCGCACAGTGTCAACTATCTGTGTGTTTCACGTCCGTGTATATCAGTGTCAACTATCTGTGTGTTTCACGTCCGTGTATATCAGTGTCAACTATCTGTGTGTTTCACGTCCGTGTATATCAGTGTCAACTATCTGTGTGTTTCACGTCCGTGTATGTCCTCACAGTGTCAACTATCTGTGTGTTTCACGTCCGTGTATGTCCTCACAGTGTCAACTATCTGTGTGTTTCACGTCCGTGTATGTCTCTCAGTGTCAACTATCTGTGTGTTTCACGTCCGTGTATATCAGTGTCAACTATCTGTGTGTTTCACGTCCGTGTATATCAGTGTCAACTATCTGTGTGTTTCACGTCCGTGTATGTCCGCACAGTGTCAACTATCTGTGTGTTTCACGTCCGTGTATGTCCTCACAGTGTCAACTATCTGTGTGTTTCACGTCCGTGTATGTCTCACAGTGTCAACTATCTGTGTGTTTCACGTCCGTGTATGTCCGCACAGTGTCAACTATCTGTGTGTTTCAACTATCGTCCGTGTATATCAGTGTCAACTATCTGTGTGTTTCACGTCCGTGTATATCAGTGTCAACTATCTGTGTGTTTCACGTCAGTGTCAACTATCTGTGTGTTTCACGTCCGTGTATATATCAGTGTCAACTATCTGTGTGTTTCACGTCCGTGTATATCAGTGTCAACTATCTGTGTGTTTCACGTCCGTGTATGTCAGTGTCAACTATCTGTGTGTTTCACGTCCGTGTATATCAGTGTCAACTATCTGTGTGTTTCACGTCCGTGTATGTTCGCACAGTGTCAACTATCTGTGTGTTTCACGTCCGTGTATGTCCTCACAGTGTCAACTATCTGTGTGTTTCACGTCCGTGTATGTCTCACAGTGTCAACTATCTGTGTGTTTCACGTCCGTGTATGTCAGTGTCAACTATCTGTGTGTTTCACGTCCGTGTATGTCCGCACAGTGTCAACTATCTGTGTGTTTCACGTCCGTGTATATCAGTGTCAACTATCTGTGTGTTTCACGTCCGTGTATGTCCGCACAGTGTCAACTATCTGTGTGTTTCACGTCCGTGTATGTCCGCACAGTGTCAACTATCTGTGTGTTTCACGTCCGTGTATGTCGCACAGTGTCAACTATCTGTGTGTTTCACGTCCGTGTATGTCTCACAGTGTCAACTATCTGTGTGTTTCACGTCCGTGTATATCAGTGTCAACTATCTGTGTGTTTCACGTCCGTGTATGTCCGCACAGTGTCAACTATCGGTGTGTTTCACGTCCGTGTATGTCCGCACAGTGTCAACTATCTGTGTGTTTCACGTCCGTGTATATCAGTGTCAACTATCTGTGTGTTTCACGTCCGTGTATGTCAGTGTCAACTATCAGTGTCAACTATCTGTGTGTTTCACGTCCGTGTATATCACAGTGTCAACTATCTGTGTGTTTCACGTCCGTGTATATCAGTGTCAACTATCTGTGTGTTTCACGTCCGTGTATATCAGTGTCAACTATCTGTGTGTTTCACGTCCGTCAACTATGTGTGTTTCACGTCCACAGTGTCAACTATCTGTGTGTTTCTACGTCCGTGTATATCGTCGTGTCACATCAGTGTCAACTATCTGTGTGTTTCACGTCCGTGTATGTATCACAGTGTCAACTATCTGTGTGTTTCACGTCCGTCCAGTGTATGTTCGTCCCTGTATATCAGTGTCAACTATCTGTGTGTTTCACGTCCGTGTATGTATCAGTGTCAACTATCGGTGTGTTTCACGTCCGTGTATATCAGTGTCAACTATCGGTGTGTTTCACGTCCGTGTATGTCCGCAGTGTCAACTATCGGTGTGTTTCACGTCCGTGTATGTCAGTATCAACTATCTGTGTGTTTCACGTCCGTGTACGTCAGTATCAACTATCGGTGTGTTTCATGTCCGTGTATGTCCGCACAGTGTCAACTATCTGTGGGTTTGTCATTATCACGGCTCCAGGACAACGAGAGACAGCCTTGTGCATTAAGTATCAAGTACATCCGAGCAAATCCTGTAAATATAATAATCATAAGATACCTCTACTGAAAGCAGAGTCCATTCTGTAGCAGCGTCGGCGTGGCGTTGTGTTTAAATTGAAATATGATTATGTATATCGTAGGGTACAGGTGACTCTGCTTGAAACAAATATTGATTACATGAGAATTTTCTCAGATGTACCAAATGAGATGCTGTTTCATGGCGTTGTTGTTGTTGCGACAGGTTATCGGGGGGATCTTTGTGAAGAAAGGGTTGACGATCTTTGTGACCTTGACCTTTGCAAAAACAATGGCACGTGTATGGGGAATGCCACGCACTTCACGTGCACCTGTCTCCATGGTTACACGGGCTCCCACTGCGAGGTGGACATCAACGAGTGCGCGGACGCCCCCTGCAAACATGGCGGCATGTGCGTGGACAGAATCGCAGGATACGAGTGTTACTGCGTCCCAGGTAAGCTTACAGACACCCGGACAGACATAGAGACGGACAAATACAGATATGCAGGCACATATATACAGACATGCAGGCACATAGATACAGACATGCAGGCACACAGATACAGACACCCGGACAGACATAAAGACGGGCAAATACAGACATGCAGACACACAGATACAGACATGCAGGCACTTATATACCGATATGCAGGCACACAGATACAGACATGCAGGCACACAGATACAGACATGCAGGCACATGACAAACAGACACTCGGACAGACACAGACAGAAGAGCGAGAAGACAAATACGGACATGACGACAATCTGATACAGACGCAAAGACGGATAAGGACAAGCAGATAGACACATGCACATACAGACAGGTACAACACGTTGACAAACAAATACAGTCTGGCAGACACACCAACTCATAGATATACGGAAGATGTCAATCTAAAAAGTACACACCCAGCTAACAATTTCACGTTGTTACAACGTTGTTTTGTAGACACCCGTTTACGTTGTCACAACGCTGGGGCACGACGTTGTTATACGTCATTTTTACCTCGCACAAGGTTAAAGTTACTTGATGCAAACGTTCTATTTAACGTTAATAGTTTCCCCAGTCAATAAGATACAAAGCAGTAATTCACTTCAGTGTATGTTCGTCAAGTCGCATGTTGTTTTTGTCGTGTGATTTCTGAAGCTGCAGCGGAATAGTGGAGAAACTTTATCGTGAATCCAAGCTGAACAAAAAATTCGTAGTACGTTGTGACGTAACGTTTAAAATGGCGTAATACTAACGTTGTGACAACCTTGTGCCATGACGTTACCAATCTACAACCTACCCACAACGTTGTGCCATGACGTTACCAATCTACAACCTACCCACAACGCTACGAAAACGTTGTTTGTTAAAAACAATGCAAAACAAAGCGAACACAGTGAGTTATTTTTTCAAGCTCACTTTAACGCTGATTGGCAAAGAAAATATATCAAGAATGACGTCATTAAAGTTGATAAATCCTTACGCTTGTAATTCCTCCTCTCCTGCCCAGGGTATCATGGCGCCGACTGTGAGAAGAAGTATGACGAGTGCCTCCACAACCCATGCCTCCACAACGGCGCATGCGCAAGCCTTATCGACAGCTACAAATGTCACTGTCCGACCGGATATAGTGGTCACATCTGTGAAACCAAGGTCAGTATTGGTGCATTCACATGTGTGAAACCAGGGTCAATGTGGATGTCTCCACTTCTGTGAAACCAAGGTCAATGTAAATGTCTTCACATGTATGAAATCAGGGTCAGTGTAGATGACTTCACTTCTGTGAAACCAGGGTCAATGTAGATGTCTTCACATGTATGAAATCAGGGTCAATGTAGATGACTTCACTTCTGTGAAACCAAGGTCAATGTAGATGTCTTCACATGTATGAAATCAGGGTCAATGTAGATGACTTCACTTCTGTGAAACCAAGGTCAATGTATGTGTCTTCACATCTATGAAATTGGCGAGTGATAGAATTCCTTGTTTAGTGACAAATATTTTCTCCCATAGATCCCGAGTGTTTGTTTTATGTACGCCAGGTAGTTGAAGGGGGTACTAAGGTTGGGTACTGAAGGGGGTACTGAAGGTGGCTGTGCTGGTATGTAGAACGTCGCATAAACTAAACACATCAACAAGTGATACCCTGACTGCATTATTCATGAGTTAGGCGAGGGCAATGTTGATATCAGAGTAATAAGTTTTATATAAGTAAAGAAACTGGATCGCTGTCAAAACAGGATACATTTGTTGGTTTTACTGTGTGGTCATGCTATTTTCAAATTATTCATGTGCATTTGTACGCATGCAAACACATACTTGGTGCTGCTGATTTGTGTTGTACACAGAGTTGCACGGTTATTTCATCTTCCTCACAAACGGCTGTCTGCATCAACCTGGCTTTGTTGACCCGCGAGCAGTGTAATTACATCTTGAGGAAATCCGAGACGGCCATCTCGGTATTAAAATTAAATTAAATCAAAGGTAAATTAGATTTCATAGCATGGTTTTCTATTCTGGTCTGATGATTAATGGAGTTGTCATTTGGACAGGCAACACATTCGACCACATCCATGTCGCTTTATCCTGTCGTGTACTTCTCCACCAGGCGACTAGAGTCCGCGTGTCTGGCCAACATCTGCTTGACGTCTCCCAGAACGTATTGTCAACCTTTGCATGACGCTGTCCAGCGTATATTTTCAGCTACTTGTTACAGGTCGAACTGTGCCGGAAGAACCCCTGCTTTAACCAGAGCGCATGCGTGGACCTGGGGAACACTTACAAGTGTCACTGCCACCCGGGATTTACAGGTGAGTTTGAGTGACAAGGCCTGTCGTGAAGAGGGTTGTCTCCCCCGTATCTTCAATGTCACCATGACACCAGACATCACGCTTCTAGAACGTCATCCAAAATATTCCGTCTGCGCCCGCACTTACGCATCCCCCACCCCTACCTCCACGTGTATCCCCACATACCTTCACTCTCCCCACTCCCCCCATGTATAAACCTCCATCCCCTCCCTCCAGGTGTGTACCCCACCACCACCACCACCACCCCACCCCACCCCCCACACACGTACATTCCAGCATTTCTTCCCCCACCCCACAAATACAAATTCACACAAGAACAAGCGCTCAGCTACAAAAGTACTAGCATGTACACAAACACAGGTATAAAGGTGTCTTACATTTGAGTAGTATCCAGCGTTCAAACCGCCTTACAGAAGGGAGATGGATTATGTCTGTGAACCGCTTGAACTCTGCCCTATAGGAGGGCGCTCTGCTTCCCAGAAGCCAGCGTTTATGATTGCATGACACCAATTAATTAAATTATACTTCCTCTTGCCTATAGAATTCAATTATGTTTCAAAATATGGTTACAAGCGGTTGTCAGGAACGGGCAGGTTCTGCCGTCCACAGTGTGGGGGTTATCTCCCTTGTGGGTTGTGCAACTCTTTCCTGTCTACTCCATCAGTGAGAGGCAGGGTCATGTTAAACACGCTATTTCACATAAGCTAAAATATGAGTATTTTGATATTTTACAAACGTTTAAGAATTATCCTGGGGCGCCATGTCTGTCTTCGGGTGTATTGGATTTCAGATGCGTTTAGAAATGTCTTGTTAAAAAATCCCAAGGAAATTGATTTCATTCCACATAGATCTGCCTTTAACTTTTAGGAACTGCAGCTCCGACGGATGACTGTAAAGTTCTGAGCTTAATAATGGACTACGTTGATGGAGCTGGTTTCTAACTATTGTCGCACATCAGCTCATCTGTCCACCTCTTCCATCACGTATACCCCCATCCACCCCCCACACACCTCTTCCATCACGTATATAGCCCTCATTCATCCACACACACACACACCTCTTCCACCACGTATATATCCCCTCTTTCCACCACACATCCATCCCTCTTCCATGTCTTCCACCACTACATTATCCCAACCCATCCCTCCACCTCTTCCACCACGTATATATAGCCCCTCACCTCTTCCACCACATCCCACTCCACCTCTTCCATCCACGTATATATCCCCCCCATCCTTCCACACACGTATATATCCCCAACCATCCTCCACCTCTTCCACCACGTATATATCCCCAACCCATCCCTCCACCTCTTCCACCACGTATATATCCCCAACCCATCCCTCCACCTCTTCCACCACGTATATATCCCCACATCCCTCTCCACCTCTTCCACCACGTATATATATCCCCAACCCATCCCTCCACCATTCCACCAGGTATATATCCCCAACCCATCCACCTCTTCCACCACGTATATATCCCCAACATCCATCCCTCCACCTCTTCCACCACGTATATATCCTCTCCACCCGTATATCCCCCTCCACCTCCACTTCCACCACGTATATATCCCCAACCCATCCTCTCCACCTCTTCCACCACGTATATATCCCCAACCCCATCCCTCCACCTCTTCCACCACGTATATATCCCCAACCCATCCTCCACCTCTTCCACCACGTATATATCCCCAACCCATCCCTCCACCTCTTCCACCACGTATATATCCCCAACCCATCCCCTCCACACTCTATCACCTCTTCCAATTGTATTATCCCCAACCCATCCCTCCTCTTCCACCACGTATATATCCCCAACCCATCATCCCTCCACCTCTTCCACCACGTATATATCCCAACCCATCCCTCTCCACTTCTCTTCCACCACGTATATATCCCCAACCCATCCTCTCCACCTCTTCCACCACGTATATATCCCCAACCCATCCCTCCACCTCTTCCACCACGTATATCCCAAACCCATCCCCCCACCTCTTCCACCACGTATATATCCCCATCTCCACCTCTTCCACCACGTATATATCCCCAACCCATCCCTCCACCTCTTCCACCACGTATATATCCCCAACCCATCCATCACCACCTCTCCACCTCTTCCACCAGGTATATATCCCCAACCCATCCCTCCACCTCTTCCACCAGGTATATATCCCCAACCCATCCCTCCACCTCTTCCACCACGTATATATCCCCAACCCATCCCTCCACCTCTTCCACCACGTATATATCCCCAACCCATCCCTCCACCTCTTCCAATATATCCCCAACCCATCCCTCCACCTCTTCCACCACGTATATATCCCCAACCCATCCCTCCACCTCTTCCACCACGTATATATCCCCAACCCATCCCTCCACCTCTTCCACCACGTATATATCCCCAACCCATCCCTCCACCTCTTCCACCACGTATATATCCCCAACCCATCCCTCCACCTCTTCCACCACGTATATATCCCCACCTCTTCCACCACGTATATCCCCACCTCTTCCACCACTTCCATTATCCCCAACCCATCCCTCCACCTCTTCCACCACGTATATAGCCCTCCACCCTTCCACACACACACATCCCTCCACCTCTTCCACCACGTATATATCCCCAACCCATCCCTCCACCTCTTCCACCACGTATATATCCCCAACCCATCCCTCCACCTCTTCCACCACGTATATATCCCCAACCCATCCCTCCACCTCTTCCACCACGTATTATCCCTTTACACTGGGAACCGTTAATTAATGAATCTACAGTCAATAATGTTCAGAGGATCATGACTTACAGACTTGAATCACGTGATTACAGTCTGGAACTGCTGAACACCCAGCGATTTTACGTCAACTCCAAGTAATGGCATAAACTGATTCAACAATAAATGAAAGATATTCAACGGGCAAATACATGTGAACAAATACTTGTAAACATCATTCAGTGTCAGATGTAACCGTTGTGAAGTCGGCGGCCTTGACCTTGATGTGATCAGTGTTCACGCAGCACCACGTGCCGGAACAAACTGTCTGTTAACTGTATGAACACCAAGAGAAAGCGATCAGTGTTGGGAAGATGTGTTTGTTGTTGAATCTGCACTCAGCAATATTCCAGTCATACGGCGGTGTATTGTTAAGTAGAGGCGACAGTTGTGCTCTCTTCCTCTGAATCGGATGATGTTTCAAGAAAATGTTGAAGTTTGGAAGGAATTCGTTCATTGGCGGAAAATGTAGACTTGCACATGTTTATTTTAAATACGACGCCGAGGATTGGGCCGACAAAGAGAGTGTGTATATTGTCAGCGTTTTGTGACTGGGATGGCATCATCATGCAGAAGCATCACCCCCTGAATTTCATGTTCATGTGGATGGTTGTTCGAGTTCCTTCAGATGAAGCAACTTAGCGATAACACAGTTGCCAATTTAACACAAGAAGACTACTAAGAAAGCAAAAGTGTTACTTCTGAGTTAGACTGGGAATGTTTCAGCTACCTCTCGTGGCAAATCACAAGACCAGAAGTGAGTGTTCTTGTTGTATGCCGCATACGTTACGTTCTGAATAGATAACCAAAACATATAACAACTTTCATTACGTTTCGCGCCCAAATGATTCAGCAACGCCCATAAGAACTATCAACGTATAGTTTGGTCGACGTACAAATGTCAAGGTCAAAGTTCAATATATTGCCAAACGAGACGGAGCCCTAATTGTGTGGATGCTGGGTAATGGGCGTAAATCTGTTTCTGGGTGTGGTCGCTGTGCCTACCTCGTGGAAACTCTTTAACAAAGTGGAGTGTCACCGTTGATGGAAGCAAGCATATACAGCATAAGCTTCATGGAACAAGTGCTTTCGGAGGAGCAGGTGTGTTGTGTATTTCATTATGGCCACTAGCAGTCATGGCTGACTTTTATCAATACGTTTTAAAAATACTTTGCATCGTTTATGGTGACAGTTTCACCTAATGACTGGCAGCAATCTGACCCTGTACGTTGTTTACAAGAAATGTTATATTGTGTTTTGTTAGTCTGGCATATCCGGGAACCATGTTCAATTCCGGGAGAGATGTTAAATATTCCATGAAAAGCACACGTGACCCTTCAGGCTAATGGCGGCAAACATACTTCACATATCGCGATATATGAAATACGATCCAGTATAAGAGGCCTGTAGCTTCAGTTAGCAACCGACTCGGTGACGGGAATCACAGCCAGTCGACTGACGACGATCTGGCGACAGTTATAAAGGGACACATAAAACCAGTTGTCAGGACGCTAGTAGAAGTCAGTGGGTGTAATGGTCGTGACTACTTGTTGGTGGACACGCTGAGGATTACACTTTATCTTGAAGCCTTCTCATCAGCGGACATTACTGCACTAAACCGGCATTATATTGAAATATAAGAAGTAGTCGACCTCCCGCAACGCTTCATAACTCACTACTCCGTCTCAGTAACACCGGCAATATTGTTTAAACGGACGGACACAGGATATTGCATTCTGGGAAGTGCTTCTCCAACATCTTCAACAGACTCATGTGATGCTTTAAGCGGCAGCGTTTCCGTTACTTGCTTCATATAAAACATCAACAACAATGTTGAAGATGAAGAACCGTCCTCCACTGTTAGCATAGTCACGGAGAGTGAAGCCCGTCCCTCTCTCTCTCTCTCTCTACGCCGTAACTTTACGTCACTTCCATACTTCCATTGCTCAGGGAAAGCGAGTGTGTGAGTTTAGTTTAGTCAGCGAGCCTGACCACCTGATCCCGTTAGTCGCCTCTTACGACAAGGATAGTCGCCTTTTGTGGCAAGCATGGGTTGCTGAAGACTTATTCTACCCCGGATCTTCACGGGGAAAGAGAGAGAAATATAGACACAGAGACATATCGTTGTAAGTGCATGCATGTTTAAACGCTGTTATAATGAGTTACGATGTCGTGCAGGTCACCACTGCGAAGTGAACGTCAACGAGTGCGCCTCCAACCCCTGTCTGAATGGCGGGACTTGTCGTGATCACGTGAACGGATATCAGTGCCTGTGCCACGAAATGCATGCCGGTCCAAACTGCCAATACACACGTAAGTAGAACAATGGCAGTATACACCGTACTGACATTTAGATTTCCTATCTAAATACGTGCTTTGGGGTCTCCGGCTTTGTGACGTCACGACTAGACATTAAAGAATTTATTTGTTGAAATCTGATGAAACTAATTCACCATGTACTTAGCCGACTCAGAATATGCATTTATATAAATCAATAAATACAGATTAAAACGGCCTCCGCCAATCTTGCCCTCTTTGTTAACCTGATGTTCAAAGGTTTTCAAATGTCTCCGACATAATCATTCTTAGCGAAATGTCTCCAGGCAGTTATTCGCTTAAGATTAACATGATATGATTTAATGAGTCCACGGTTTGGGTGGGAAATTGAGGATGCGGTGAAAATGTTACTTCACCAGGGGCAGATGCAGCTATTTGCAAAAGGGTGTGCACGTGTGTGTGTGCGTGCGTGTGTGGACAGCTCATTTTCACGAGAGTTTCAATGCACCCCACCTCTGGATCCGCCTATGCTTCACTGTAGAGGTAGGACGTCGAGTTTTACCCGTCGGAAATTATTTTTTACATCAGCAGCTGTCAACTGAATTCGAGCACCTAATCACACGGCCTGGTGCTATATCACTAAACTTCAATTCCATGTCCCACAGAAAAGCATATGCGCAGAGACTCACATTACGGGACGATTTGAGCTTGCTATTGTCAGTGGTCTGGTGACACTCGTAAATCCCAGTTTGTCCCCCTCCCGGTGTGAAGGTGAAGAGTGTCCCTAACAGCTGCCTCACCACCATGTTGTGGAACGATTCACGGTGCCACAAATCTGATTCTGATGGAGACAGTGCGGCTCTCGAAAGTCAGGTGCGCGGTATTACATAACGGTCTCGTGAAGGTTGTCGGTAACCTAACGATGTTGGGACGCAACTGAGAAAGGTGAGGTTGGATAATTGTCCTAACTGCCTCCATGCAGATGACAGTCGCGGTATCAGACGTATTGGACGTGCTCAAATGGCTGACAACCAGGATGTTTGTCTTCCTCGGAGAACGTTTGACCTCTGTGATGACGAAAACATGAGCATTCCTCACATGAGTCAAGAAAGGTTTTCTTTTTGAACTGTGATAAAAATCTACGTTTTAGCGAGTCTGTGACCAAAACATCATACATATTTTAGGCTTTCTATCGACAACTCCCATGAACATACGCTTGTAACAAAGTCATGCGCAAAACTACCGAGTTCAGCATTTTGTGCACATTGCAGTCCTGCCTATGAATTCAGCGGGCTACCAATTAGTCCTGTCCCACCTCGCGACACATCAAGCTGACCCTGGCTCCACTGACGCTCGGCAATAAC
Organism: Haliotis rubra; assembly: GCF_003918875.1. Taxonomy (NCBI): domain Eukaryota; kingdom Metazoa; phylum Mollusca; class Gastropoda; order Lepetellida; family Haliotidae; genus Haliotis; species Haliotis rubra. The sequence goes on from NW_025767068.1 coordinate 3,192,843, forward strand.
TGACTTCAAACATCAATCTATATTATACAGCTTTACCTTCGTTCCCGCGTCAGTCAACGTTATGCAGGAAAAATATAACACTAAAGTATTTATACATTTTATACAGTCATCAGTTAAACAAACAGAGCTGTTACTGAGAGAGCCCTGTATGTGATGTATATATCATGCAGACAGCGTTACACATGGATATACAGCCTGGATCGTGCTATACATTAAGGATATACTGGAATATATATACTTGGTATCTGAAGCTAGGGATGTAGAGTATATATCATACGGGCTACAAGATGCTGTGGACCAAGATATTATACCAAAAGGATGATGCTATACGAAGGTAGCACTTAATGGTAGCTCTACAGGGATGATATACTAGCTGTACGGAGCGGTATTCATATAAGCTTATGCTTGTTTACCAATCCGGTTCCTTTCTTTGAAAATAGATATGTTTAAAGCATATACTAGCTAGATGACACTGATGACTAAACTGTACATGATGAGCTCCACAGGGAGACACGTGATGACACTGTACATGAATGATATACTAGCTAGATGACACTGTACATGACAAGTGTATACTAAACTAGATGACAGGGAGAAGCTACATGACATACATGACACTGTACATGAATGATATAACTACTGTACATGAATGATATACTAGCTACATGACACTGTACATGAATGATATACTAGCTGACACTGACGCTGTACATGCTGATATATAGCCAGATGACACTGTACATACGCTGATGACACTGTACATGAATGATATACTAGCTACATGACGCTGTACATGAAATGACTAGCTGTACGCTGTACATGAATGATATAGCTATACATGACGCTGTACATGAATGATATAACTATGACACTGTACATGAATGATATACTAGCTAGATGACACTGTACATGAATGATATACTAGCTAGATGACGCTGTACATGAATGATATACTAGCTACATGACGCTGTACATGAATGATATACATGAATGATATACTAGCTACATGACACTGTACATGAATGATATACTAGCTACATGACGCTGATGACATGAATGATATACTAGCTAGATGACGCTGTACATGAATGATATACTAGCTACATGACACTGTACATGAATGATATACTAGCTAGATGAGCTGTACATGAATGATATACTAGCTACATGACACTGTACATGAATGATATACTAGCTAGATGACACTGTACATGAATGATATACTAGCTAGATGACGCTGTACATGAATGATATACTAGCTACATGACACTGTACATGAATGATATACTAGCTACATGACGCTGTACATGAATGATATACTAGCTACATGACACTGTACATGAATGATATACTAGCTAGATGACGCTGTACATGAATGATATACTAGCTAGATGACACTGTACATGAATGATATACTAGCTACATGACGCTGTACATGAATGATATACTAGCTACATGACACTGTACATGAATGATATACTAGCTACATGACACTGTACATGAATGACTAGCTATATGACACTGTACATGAATGATATACTAGCTGAAGACTGACGCTGTACATGAATGATATACTAGCTAGATGACGCTGTACATGAATGATATATACTAGCTACATGACGATATACTGTACATGAATGATATACTAGCTAGATGACACTGACATGAATGATATACTAGCTACATGAATGATATACTAGCTAGATGACGCTGTACATGAATGATATACTAGCTAGCCATGACTACTGTACATGAATGATATACTGTACATGAATGATATACTAGCTACATGACGCTGTACATGAATGATATACTAGCTAGATGACGCTGTACATGAATGATATACTAGCTAGATGACACTGTACATGAATGATATACTAGCTAGATGACGCTGTACATGAATGATATAACTGTACATGAATGATATACTAGCTAGATGACGCTGTACATGAATGATATACTAGCTAGATGACACTGTACATGAATGATATACTAGCTACATGACGCTGTACATGAATGATATACTAGCTAGATGACACTGTACATGAATGATATACTAGCTAGATGACGCTGTACATGAATGATATACTAGCTAGATGACGCTGACGTACATGAATGATATACTAGCTAGATGACGCTGTACATGAATGATATACTAGCTAGATGACACTGTACATGAATGATATACTAGCTAGATGACACTGTACATGAATGATATACTAGCTAGATGACGCTGTACATGAATGATATACTAGCTAGATGACACTGTACATGAATGATATACTAGCTAGATGACACTGTACATGAATGATATACTAGCTAGATGACGCTGTACATGAATGATATATATACTAGCTAGATGACACTGTACATGAATGATATACTAGCTAGATATATCTGTACATGAATGATATACTAGCTACATGACGCTGTACATGAATGATATACTAGCTAGATGACACTGTACATGAATGATATACTAGCTAGATGACGCTGTACATGAATGATATACTAGCTAGATGACACTGTACATGAATGATATACTAGCTAGATGACCCTTTTGCACTAACACTGTAAAGAATGATATACTGCGTACCCTTTGACTAACGAAAGGATACACTGGCTACCAGTACACACTATACATGACACCGAGAGAGTATTAATACTGTGACGGATGGAGGCGGCGACATCAAAGGTAAAACACAACTCTCCTCCTTCACAATGATTATTTCCTAACTGGTCTTAAGACTACATTCATCATACGGCGTGGCTTTCGTATAGAAAAAACCCAACAGAATACTTTTAAAGATCATTCGTCTCAATTTCATGACCGTGGGCTTTCTGCTGATGCACACAATTGTGCCATTGTTATCTCCATGCAACGCTGACGTCGACATCAACGTTGTCCACAGGCGTCACTATATATGGCGACAGGGCAATATACCATGCGACCTATCAGTAGGACTGACATTAAACTCACTGACGAGCATGCTTACCTGGGGAATACTTCAGTGATATGCTTGATGGGGATGTGCTTGTGGTGTATGTATTTAGCCAGTTTGCAAGGGACCAGAAATCGTGGCTGTATAATGTATATCTTGCCTCAGATGATACTGAGAGACTTTAAGGTAGCGGTGTTCTTAGGCCACATTGATGGACGTGTATCTGTTCACATCGTCATCGATTATTGAACATGTTAGTCTATTCACTAGGTTGCTGTTCTAAATCTTTGAAAGTGCCCAATCACAGCAGACTCTGTGACAGTCGCTTATCAACTGAGCGGGGTTTCTGCAGGTCACGTGATACACTAACGTCTTGATGGTAACATGCTCGTATACTAATACAATGTGTACATTTATACAAATTAACATTACTGTTTGTAAAGGTAAAATAATATTCACGGGCTTGCTCTTCCATCGTATACGCTTCCCATGTTTCAGTGGACATGTTCGCTCCGTTCCTGGAGGGCAAACCACGTGGTGTCTCGGACTCCCAGCATTCCTACCACGTCCGGAACTTGTACATCGTGGCCGGAACTCTGTCCGGCGCCATCTTGATCGTCGTAGTCGTGCTGACGGGCTGCTACTGCCGGATGCACGAGAGTTACAAGAAATTCAATTTCAAACGCTTGAAGTACAGACGACACAAAGAGTAAGATAGCATCAATCAAGCATTACGGATACACATAACCTTCTTAAATAGCAGCCGCGGCAAGAATCGTGGCCCCCCAGCTACCAGTGCTTGGCGTAAAAGGCGACCAATGGGCCGGGCGGCCAGACCTGATGGCGTGGTTCATGCATGTCGACCAATATCGTGTACATGTTGTCAGTCACAGGTCCAGGAGCGATCACCGCCTTCATTTAGCTGGGATATTGTCGAGTGCGGGGTTAAAACACAACAATTAAATTCGCTGCTCCGACAATTATAGGGTTGACTGTTGAAGGGGAAACAAACATTGCGATAGTCTATTGCAACATACTATTGCGATCAGGGTTGTAACGATGCATCGAACTATCAACTATTGTTGAGTCTCCGATAGTAATTAATCGATGGTAGAAACGAAAAAATCGATGCATCGATAGTATGTGTGTAGTGATAGTTAAGTAATTGATATATATTTTTAAATGTTAATGTTATTTTGTGCTTTTTATTGCTTGGGTGCAGATTTGCAGGTTCATTGAGTTTATGTTTTAACTGTATACTTGATCTGGGTTTTAAGTTTCTTGACAGTTATAGAAAGAGACTGAAACTACTTCAACTTGTTTTTACTTGTAGAAACTATACATTAATTTGGGAAATGAATTCAAATGAGACAATTCAAGGAGTCACCCTAACTGCGACAGCGATAGTCTCTCGGAGACTCAAGAATTCCAATCCATCGATAGTTCCATGCATCGTTGCAGCCCAAGTCAATTATCTTTCTACTGTTTTGTTGCGGAAGTTGAACGTGAACGTGAAAATTTCAATTTAACTAGTGTATCGAAGACAATTAAAAATAAACTATCAGCCCCCAATATTCTTTACAATGAATACTGTCAGCATTAATGATGAGATGACTCCCACAAACGTAGAATAAATATCTTACACGGGGTCATCTTGCAGGAAGCACACTGACAGCTACGTACACGGGGTGATCTTGCAAGAAGCACACTGACAGCTACGTACATGGGGTGATCTTGCAAGAAGCACACTGACAGCTACGTACATGGGGTGATCTTGCAGGAAGCACACTGACAGCTACGTACATGGGGTGATCTTGCAGGAAGCACACTGACAGCTACGTACACGGGGTGATCTTGCAGGAAGCACACTGACAGCTATGTACACGGGGTGATCTTGCAGGAAGCACACTGACAGCTACGTACATGGGGTGATCTTGCAGGAAGCACACTGACAGCTACGTACACAGGGTGATCTTGCAGGAAGCACACTGACAGATACGTACATGGGGTGATCTTGCAGGAAGCACACTGACAGCTACGTACACAGGGTGATCTTGCAGGAAGCACACTGACAGCTATGTACACGGGGTGATCTTGCAGGAAGCACACTGACAGCTACGTACATGGGGTGATCTTGCAGGAAGCACACTGACAGCTACGTACACAGGGTGATCTTGCAGGAAGCACACACACTGACAGCTACGTACACAGGGTGATCTTGCAGGAAGCAGCTACGTACACAGGGTGATCTGACAGCAGCTACGTACACAGGGTGGGGTGATCTTGCAGGAAGCACACTGACAGCTACGTACATGGGGTGATCTTGCAGGAAGCACACAAACAGCTACGTACATGGGGTGATCTTGCAGGAAGCACACTGACAGCTACGTACATGGGGTGATCTTGCAGGAAGCACACTGACAGCTACGTACACGGGGTGATCTTGCAGGAAGCACACTGACAGCTACGTACACGGGGTGATCTTGCAGGAAGCACACTGACAGCTACGTACACGGGGTGATCTTGCAGGAAGCACACTGACAGCTACGTACATGGGGTGATCTTGCAGGAAGCACACTGACAGCTACGTACATGGGGTGATCTTGCAGGAAGCACACAAACAGCTACGTACATGGGGTGATCTTGCAGGAAGCACACACTGACAGCTACGTACATGGGGTGATCTTGCAGGACAGCTACGTACATGGGGTGATCTTGCAGGAAGCACACTGACAGCTACGTACATGGGGTGATCTTGCAGGAAGCACACTGACAGCAATACACGGGGTGATCTTGCAGGAAGCACACTGACAGCTACGTACACGGGTGATCTTGCAGGAAGCTCACTGACAGCTATGTACACAGGGTGATCTTGCAGGAAGCACACTGACAGCTATGTACACGGGGTGATCTTGCAGGAAGCACACTGACAGCTATGTACACGGGGTAGATCTTGCATGAAGCACACACTGACAGCTACGTACACGGGGTGATCTTGCAGGAAACACACAAACAGCTACGTTCATGGGGTGATCTTGCAGGAAGCACACTGACAGCTATGTACACGGGGTGATCTTGCAGGAAGCACACTGACAGCTATGTACACGGGGTAGATCTTGCATGAAGCACACTGACAGCTATGTACACGGGGTGATCTTGCAGGAAGCACACTGACAGATACGTACACGGGGTGATCTTGCAGGAAGCACACAAACAGCTACGTTCATGGGGTGATCTTGCAGGAAGCACACTGACAGCTACGTACACGGGGTGATCTTGCAGGAACTACTTCGACAACCACGTATAAACTAAGTGAACTTGTCAACATGATCAGTGAACTTGTCATCTGTGGTGATGAACACAATACAGCCTCAAAAACCCACACGGTTTACTCTTTCATTGCTGCTTCACCGTGTCTTAAGCATTGATTATTTTTTAAATAAAGCCGTGATATGATGAGAGTATTACCCTGGCTTAAATGTCATATTTTCAGCTTTGCTAATGGCTCTTATAACTCATTGCTTTCCTTATATATAATGTTACGGCAACAGGTACGGCCAGTAGAGAGTGTAGCTCCGATCGGTGTGTGATATAGACGTGAGAGTGTAGCTTAGATCGTTGTGTGATATAAACGCGAGAGGGTAGATCAGATCGGTGTATGATATAGTGAGAGTGTAGCTCAGATCGGTGTGTGATATAGTGAGAGCTTAGCTCAGATTGGTGTGTGATATCGTGAGAGTGTAGCTCACATCGGTGTGTGATGTAGACGTGAGTATTACATTGAAAAAATGCAGCAGATATTTGTGTTTTGAAACCTGGTGCAGCTTCTACAAAAAATGTCTATACTAGTATATATACACCACTATATTTCATATACATGTATGTATGTTATTTTAATCCTCTTCCTCGACATCAACATGAAGATATAAAGCTGAAATGTGTGTCACTAGCCTACCTACACCAGTTACTGACACGTCGTTCTGGCAATAAATTCATCCTGACGTTGACGTCAAGTTGCCAGTTCTCACACAGTTCCCTAAGTTAAATGACCAATGTACATTGACCAATCAAAAGTTTGTAACCTTGTTTCTTCGGCAGCATGGAACCTGGCGAGTCCACCGTGGATGTCAGCAGCGTCGCATGTCCCCGCCTCTCCATCGACGCCATCTGGGAGGCCACCAGCCTCAGCTACGACAACAGCCAGCTCCAGTCACCGCTTCACAAGGACTCACTCAAACACATGAAGATCTGAGGAGTTCTCATCATGGGTGTTCTGACCAAATTTTCCTGTGACAAAAGGGACTATTTTTTCTGGGATTTAGGGGAAAATTGTTAAAACGATGTTGATTGACATGAAATATTAACTTAAATGAGATGTTATTTTTCGTTCACAGATTTGAGTTTATGTTATCATCAGATTTTATTCATATAATAATTCTCAACACTGAAAGGTTTGGTGTGTATAATGTAGGGTGTTGTACACATGTTTGTCTGATGAATGTCAAGCATAATTCCATCTAGCTTGTCGCAATAACAACAGATGTTCTTCCTGTATTGTCCAAGGCGATGTCCTAGGTGAGATTGTCCGGTTTGCAGATTGTACTAAACAATAACTCGTGCACACGCTGTCACGTGTGAATAATTCAATAATTTGAATAATTAAAACATTCATTTCACAAAATCCTACAAAGACATTCTTTTGGCTGGTTGGTAGTAAGGAATCACGAGATTCTATATCTAATTTGACTTTATGTAGTCCCAGCTGGACTTGTTTTCTCCAGGACCAGGAGACAAAGCCTGTTATCTTACAGTCATGTTGGATCCGGTTGGCTCCAGTAGGGACCTGATTGCGTCTACCAACCATCAGACACACTTGTTGTGCTAAAAGTGCCAGAGTTTGTTAGTTGATCTGTTGGGAGAAGAGGTGGTCACCCTACAACCCGTTGTACATATTTATTCCTGTTTGTATTCTCAAGTGTATTCTTCACTCAAGATACAGAAGATCCTAGTTTTGCCCACGGTGAGACTGGCCTCCAAGGGGATGGGTCAGGGGGAAGGGTCAGGAGGATGGGGGAGCTGGGACGAGTGCTGCTGCTGCTGCGGCTGCTGCATGTACCTCTCCTCCGCAGCCCCTGTTGTCGGCTGTTATTAACACACGTGCAATATCGTTATACCTTGCCATTGTATGCTTATATTTTTCATTCCTATTTATTCCATGTTTGTGTAAATATTCCATATATTGATTTTGCTCATATATCACGCGAAATATTAGGGCTCAGTGTTTACAGCATTATAAGTGTGGAGGAGCTTGATGCATTTCTATTCTGAGGGTAGTGAACCACAACACGATAACAATGAGATTCAAAGTTTTATTATGTAATTGTCTTCCGTACAAGCTGTGACATTAACATCGCCCACGTGTGTTGTTAGCTCAGTCTCACTCACCACCACGGTAAATCTATAAACGCACAAACACGTTTTTGCCCTCCTTTATAATGATAAAGCACACGCGTGACTTTGGATAAGGGCGACAACTCTTAAGAGCCAAACGTAAAGAGACCTCATTCTTTATACAAGCGACCTACACTTTATACAATGAGACTTACCTCCCTTGAATATACAGACGATTCCGACAATAGCAGCATTTGCCAGCTAAATTTTAGGCTTCATTAATGATGTTGTGTGACTAGTTGATAGCGTTATTGTGTGTCATGTCAATTTCAACGCATGATAAGGGCGCCATTGCAAGTAAACACGATTTAGCGATGAACGAACACGCCTGAAAGTGATGTGTGTGCAGAAAATGTTTTTAGTTTACAACCAGTTGATATATTACAACATATCGCGTAATGCAGTGTTAGCATCTGTGAGACCATGGCATCTCGTGCAGCATCCGTCATACCATGGCATCTCGTGCAGCATCCGTCATACCATGGCATCTCGTGCAGCATCCGTTATACCATGGCATCTCATGCAGCATCCGTCAAACCATGGCATCTCGTGCAGCATCTCGTGCAGCATCCGTTATACCATGGCATCTCATGCAGCATCCGTTATACCATGGCATCTTGTGCAGCATCCGTCAGACCATGGCATCTCGTGCATGGCATCCGTCAAACCATGGCATGGTATCGTGCAGCATCCGTCAAACCATGGCATCTCGTGCAGCATCCGTCATACCATGGCATCTCGTGCAGCATCCGTCAAACCATGGCATCTCGTGCAGCATCCGTCAGACCATGGTATCTCGTGCAACATGTCAGACCATGGCATCTCGTGCAGCATCCGTCAGACCATGGTATCTCGTGCAACATGTCAGACCATGGCATATCGTGTAGCATCCGTCAGACCATGGTATCTCGTGCAACATGTCAGACCATGGCATCTCGTGCAGCATCCGTCAGACCATGGTATCTCGTGCAACATGTCAGACCATGGCATATCGTGTAGCATCCGTTAGACCATGGCATCTCGTACAGCATCTGTCGGACCATGGCATCTCGTGCAATATGTCAGACCATGGTATATCGTGCAACATCTGTCAGATCATCTCGTGCAGCATCCGTTAGACCATGGCATCTCGTGGAACATCTGTCAGACCATTGTATCACGTACAGCATGTCAGATCATCTCGTACAGCATCCGTTAGACCATGGTATCTCGTGCAACATCTGTCAGGCCATTTCGTGCAACAACGGTCAGACCATGGCATCTCGTACAACATCTGTCAGATCATGGCATCTCGTACAACATCTGTCAGACCATGGTATCTCGTGCAACATCTGTCAGACCATCTCGTGCAGCATCTGTCAGACCATGGCATCTCGTACAACATCTGTCAGATCATGGCATCTCGTACAACATCTGTCAGACCATGGTATCTCTTACAGCATCTGTCAGACCATGGTATCTCGTGCAGCATCTGTCAGACCATGGTATCTCGTGCAGCATCTGTCAGGCCATCTCGTGCAGCATCTGTCAGACCATGGCATCTCTAGCCTAGTTGTTCGCTCGTCACGTCCATGACGCGGGTTCTATTTCCCACAAGGGTAAAATGTGTGGAGCCCATTTTTGGTGTCTCCCGCTGTGATATTGCTGGAATATTGCTATAAGCGGAGTAAAACTAAATTTCACTCACTCGCTCATACTGACAGACACATAAATCGTTACATAACAATCATTTTCAACATTGACCATAATTATTTTAATTGAAACTGGTCATGGGTAGAGTGACGTTTGTTGTGACGTCATCAGTCTCTAATGAACAATTTGGAGTTGCGTCCCTTGGTCTTACATCAGCCATAAAGTGGTGGCTACGGCGACGTCATTGACTTGAAATAGAAGTTTAACCTGTAAACTTGAACTGGTATGAACCCCACAAACGTTTGAAGCTGAAAATGAATATGAACATTCTGTGAACTTTGAGCCGGCAGTATTGTATTTCTAGACATGTGGAGCTCGGTGATTCGCTGTTACTTGTATTACGCTATGTGAAAACTCTCCTGCCGAAGACCAACATGGGTACAATGTGTGAAACCCATTTCTGGTGTCCCCCCACCGTGATATTGCTAGAATATTGCTAAGAGCGGCGTAAAACTAAAACTCACTCACTCACTATGTGAAAACACACTGTTTTAGTTTGGATGGAATGTCTGCATTCCTTAATAAATAACATCCATATTTTAGGTTATTTTTGGACACTGAGGAAATCCCCTCCATTAGCTCAGGCGAGGTGGCCTGATGTGGTGGGACAAGAATCTCTAAATAACTCCTTCCAACAACTCTTTAGAGACCTGAAATCCTTCGGCTTCTGAATGTTCGTGGCGGAATGAGCCACTTGTAATCAGATCAGCTGTCTTGGTTGATCCGAGTCATCAGATCAGCTGACTTGGTTGATCCGTGTCATCAGATCAGCTGACTTGGTTGATCCGTGTCATCAGATCAGCTGACTTGGTTGATCCGTGTCATCAGATCAGCTGTCTTGGTTGATCCGTGTCATCAGATCAGCTGACTTGGTTGATCCGTGTCATCAGATCAGTTGACTTGGTTGATCCGTGTCATCAGATCAGCTGACTTGGTTGATCCGTGTCATCAGATCAGCTGACTTGGTTGATCCGTGTCATCAGATCAGCTGTCTTGGTTGATCCGTGTCATCAGATCAGCTGACTTGGTTGATCCGTGTCATCAGATCAGCTGTCTTGGTTGATCCGTGTCATCAGATCAGCTGTCTTGGTTGATCCGTGTCATCAGATCAGCTGACTTGGTTGATCCGTGTCATCAGATCAGTTGACTTGGTTGATCCGTGTCATCAGATCAGCTGACTTGGTTGATCCGTGTCATCAGATCAGCTGACTTGGTTGATCCGTGTCATCAGATCAGCTGTCTTGGTTGATCCGTGTCATCAGATCAGCTGACTTGGTTGATCCGTGTCATCAGATCAGCTGACTTGGTTGATCCGTGTCATCTTATAACAACCGCTAGATTACAGTTGAATATTTACAAACTGCAGTCATATGGCTGGCATATTTCTGAGGCCGGCCTCAAACAACTGACAAACTGACAGACTCGACTGGAGAACCAATGTGGAGAGTTGTAGTGAGTTTAGTTTTACGCCGCACTCGGCAATATAACAGCTATATGGTGGTGGTCTGTAAATAATCGAGTTTGGGCCTGACAATCCAGTGATCAACAGCATGAGCATCGATCTGCGCAATTGGAAACCGATGAGAGTTGTAAGACAAGTTGACGTTAGTGTGGGCATGGTGCATGGCAAAATGTGATTTTGACGTAACCACGTGACCCGATACGCTTATCGTGCCTCTGTGAAATACTGCAGCACTAGCACCCGCGTATGTGTAACCCACAAGTAGTGTAAGTCTGTTAATGAGACGGTTTGCTTATGTAAATTGATGTCCACATTTCGGCGGCGAAAAATTCCACATCGCCATAACTTTCTGAGTTGCAATGTGGATGGTTTAGTCCTATCATATGTTCCATTTGCAACATCTATTGTCCTTGTTACTTCAATTATAAGTATTACTATTATCAAACATCAGATTCTAGTCTCCATCTTGTTCTGACATCAGGCAATAACGGTGATGTTCTGTTTACCGAGTCTCACACTGTTGTGGCTGTTTGAGAGTTTCAAATAAAACGTGGATTCAAGCACATGTGTCCTTCCTTGTCTGTATCAGCTGCTATTGATTTCAAATTCTGGTTATAGCTACAGTATTAACTTTCTGACAGTTTTCCAATGTATGACAGCTGCATCTCAGAAGTAACATGGAAATGGCAAAAGTGCTATCAATCAGCAGACAACATGGCCCGGCCAGTGGAAGCCACCAACGCTTTTTCTGTCCATCAGAAGCGATCGTAATATCAAGTACTGTCAGCTGACTGCCACGGTTAAACGCTTGAAAACCAGGAACTCAGACAAATAAAAAAAATATACGGTCTCCGCCAAGGCAATGTAATGGGCTTCAGACGCTGACCCGATTGTAGGGGTCTGAACCCGGTGCTTGTCGTGACGAGCAAACGCTTCAAGTGCCCGGTTATCCCATACTAGAGAATGAAGTTTCATACAAGATACAATGCGTTGTACAACTACAACACCTTATTAAACAGACTGCGGTATAGGCACTCATCCTTCTGTCCTGATATCCTTGCCAGCTTGAAGTTGTAAACATAGAAACTCGGCGTGACATCAACAGACACCAACCCTATATACAGAACCATTAAGGAGAAAACAGCCACACTGGCGTCAGATGCTGTCGTCAACAGCAACTTTCTTCACACATGGGAAAACATTACTGAAAACTGACGAGAAGTGTCCAAGTTCCTGGCTGAACAAGTTACTGTTTTAGAATGTTGGTTCGAAAATAAATGAGCACTGTCAACAAACGGGTTCTGTGCAACAAAGTGTCACATGGTGTCTCAGATCTGCTCTGAGGAAGACGTTGACACCAGAATATTTCACCACTTGTCGCAGCCAGGCTGGTGCATGAGCCTTTCAGTCGAGCAGATCATACTGATGTCATAGTTCTGGTCACTGCATTATCTGACACAAGGGATGTTTCTCGCCTCACTGGAAACCAATTCGCGTATTTAGACCTTCGTGTCTTGCCGGACGCTGTGGTGCAGAACAGCCAGTGTAGCAGTTACTTACTGTTACCAGACAAAAAGGAAAAGGCAAACAAACCAGCTTGTGAAACATCGGATGTGTATTGAGACAACAGGGCTTTTAGTTGTATTTGTGAAGTACCAGTCGAACCGGAAGTGGAGACCAGCAGTTAGCGTGTTGTGATCCCAATGTCTCATCCGGGTGCTATCTGTTCTTGAGTGGATGGCACAGGCTCAGAACTCTCCACTAAGAAAGGTAAATCAATAGATTCCATTCATGCCACATCAACCTCTTCCATGACGGATGAAGGTTTACTGTGAGAGGGCGGAGAAACGACATCGTTAATGGACGTTGGCAGTGCAGATCCATTTGGAAATACAGGAAAGCTATGTGGAAATATGTGTGTTTATTTTTGATAATTTGATGTACGTTTTTATTCCAACAAACTTATTCATTATTACTCATTCTACCGTTTGGAGTAAGGCCATAGTTCCCAGTACAACAGTTAAGTCAGGTCATTGGGTGACAAGCTTTCCGTTAAAACTGCATGGTTGATGACGGATAAGATTTGCTATACTTTATGGTAATGAATATTCAACTTCAACTTTGTGATGAATATTTGGAATATTTTCTTGGAATAAAACGCATCTTCACTGCTGCAGCTCATACATACAAGCATCTGTAACAGTTTAACATGATAATATGGCATTTATTAACATTTTAACATAATAATATGACATTTATTAACATTTCTATTCACGGTTGTCAAACTTACCTCATAGCGGCAGCATTGTGATAGTTTGACTTCTCCATTCCATAATTTCGCTTCACTAGTGAGTGTGCTCTTTACTCACCAAATGTGATCTTCCTGAACCAAGACAAGACAACAACAGGCAGGTCCACGGTAAACACCGAAAACCTGATAATATGAACAAATATGCTACACAACCAACAAGCCAGTCCCTGCCACACACCCTGGTTGCTACACAACCAACAAGCCAGTCCCCTGCCACACCCGTACCATTTACGATGCATTGGACTATTGATGGATTGCAATTGTTGAGTCTCCGATAGCAATTAATCGATGGTTGTAACGAAAAACTATTGATAGTTTAGTAATTGACTTCCTTGTTAAATGCGCATCGCAAAATACAGGAAGTACCAAATTCGTTCACATTGAGTTAGGGTTATCCGCCCCTGTTAGCTGTTAAACAAACATGGTGGCAAAAACACGGCATGCGACCCGGAGTTGTAAATAACAAGAAGTTTATGGTTTGACTGTTTACTTGATCTGGGTTTCAAGTTTCTTGTCAGTCATGAAAGAGACTGAAACTACTGCTCCCTTCATCTGTATTTCCCGGTTTACATAACGGCTCTCGTGTTTCCAACGGAGTGTTTTCTCGGGCTTGTTTGGAGATTTTACGTACGCTGTATATTACATTGAGAAATACACATCTAGAAATATAAGGTGCACAGCTGGTAATATTTACATTAGGATATGTTTTCAACACATCATCATCATTATTAGCTATAGTCCGTTTGGCTCAAAAGCGGACCGATGAATTGCAATCTAACTCGAAAACTAATAAACAAACAATACTCAATGAAACGCTGATCATAATTAAAACGTCAGACCAACTCTGTGAGGTTTTTGAAGAATTTATATCCTAAAAATGTAAAAGTTGTTTAACAAACTATCATTAAAATTTTGACACAGTTCACTATTTGTTTCGAGGGAGGAGTGCAGAGAAAGGGACAGCCAGGTGTTAGAGAAGCACGTGCACAAGTGCCCACTAAGTTATTAATTCATTAACCTGTGCTGTGCCGTCTCCATCCTTTCTCGCACACCTGGCTTTCCCTTTCTCTGCACTCCTCCCTCGTAACAGATAGTGAACTGTGTCAAAATTTTAATGATAGTTTGTTAAACAACTTTTTTAACTTTAGGACATAAATTCTGCAATCAAATCACAGAGATGGTCTGATGTTTTGATTATGATCAGCGTTTCATTGAGTATTATATGTTTATTGGTTTTCGAGTTAGATTGCAATTCACCGGTCCGCTTTTGATCCAAACGGACTATATATAGCGGGTTAAGATCGGGTGCTTCAGTAATGTTTATTACTGTTGGAATTAAACAGTTCTTGTTTGAAGTAGTTCTGATGTTTAAAAGCCAATATGAAATCTGCTAGAGGCACACGAGTCGGTTTTCGGCTTATTTCACTGAATGAAACGAGTGGGTCACGAAAGGGAATTCAAGGTCACACTGTCAGTTCACTGTGTTCAACATGCCTCAGAATGACGTTTCCCTTCGTACACCCTACAGTCGGGCGAATTGTTTCATGCATATCTGTTTACTGTCACGTAACGTACGTGAGACTCACTCATTTTGCGTCAATGTTGCGCACTCAAGCATTACCTCTCTAAACGCACGCATTATTGAAAATTGTTATAAACTAGCACCAAATCACATGAATACCATCTTTAAAAAAACGATTTTGTGAATAAGGCTTCAGCCTGGTTCCCAGGATCTGTTGCGCCTGCGTTAACGTTCCGACACTGATCCCGGTAACCACTGCCCAATGGTGGGAGACGCGCCATACATTTACTGTAGAAAAATTCGAGAACGGATGGTAATAATTTATTCATACCATTTACATCGATACTATGGCAAAGTATACGTCACCAGAACAACACCCCATCGTTACTTTTAGTGTACGAAACCGTCATTTAAGCAGTTTCGAGACACGAAAATCGTCGTTACATGGGCGAAACGTACACAATGACACACATACCATTTTCATCACCGACATATGCTTTAATATTTCGTGTCAGCTCACTATTGTCTCGAAATCGTACACATAAAACATGGATCTTCGCCCCACTAGACCCCAGCTTCTCACTCACTGGAAGTCTCGGGGGTTTGACGACTATGCTCATGAGACAATTTCAGATGCCTGCCATGTAAGGAAACCTTTGAACCCGCACATAACGTTATATTCAATGTCTGTAGTGTCACAAGACTTTTCCTACTGGAACTGAAACATTACGGCCAAGCATACCTCACTAGTGTTTCCTTTAAGTGTCTCATTCGCGAAATGTGTTTGATCACACTGCATACAAAGTCAAGGACGAAAGTAAGGGACGTAATTCTAAATGACATTGGGGACACCTTTGATTAAACAGCAGACATTCAGCACTCAAGATACGTGTTCAAATCTCAGATGTGTTGGGAATAATTATTTCAAAATCGGTCCATTTAATGTAATTCTTTATATTTGCACATGTTACATTTCTCCGTCCGCCTTCAGATTTAAGTAGATAAATGACATTGTCACTGATGGCAAAATTTTGAGAGATGTTGTATCAGAAACTCATTTGCCACGAAAATGTCAGCATAGTTACAGTACTACATATATCCTGGAGCAGCATAGGAGGGGTGCATCATATAGAAGTCCTTCGCTTCCCTTTTTAGTTCACCACGTCTTTCCTGAGCCAAGCAATGATAGTTCACGTCTCGGCAATATGCAATATTTATCTATGTCACTTGAATGATCTAATTCAATATAATGGAACTACTCAACCCTCTCTTCTCTGATCTGGAAACCTGCCAAAACAGACTAAAGTCACGTGTACATCATAAGACTTACATCATCTGCTGGCTCCAACTATATATACCAGGATGTGACAGATGACTTGTAGTGTCAGTCACGTATACAGGGTGTGACAGATGACGTGTAGTGTCAGTCACGTATACAGGGTGTGACAGATGACGTGTTGTGTCAGTCACGTATACAGGGTGTGACAGATGACGTGTTGTGTCAGTCACGTATACAGGGTGTGACAGATGACGTGTTGTGTCAGTCACGTATACAGGTTGTGACAGATGATGTGTAGTGTCAGTCACGTATACAGGGTGTGACAGATGACGTGTAGTGTCAGTCACGTGTACAGGGTGTGACAGATGACGTGTAGTGTCAGTCACGTATACAGGTTGTGACAGATGAGGTGTAGTGTCAGTCACGTATACAGGGTGTGACAGATGACGTGTAGTGTCAGTCACGTATACAGGTTGTGACAGATGACGTGTAGTGTCAGTCACGTATACAGGGTGTGACAGATGACGTGTAGTGTCAGTCACGTGTACAGGGTGTGACAGATGTGTAGTGTCAGTCACGTATACAGGATGTGACAGATGACGTGTAGTGTCAGTCACGTTTACAGTATGTGACAGATGGCGTGTAGTGTCAGTCACGTATACAGGGTGTGACAGATGACGTGTAGTGTCAGTCACGTATACAGGGTGTGACAGATGTGTAGTGTCAGTCACGTATACAGGATGTTACAGATGACGTGTAGTGTCAGTCACGTGTACAGGGTGTGACAGATTGTAGTGTTGTCAGTCACGTATACAGGGTGTGACAGATGATGTGGTGTGTCAGTCACGTATACAGGGTGTGACAGATGACGTGTTGTGTCAGTCACGTATACAGGGTGTGACAGATGACGTGTAGTGTCAGTCACGTATACAGGATGTGACAGATGACGTGTACTGTCAGTATACGTGTACAGGGTGTCAGTTACAGATGACGTGTAGTGTCAGTCACGTATACAGGGTGTGACAGATGACGTGTAGTGTCAGTGACACGTATACAGTCACGGTACAGGGTGTGACAGATGACGTGTAGTGTCAGTCACGTATACAGGGTGTGACAGATGACGTGTTGTGTCAGTCACGTATACAGGGTGTGACAGATGACGTGTAGTGTCAGTCACGGGTACAGGGTGTGACAGATGACGTGTAGTGTCAGTCACGTGTACAGGGTGTGACAGATAACGTGGACCAAATAAGGGGACCTGTGTGCGAAATCATGTCGGAAAGCGCACGTAAAATGTCTAAATCTTCATTATTGCCTTGAATCTCACATTGCATAGCAAGTTCCAGTACTGCATGTGGAATACCTTTGTTGTAAATTGTATTAATTTGTAAACGTATTTAATATAGAATAAAAGTGCCAAATATAGTACATTTTTTGTGGTTTGTTGTTTCAAACCGGGTTCTTTTAGTGCGTGATTCCGAGTTAACTTTCTGGCTTCATCTTGGGAATCAACACGAACATTTGAGTTGGTCTGTCATAGAAATCTGATCTATCACATATATATTTGTCCAAGTTATTCTATTAAAGTGATATTGTCTGACATTGTGTGAAACTAACAATCACTATAGTGTTTAATGTAAAGCCGTCTACGGAACAACTCAAAAGAAGCCTGAAGTAGTCGCATGTGCCAGATATTACCAACTTGACATTCAATCTGGTGTGCTAGTGGGTCCTGTGTGGAGAACATCTTCGTCACATTTCTGGTGGAGTCAGAAGGTTCTGGAGATGATGTTTTGGCCTCGACTAGATAAGACTAATATTTTGTTTCAGCAGAAATTAGAAGTGGAAAACATATACGGTAGTAGAAATGTAAATTAAATTAAAATTTGGAGCTGAGAAAAAAAGAGAAGAGAGAGAATTCCTGATTCAACTGAAACAAACTGATTTGAAATCTCTCGCAAGGTACCACAGCATGTGACAGACCTTTGGATCTTTCAAGGCAGATTAGACTTGTTCCAAGTGTACTACATCCCATCTCCTTGATGTTTGTTGATTTCACACTGAGTTGTATTACGGACAGATCTCAGATGAACCTTTAGTTACTACTTGGGAATCAACACGTCACACGCAGGACATCAACACGTCACACACGCAGGATATCAACGCGTCACACACGCAGGATATCAACGCGTCACACACGCAGGATATCAACGCGTCACACACGCAGGACATCAACACGTCACTAGGGCTTCAACGAGTCCATTTTATTGGACTCGAGTACTCGAGGGGTGAGACTCGACTCAGACCCGAGTACTCGAAATTCATACCTTTCAAGCAAACGATCAATTGTCAAGATAGTTACCTAATCATTTTAAGAAGTGAAATCTCAATCGATGTATAATATTTACTCTCATCTGCAGACTTGTAACAACTAATACCATACAGCCACACCTTGTGAGGAGTAAACTATTTAATCTAGGTGTTAATAAAAAACATTATCAGATGGATTAAACTTCTTTTTTAATTTCTCTCACGACGTTTCGAGACCATTTCAGGTCCCTTCATCAGGTGAACTCCCCCTAGTGTACTGTGATGTCACTTGCATTATGACGTCATAACTCAGTTATTACCTTCCCTCAAAACAGTGCTCGACAGTCTTTCATACCATCAAGTATTCGTGAATGCAACCAATATTTTGAATCACCATCATGTGATTAGAACTAGAATTATTCAGCCTCTTTACCTATGTGGTTAATTGAATTATATCATGTCAGTGTTATTTGTAAATAGCATTCGTTTTGAGCACGTAGTTATTGTGTACATTTTTGTGAACTGTGTATATATTCATTTTGAGACAGTTTGGATGTATGAGAATTTCATCTGGGATAATAAAGTTATATCTTTTTCTTAATATTAGACGTTACGGCCGCTCATGCTTAGCACATGGCAGACAGTCTGTCAACGTCAATAATTCGAGTTATCCCCCCTTTTCGAGTCCTCGAGTCCTAAAAAATGGACTCGAGTCCAGCTAAACCCGACTCGACCACGAGTACTCGAGTACTCGTGGAAGCCCTACACGTCACACACCAGGACATCAACGCGTCACACACGCAGGACATCAACGCGTCACACACCAGGGCATCAACAGGCAACAGTGATGTTACCGCGCGCACCAGAGAAGGGACGGAACTCAGCTAGGCTTACAGCAAACCACTGTACCTCAGATCACGTGGTCTGTTATCGTACTATTTAGTCCACCAGGAACCAAACTTACCCAACACAAATATCCATATTGAAACCGTTTCCGCTTTGGTATCGTCACAGTCGAATTGTACGAAACGCTGAAACCGTAAATATACGAGGGACAGTCAAAAAGTAGTGAGCCTGACCTAGTAAATGATACAAATGCAGCTGTTTTTATGTTTTATTTTTCCACATATTATCTGTCAACCTCAAGCAAATTGGTTTTGCTACGTTCCAGCCTTACGATCCCCATTGTGTTTGAACTTTTATCTTGGTACCCCCCAAAAGCACTACAAACTTCAGGTAACAAAATATGCAAGAAACATTTTGTGTGTTTGAGATAGGTAGACGTCCGCTAGAATGAAACTTAGATATTAAAGTAGATAAAAAAGCAATTTGAAAGTACAATCGCTTGTTACAGTGATTCCCCTTTCATGTTTACTGAAACAGCTTGTTTTGGAGACACTACCCACCCCCGTTCAGACGACGAATTCATAAGGACATAACTTATTCTAATATTTTCACTTTTTCACACATGATGCTAAAGGTTCAAAGTAAATACTGAATGGTCACACAAGTGTCAACTCTCAGTATATTGTAAACAGGGCCAGCTTTAATATCTGGGTACTAACATATTTTATATGACATTATCTGAGGGCATACCATTATCCAAGAGGTACTAAATGACGGATCGTTTTTCATTTTCTGCATTTTTTCTAGAAATATTATACCCCAATGTGTTGTGATGACTAATATCTCGTTTATCACATTACCCACATATGTGAAATTTTTTATACGACTTTGCTAATGATTCCTACAAACTAAAATGGAAGCTTTTCAAACATTGGACATCGAGAATATAGTTAGGCTAAGTTAAGTACTTTTTGACCGACCCTCGTATTATATAAGCGAAGTAACCGTGAACTGGGCCGCTCTTTCCGACATGTAACCTATATTCACCTGGTTGTGTAGTATATATATGCTGCCTCATGCTGAGTACTTGCCGTAGCTTCTAAGTGAGGGTGAAATTACGGAAGGTGACACCTTATCATCGGTTGATGTCAGGCTTGTCTTGTCATTGGCGACATGGATGAAAGACGACATTAAAGTACTGTCGGAAATAGAAAACAAAACTGTTTTTAGACTGTTACTCTGTATCCCTAAAATTTACACAATTGCAAATAGCATATGTCGAAATAACCCACTTCGGCCTAACTGGGCGTTCAGTGTGATGCGTAATACGATATCCAGAAAAGCATGTTTACTCGTAAAATCGGGCAAAACGGTCGACTCACCTGGCATGAAATGCACGTGCTGCCTACAGGCACAAGGGGTCATCTCAAAGATATTTTGAGCTTTTTCATGTGTGTTGACTATGCCTCATCTATTGATTAACATCTTGTCTTTTTTTAAAACCTTTAAGTTGAGATATGTAAAAGAGTATGATACCCGAAAACCATAGAAACGCATCGTAGTATATAGGTGGCATGACCACCCGAAGATCAACAGGACTGGATATTATTTGTAAATTGTTATGACGTGCCGTGTACCTCCCCAGTATAATTGCCCTAAGGGATTATCTTATCTTAGCTGATATCTCTATCTCCCAGCCCGACCCCAGGTTTTGCTTTTGAGACGACCTCTCCTATCTGTTTCTTTTTATAGTGACAGTGAGACTGCATGGAAGCTACATCCTTAATAGTTTCGGCATAAAAGTTATTATTTGTTACGTCAGCTATCGTTTATAATGAATCTACGTCTAATTTCAAATTGGGCATTTAAAAAGTGTCCTTTGTAATTCAATATCGTCGCACACTAATTTGCATAAAGCCATGATCAGTTCCAAAAAAATCTTTTTGAGATAAATGAGAAAATACAGTTTTTTTCTATTTCCGACAGTACTATAGTATGTTGATGTAAGCAGGAGTTTACAAAACGACCTATGACAGAGCATTAAAAGACTGTTTTGATATGTAAATAATGTCTTGCATATATAGTTACATAGTTTTACCAAAAATCTTAAATGAACACCCACTCCTGTTAGGCTGTAATGTAAATAATTTGTTTGTTGTTATGGAGCTATCTCATTCATAATACGATAAATGACGTCGACGCAACGAAAGTGTCTTTTGCAATTATAATGACGATGCCGTAGGGTTTGACCAGAGTGGTACACTATACGTTTTTTTTGTTTTTTTTAACAATTCTTGTAAAAATATCGTTAAATATTCATTGTCAAATAGAAAATGTCTTATTTCAAAAACATAAGTCATTTAGTAAATGCTATCAGCCATTTTGTTCACGTAAAATATTAAGTTTTGCTTATGAGATACACTATTCATTAACCTTTATATAAAATGACAATGCTAAATATTCCACACGGTGACACCAATGGAAATACGTACATGTTGCAGTTTCTTGTTTGAAAGTCACAAATATATATATATATATCATGAATATACAAATATAGCGTACCACGCTCTTTAGCCAAATCTTATCAATCTTCAAATAATATTCAATATCGATAACGATATACAGTAAACCTAACTAACATGTAAAACATACCCCAAACCTACATCCCGGCTGAAACTGTAAACAGCAGGATGGATGGTCGCGAGTACATTCAGTCAGCCTTCACCGCGAAGAAATTACTAAAATGTACAACACTGTTGACGTAAAACATTAATTTTGTCCGACATTTACTAAATATATCACGTGTTCTCGAACATGGTATGCTGGAGTGTGCGATGGAACTTCCGCTGATTTAGGGATCGTATAAAACATAGAGTTGCGATGTAAGTAAACATAAACATGTTGCTAGTCTGTGTAATAATATTTGTTTTCATGTTGTCACTGTAACCTGGGGGAGCGGTAAGATATACGGATAAATATTGTTGTCACTGTTTTATTTTACGTAAGCTACACAAGATTGAGACTAGCAATGTCTATAGAAATTACCAAACCGAAACATGAGTCTCATTAACCTATTCAGACAATGACCTACTTTTCAGCCGATCCGAATTTTCTCGTGTGAAAGGTGACACCAGAAACAACTATGGTTACACTGACTTCCAATTCCTTGTTTCATACGAAAACGGTATTTACAGGTTAATTTTAATTTTAAACTTTAATAACATCGGATTTCTATATTTTATGGCGAGGAGTAGGCAGCATGACCTTAAATAAGACGTCACAGACTGACCCAGTTTGATGAGGTCGTAAAATGATTCACAATTCATCTGGCTCACTGGTTACACCTGTTATGTGTTTGTTTTTGCGTTTATTCAGTGTAGTTTTGTAACGCACAATGTGATTGAAATAATGTCAAGTCCGTACCAGACCGCCAAACGTTCCTAGCGGCAGAGCATCGTTTTGAGATTTCCACGATTACCAGATTTCCGTTTGTCAGTGCAGGCTGTGCGACAGAGCACGCTGCACGACGTGTTTGCAAGGATTAGGAGGAGCGTAGTGTAGCAATATACAAGTGGTTAAATGATTCAATTAATACTTATTGATATTTATGTACCCAGTTGAATGAATTGGTCTAAAAATTCTGGATTGGTTATTGTACTAAGTTGCGCAATAAGACGGAACCAAGTCAGTAGGAAACGAGACTGTTGTGCAATCAATGTTTTGACTTGCAATCAGTGTAGTGTATATACGTACCTTTTTAATACTCTAATACTTGCTATGAAGCTCTTCCCATGCATTTTCTCAAACTATAGAACCAAGATGTACAAATATAACGGATGGACGTACTTGTAGATCTTTCAATATAGAAAATATTTCACAGTATATAATGTGAAATTTTGCTTTATCATTTCAAGCAAGTGAAGTCAGGGCTCCAGATGATTTTCAATATAGGAATACTGGAAAAACCTAAGAGTACATTTAGAGCACTGAATGGAATTTTAATGGCGTATCAATAATTTTGTGTTTCGTTTCATATATGCACCACAACATTGCTACTATTGTGTAAAAATGTCAAGAAACAATAAAAAAAAACTTTTCAGATAAATTCGTCTGTAAATGATTCTAAGACAATACACTATTGCTGTGGTGCGTATCTGCTACGTTTTCTAATAATTTTCCTTCCGTATCGTGCATATTTGTTATCCGCACATACGCCGATACGTCCCATATCTGGAGCCCTGGTAGTCTTCCGAGCAGAGGGTTCGTTTTCACACCTAATATATTTTGCCTAATTTTATTAGGATATCTTGTATTTGTGACAAAGACCATTAGTCATGTGATTCTGAAATGCATGATGAATTCAGTGATGCATGTGTCGCAGCTGAGTGTGAAATATGCATGATGTAATATGCATCTCATGAAACACGATTTTCAAACACTAATTTTCCTTGTTCAGTATTTTCATGGCCATATTGCTTCGTAATTGTATTGTGCAGTGAACGATGAAAACAATTGCCCCAGGTGTAATCTTACCCGGTCTGACAAAGGAGGACATGGCATGCTCTATATTTATGTATAATCTTTGTAGAAATATAGTTAACAGTTTAATATTCTGTTATCACAATATCATATTTTTGCAAATATATATTGACTATATAATGCAAGACGAGTAAATCATTGGACGTTTGTGACAAACGCCGACCTGACGAATCATATGATTCGATGACTATTAGATAATAATTATCATTTTTCATAAAACGATATGAAAATAGGTCCATGACCAAGACAGTTCCTAATAACAGTGTATATAAATGTATTGATCATTTCCTTAAAGAAATAAAGTTAGTTTTAACTAGGATTGCCTCCTGGGCAATACTGACGGTCTTCAGACTTCCCCCATACACCCCTCCGTGGCTACCTTCACTTGTACTGTTTCTTTGGACGCCAGGTGGAGCGTCCATTTCAACTCTCGGAGTTACGGGTGTTTGAAGAGTATTTAAGGGCTAGAAAGCGTTCAAAACCCAGCCAGAACACGTTTTTGACACGAGAGCGGATCGGTGAAATGCAGCCGGGGTCGCGGGGGTCATGTACCTTTTTTTTTTTTTTTTTTTTTTTTAAGTAGTTCCCATAGAAGATATAGTTCTCTCTTTAACAGCGCGTAGCTCCGCCATCCTTGGGTCTACGGTCCAAACGATTAGAGTTCTGGGATCTCCATGACCCTAGCTATCTGACGCATACACGTATGTGCATATACTGCTCTTGTGAAAAAAACATAGATTTATGTGTATATAGTGCATTTGTTAAACACCCATTCAAAAAAAAATTGAAATAAAACTCATATCTGACTCTGTACTTACAATGTTTATTCATGCAAACTTATTCTCGATGCTGTACGGCTAGGATAATGCCGATGTAACGTAAAGGCCAATTCAAGGGAAACTATTTCTTTGGGCATTGGATGACTTCCAGCTCAGATTTGACAGCTCCTTGTCATTGTCAATTACATCTGGCGTTGAAATTCACATCGTCTCCCGTATTTGCACGTGGACCACGCTTTGCAGTGGTAGTCTATTTATAGGAGATATCTGTTCTCCCGCGTGAGCGCTTTTATCTGATAGTGAACGACCTGTGGGAAGTTTATCTGTATCATAAATTGCAACTGTGTAATGTGACTGACAAATTGTCTGCTTTTAAATTTCGTGTTATGACTTTTCTCTTTTTAAATGACAACGTAATGAATAGATGTTTTTTAAATAAAACTCATTTTGACTCTGTACTTACAATGTCTATTAATGCAGAATAAAGCTGTCTTTTGCAGTATTCAAGAACATTCCATGAAATATCACCAAATTAACTGACCGGTTCAGGCTGATATTCAGTCATAGTATAAAGAAATATGTTATGAAGGCTCACAGCAAACTGTCTATAAAACAAACATTTTGAAAATATACATCTTCTCTGCTGAGGAGTATCAAATGTGCGTTTATGTGCTGGATTCCTGCAATCATGATGATGTAGCAGAACGGGTTTGCGCGATCCTGGCACAGTCAGGCTGATAAACAAACTGCTGGAGTCCCAGTTGTTACTTAAAGCGCATTGCTTTTGGGGCACTGGAATACCAGGACGCGGCGATTGTTGCTAGGTTTTACTGGCGCTTCCTGTAAGATGAGATAACTAACTAACTGAAGGAAGCGACAGTAAAATATAGCAACACTCGCCGCTTCCTTCAGTTAGTTATCTCACAACTGAAAAAATGCGAAATCCTAATGTCCCTTCCTGTTTGTGGCGTAATTGTGGCGTAACTATTGACTTTTACATAATAATAATGAGAAGCAAAATTGTTCCACATTTCATTATCTACAGTCTGGTACCTTCAAAAAGGAAATCTATTGTGTTTTCGCAGAGCTGTGAACCCTATAAAAATGTGTTTTGCCAAAAATTGACCAACTTCCAAGGGCAATAACTCCGACACTATTCAAGATATCGACATGCATTGAACAACCTAAGTAGTCCGGAGTGTGGGCTTTAAAACGATATATAGAACACTATTGCACTATTTGCCGTTCAGGAGCAGAGGATTGTTAAACAGAGGCACCGTCAAAAAAGGTGCGGAAATTTGCGAAATCGCGAAGGCTGTGTTTGCGTCGTAATGGTGACGTTATTATTGATTTTTTCATAACCATGATGTGAAGCAAAAATGTTTCCCATTCAATTACCTACAGTTTGATACTATGGAAGATGAAATTCATCGATTTTTCGCAGAGTTGTGACCTCTTTCTTAACCCTATAAAAATGCGTCTTAAAAAATTCACTGACTTCCAAGGGCGATAACTCTTAAACTATTCAAGATATCGATATGCCTTGAAGGGTTTAAGTAGTCCGGAGTGTGGGTTTTAAAATGATATATCGAACGCGATTGTACTATATGCCGTTCTGGAGAAGAAGATTTTTAAAGACAGGCACCGTCAAAACGAGGAAATCGGCAAAAATTTCAGTTTTTTTCAAAATTGCGGAAAATTTATTCTGCCGCGAAACTTCCGCTATGGGTTGAATCCATGGGGAAGGTTGTTGTCTACATTGAGTGAAAATTTGGTCAATTTATCTCTAATAGTATTGGAGATATAGACGTTGAAAAAGTTTGAAATATTTTGACATTTTGGGTTCTCTGCCCTTACCGGAAGCCGGAAGTCTGGATTTTTTCGACTATGTATCAATTTCAGCACACAGGCTATCACCTCTGAAAGTTTCATGAAAATCGGCCCAGCGGTTAGGTCAGGAGAGCTGTCAGGAAGAGCTGTTCAAAAATTGTACATCATAGAAATAATAAGAAAGAAGAAGAAGAAGAAGAATAAAATTGTCCACACAAACGAAACTTTCAGAGGATAAAATTAACCTACGGATAATAACAGTAGTTCTTCCAGACTTTCGTCTGAAGACCTAATGATATTGACATGGTAACCGGTGACCCCTTTTACAGTATATTTCACACAAGCCCAGTCTTACGTGCAAAGCGTTCATGTTCACACCTGCTATATTTCGTTTGATTTCATCTAGACACTTGGTATTTGTGACAAAGACCATTTGTTATATGATTCTAAAATGTGTGAGTAATTTAGTGGTGTAAGTGTTCTGGCTGAGCTTGGAAAATATGTGATGTACTAGGGGTCTCAATACCGGCCAGCTTGAAGAAGGATTTTGTAAACACCATTCAATATGGCGGAATTCTTACTTCGGCGTTCATGTTTCTCAAAATATTTCATCCACTCCAGGGTCGTCATCGACGTTTCAAAATAATCATTGGTGACTTGATGTCAAACAAATATCAGGGATTACTAAAGTGTTATTTTTTATTTCAATTCTCCGAGTGAAATTACTGAATATCCGATATTTACATTTCACCGAATATTTTCATACACCGAATATCGCCTTGAATCGCGATTTCGTAATTGCCTATAAGAAATGGCGAGATTTACGATGCACCTAATTTTCAAAGGTCATGTTCAGCACTTTTGCTTTGATTATAGTTGATGATTTCAAGAAACAGTATACTTTTCTCAAAATTCATAACTATGAGGTGTATTTCTGTGTGATGCATTTTGCATCTTATTCGACTTGAAAGTGATGGTTGTAAGCGGAGGAACGGCAAGACTGCAGTATGAGGAAGACTGCAGTATGGCCGCAAGGCCGCATTGTGGAACAGTTCAAAGCTAACACAATATGTTCAGAGAGAATAACATGGCATGAACGCGATCGCGACGACTTAGAATTCAATGATGGATGGAATTCAATAGGCCAAGAAAAGCGATAGTTTCCAGGAATTATTTGTTGAACATACTACATACTACAATTGTAGGACAAAGCCGTGCCTTACCTTGAATGCTGAACAGAACAAATCCTCGATTCCCTCGTCGATAGTTTACCGACGAACTGGATGCGCTGAGCGGACTTGCTGCATCAATTACGTCATTATTATGACGTCACAGGCAGCTGGGCGTCGCGGCAATGAAAAGAATATCTTTACGCGTATCACTAGTATTGGTCTAAATGCAATGTACGCGCTTGAATGCAATGAGACCTGTTAGTAAAGCATAGAACTCGAAGAAATTCAAAGAGACTCATCTAAATGACGAGTGAGCGGAAAATACCTGACACATTTGACACTGCAGTATGTAAAGTAGACTAATGGCTTAGTCTCTGAATATATATAATTTTGATAGTAACAAACAGGCCCATTTATATTGAAAAGGTGCCCTAGGGAGACCAGAGATTCAGAACCTGAGGAAATCTAGACTTGCTTTATTTAGGGCTTTAATGTGGTTCAGGGACTGTGAGACAGACTATATGTAAAGTTGAAAAGGAAGTCTTTTTCAACACGGCAAAAACCTAGGTAAACTCTTCATTTTTATCATAATGCGTTCCTTGCAAACTGAAATCAACACGAACCCCCGAGTGTCGTTACTGTGACGTTGTTGCTTGCGGTGAGGAATGGTGTACATAACTACTAACTACATATGGCTGATGCAGAGTGAAGATGCAATCTCCAGAGTCACCGGCTCGTCTAGTCCTCACTCAAACCAACAGACATATCTTGAGTGATCATTGAACATTTAACAGGTGTTCGGGCAGCTAGGCCCATTCACACTTCACCAGCATAAAGGTTTGCTATTATATACATAGCTGTAACTTTGCTGGATGTGAAGGTAAACAAGTATACTGCAAGACGGTGTCATAACGTATTCAGTTCTACTTCAGGCGAGTCTTTACATCATTCTTGTCACTTTATACCGTACTTACCGATATTCCAGTTCTAAAGTAGCATAGATAGATACAGTGTGAGCTGCGCCTCCTACCGTCGGGTATGAAACCCCCAGGACATCTACCGTGCCTGTATATTTAACATGTAGAGCACCTGGGCAGCCTATAGAGGATCCACGCACAGTTAACCAGTGGTTGATGACATGAAGGTAAACCGGCTCCGTTAGGGGCACGGTTACAGCCGGTGGCTGGATGGATGGCCGTTCATCGGACTGTAGAACTAATATCCACACTACAACGTATTTAGTATATTTACAGCGATACAGTTAGAGTCACGTGGAACTTACATGCTCTCCCGATCACGACCAACTTAATGATACTGACAAGATCGAATTATTTGGATGACGATGCCAATTTTATGATAGTGTGACAAGCTCGAATTGTGATTGGATGATAGCTGGGATGCTACATTTTGCGAAGCCACCTGTGTGATCACATGTACCTGCTGGGATCACATGTACCTGCTGTAATCACGTGTACCTGCTGGGATCACATGTACCTGCTGGGATACATGTACCTGCTGGGATCACATGTACCTGCTGGGATCACATGTACCTGCTGGGATCACATGTACCTGCTGGGCTTCGGTCATGGATTTCGTGAACTTACTGTTTTCATTTCAAGAAAATAATCATTCATGCCGCTACTTGTGAAAGAACTATGGCTGTTTTTCGGTTGGCAGAGTTCGGAAATAAAGGAAACCTCTACTCCGATTGCTAAGCCGTGATCATGTTGCGTCGTCTGCTCAAAGAACCAGAGCGCCCTCTAGGAAAAGGTAACAGTTTGGAGTAGCGTCCCTTGAATATAATTTCCGCGATGCTCCCCTACGCTGGGACAACGTCGAGCCAGTGTATGAAATCCGACTGCGACGTTGCCAACCATTACCAACATTGGGCTAACGTCAGAATGTTTTTTGGTGTTAACGCGGTGTTAGCTTCTTAAATTAGGCGGCTCTTCAAGTGAGACCAAACGGGGTTACTGGTTTAGCATTGTTGAACTGACATATAGGTGCGTGCTTGCTCGTGTGAGGCCGCTTATGTAAGTATATTTCAGGTATTACAGCCTACTGAGCTACCATCTATCACACAATTACACAATATACGGACATCAGCCGACCAGTCCTTGTTCTACCACCTCGATTCTATCTCAAGGCAGGATAACAATAGGTTCCTTAAATTAAAACCTCTTCCGGAATGACGCGACTGGCGATGGGCATCAACCACCGACCTCCAGCACTCCAGGCTGACGCTCTATCCACTACACCACTAAAGTCTCTTGCTGCTACCAGTCCTGCCCTGCGATCCCAATTCCACCTGGGTACTTTGTATACATTAGTGCAAAATTGTATAAATTACATTTAGTTTAAATTCAATGGAATCACTCTGTGATCAACATTATCGCTTTCTCCACTTTCTCTGTATTTATGAATTCACGCCTCCCGGAAACAAAGCACATAGCGCCACAATACATCAGAGCAGGTGACGTCATGCACGTGCTGGTCGATGTATCACGTGTTTCATTGCCTGTCATTGATGTCCAGCAACTGAAAGGTAAGGAGTTGCTGTTGCTGACGTGTTGTCTCCAGTATAATAGTAATGCGACCATTATACCATGTTACAATGATTTGTGGTTAGAACGAAAGCACTTACATGACAATAACACACACGTTTGTAAAAACACTCATTTAACTAAAACTTACTTTGTATGGCCTGGACCCCTATTCTCGAAGGGATGCCAGCCCTAGAATATCCTAACTTTGATCCTAAAGTCCAGGATAGGTGTCCTACTTTATTCTCGAGAAATATCCTAGCGCTAGGATATCCTAACTTAGGTCAAATACTAAAGTACTGTCGGAAATAGAAAAATGTTTTTGCACATTTATATCTACAATTTATGTAAAAGTGTGAAATATCTGTTAAACTAAGTTCGGCCTAACAACAGTCTCATTGGGAGGGAGATAGGAAATGTAAAAGGAGGATTTTACTGAGGAGAGATTTGTGCAGAAATCAGCAATGCGGGTTTTTCAAAGTCCGAAGCGACTTATTTGGAGCAGACCATGTCTTTATGCAAATTAGTGTGCGATGATATTGTATAGCAAATGACACTTTTTGAATGTCCATTTTGAAATTAGACTTGGATTCATTATAAACGATAGCAGACGTAAAACATAACTTTAATACTGAAACTATTAAGGATGTAGATACCATAGTCTCACTATCACTTTTAAAAGAAACAGGTAGGAGGGGTCGTCTCAAAAGCAAGACCATTACGGGTGTTGCTGACGGTAGTTGGGGTCGGGCTTGAAGATAGAGATATTAGCTAAGATTAGATAATCAATAGAGACATATTCAATACACATGAAAAAACATAAAATATATTTGAGATGGCCCCTTGTGTCTGTGGCCAGCACGTGCATTCCATGCCAAGTGAGTCGACGGTCCGTCGTCATACCTGGCTGAGCGACCTAATTGCCATCTACAGTCCCATCTATTGTTTTCAGCAGCTATTCGTATTTTTTCTAAGTTTTGCCGGATTTTATGAGTAAACATGCTTTTCTGCATATCCTATTACGCATCCCTCTGAACGCCCAGTTTGGCCGATATGGGATATTTCGACATATGCTAGTTACAATTGTAACAGCCTAAGTAACTCACCTAAATTACATTTGAATTTACAACAGCACACTGTTGTGATGAGTTGAGTTTTTTTAGTTTATATTATCAATTTATGAATGAATAGACACCTGTTGCAATGTACATATTCTTTAGATCTACAAAAGAGATTTGTTCAATTCTTACCTATTCTCGGCTTTTTTAATCACAACATTGCTCTTTACTGTTACATTGCCGTAAAATGTCAATGTCAAGGCCAACTTGATAGGGGAAGTAACTCCTGTTTGTATCCCATGTGAATTTTCAGTTTGTGAGATGACGCATAATGAGTTATTCATAAAAAAATCAAACAAATACAATGAAAATATTTTTTGCACAAATCTTTAAATCCTTGTTGCTTTTTTGGCAGATTTTCAAACTCTGAAGTAAAAGGTCATCTACCATAATGTTGTGCAAATATCGAATAGTCTTCTAAGTCTACTTCATTAAAATCTGAATTTCAAGGTTTTTACTTCGATTTCTAATCTTACCATTTATCTTGTAAACGAGATTGTAGTTGCCCTTATATGAATGTGCTTTTTAATGGAATGAATCATGGGTAATATTTAGGGAAATCCTCAACTTAATAAAGGTTTTTCTATCTCACCAACTGAAGAGCTCGCTATCCTAGCTGGGATCGGTAGCTCAAGTTCGGGCAGGGATAGGATCATTTCGAGAATTGGTCTTATCATAACGGTAGGATGTCCTAACTCCTGTCTTAACTACTTAGGATCTGTCTAAGCTGGGACACTTTCGAGAATAGGGGCCGTGATTTTTTTTTACAAACATGTATATCGTTGTAGTTAGCTTACAGAGTATATGGTATGGCTGAAATACTGCCGATGTGACTTTAAATGTTAACTCACTGACTCGAATACATGAGTTTGGACTGAAGAAATGGCCACTACTGGGGTTGAGACGTTGCTACTGCACCCCTCATGTTTAAACGAATTGCTTCAGATCTAGTTGACATGTTATTGGGAATGGAAATCATATTTAAAGAATAGCCTGGTTTAGTTGTAAATTAGTTCCCAATACAATTTGCAAAATTAAACAGTGTTGAACTATTATATTATATTGTTTATTTTGAAGGCCAACAACGATTACCGAGGATTTTAATGAAGGTAATATTATGTTGCAGTTTGACCATGTCGGCGGACTACTTGGCCGTCATCATCCTCGTGGTGAGTGACGACATCTTGTACGAATCTTTGTGTGTAGACCCTCGTGTGATCGCCAGGTACACGTGTCCTTATTATGTAAATAGACCACAGAGGAAAGACATCCTCAAAGACATACACCAAACGTTCTATGCAATGCCGCTCTATTTATTATTCACATGGTAAAATCTTGGGCGGAGGTGGTGAGAGGGACGGGAGAAGGGGGCGAAGGCGGAAGTGTTACCACAAGGCTGGTTGGGAAGAAGCTGCAATAGCGTGATGTATACCATAACGCATTTGCTTTTTGATTATTTCTGATGTTTACGAAATATGCCCATTAATTAACGTTTGTCGTATGAGAAAACTAGGATGGGCGACTATGCTGTACCTTTATCAAGGTGTACGTTACTTTAGGTAGATCGTTATCTACGTTGGGCTGTTAAGTTGATTAAGGATGTTTTTTTATTAGACAAAACTTTTATATGTTGTCATAACAAAACTTGTATGACTAAAGGACTGCCTTTATTGTATGTGATACACGTTGACATGGAGGCCACTGGGTACTTGACAGGGTTATATTTCCATACATATATATACGCGGTACTGTTTCCCTCCTGCAGGCGACTGTGCGGGCAGCGATACCACCAGGCTACATCCTGCAAGGTAGGTACGATACCACCAGGCTACATCCTGCAAGGTAGGTACGATACCACTGTCTTGTACTCCACGTTCCTACAAGAACTACATGTACATTGACCGCCAAGGTGTCCGAGGTCGACAGGTTTAAAATATACTAGCCACATAAAGAAACTGTACATTGTCAAAATATTATCACAGTTGATAAGTACGATAACAATGTCAAAGGTACATATAAACTTTAATGGAGGGATCATGAGACCATAACAAGTCGGGAGAATTTCAGTTGAAAAGTCAATCACAATGACGTCACGAGTCCACAAGCGGGACAGGGGTCAAACGACCATGTCACAAGCTCAATAACGGGTATGTCCACCATCGCCATTGAGAACAGCAGTGCATCGACGACGTATAGAGCCTATCAAACGTGCAAGGAAGGCTTGTGGGATGTCACGCCAGATTGTCTCAAGTTCTGTTGCAAGGTCAAGGACGTTATCTGGCGGATGAGGAAGACGGCTTAGACGTCGATCCATCTCGTCCCAAACATGCTCTATCGGGGAGAGATCCGGTGAATTTGCAGGCCAAGGCAGTAAGTCAACGTTGTGGTGTTGCAAGAAATCCATAGCAACCCTTGCCGTATGAGGGCGGGCATTGTCCTGTTGGAATGTTAACCCAGGGCCATGACGTTGCAGAAAAGGAATTGCCACAGGTCGAAGAATCTGATCCCTGTAGCCCACACCAGTTAAGTTGCCCTGAACAATCACCAAAGGAGTTCTTTGGCGTGCTGTTATTTCACCCCAAATCATCACGGAACCACCACCAAAGCGATTCCTCTCCAAGACACAGGCCTGTGCATAACATTCCCCGCGTCGATAGGCACGTTGATGTCCATCACAATGGGAAATGTTAAACCTGGACTTGTCTGTAAAAAACATTTCTCCACCAAAACAAGGGTCTGCGGACACGATTTCGGCACCACATTCGGCGAGCTTGTCGATGACGTTGTGTCGGATAGGCCGTATGGCGGGACGTCGTGGCCTGATCCCGTGATGGCGTAAAAGTTGTCGAACTGTGTTGGGGTGGATACGGCGAAGTCCTGGGATGGTCCGGGACGTCATCACTGCAGTCTGAAACCTGTGGCGAAGATGGGTCACCCTTATCCATCTGTCCTGTATTGGCGTTGTTACACGTGGACGTCCAGAACGTGGCCGATCGATGACGTCATTTGTGTTCTGGTAGCGTCTCACCAGTGCAGAAATGGTGCTCCGGTGGCAGTGGAAATGTGCAGCCACTTGTCGTTGAGACATTCCCCCACGGACCATCCCAATGGCCTCATGACGTTGTGCAGACGTGAGCCTTGGCATGCTATGCGTTTCAATAGCCGTTTAATTTTTTGAACGATCGCAAGGGCAGGGGTTTGCTTTCCAAAGTGACAGTATTGTGTGGCATTTATTCTTTCCCGGAATGCACGTGCAACAACGTATTGCACGTCTCAAGGACGAACCCACTGACGTCACGGAACGTGGCACGGGCATGCATGTTGGATACATGTCACTGATCTGAGTTTAAATCCTTATGTGTCTACACAGGTTTGATAAATTGAGATTGTAACTTTTTGTATGCACAGTTTCTTTATGTGCCTAGTATATATTCCTGAACAAATAGTTCAGCTTGTGGAAACATGCTTTCTTAAGGTCACTTCTGAATGAAACGTACATACATGTATTTGTTAAGGGCACAATTCCACACATTTTCGACAATTGTTGGGGCTATATTATATACATTGGGGCATATGCACTCACTTTAGCTTCCTATTGATGCAATAAAAGACCTGTTATCCCTTACGACTTGCCTGAAATCGATAATTAAAACATCGAGGCGAACTGCTTCCTAACAGCATACGAGCCATATATGGAATGTAAACAATTGCTGCGAATATCGAAAACTGTCGCATGCGGTGTTGGTCACAAGCAAGTTCCAACGATCAGTAGGTAGTGTCTAGTGCATTGATGCAGTCCTGGTATCTTGGCCGAGGCCAAAAAACGCCGTTACATCCCAGACGTAGTTACGGCGGCTGCGGGCACTGTCTGATCTATTTTGTAAAAACGTCGCCATAGAAGTACCACATGGTGTGTCCATGGACGTGGAATCGGTGAGCAATTTCGCGAGGTACCCGACTGAAGCAGACCTATAGCTCTCCAGTATGGTGGCTGATAAGGGCCATCGCTTTCTCGCCTTAAAATTCGGAGACGAGAACGCGATAGCGCCAGACGAGAAAGCGATAGCGCGAGACGAGAAAGCGATAGCGCGAGACGAGAAAGCGATAGCGCGAGACGAGAAAGCGATAGCGCGAGACGAGAAAGCGATAGCGCGAGACGAGAAAGCGATAGCGCGAGACGAGATATCGCTTTCTCGCCTTCCGAATTTTAAGGCGAGAAAGCGATGGCCCTAATCAGCCACCATACTCACGCTGTCTTTTTACCCGAGGCGCGGCATGTGACTGTCCCAGAACGAGAGATATTTCTGCACAGTCTAAGACTGCATTGAGTGGAACTGATTGATATGCATCTGGTTGTCTGGCTTGGTTGCGTTTCTTCGACCATTTTAACACTGTTTACCCGGTTCAAATCCAAAAAGGCATTCACAAGATTTCCCAGGAAAATGCCAATGTTATAACTTCTGCCTCCGAGTAGAATTTAATAAAGCGATTGTGTATCTTATGTGACATTATTAAAGTATATCACATGCCAGGCATGCTTACTCTTCTGTATTGACTGAAAGTTTTGGTAGTGGACGGGGCAAGGCATCGCCATGCTGCTCCACGATCTGACCATCGGAGACCCGTGAAAATTCGGGTTAGAATTGATATTCAGTAACCCATGCTTGTATTGGTTGACATCGGTTCACAATTGCGTTGGTCGATGCTCATGCTGTTGATCACTGGTTGTCTAGTCCAGGCTCCATTATTTACAGACCGCCGCCATATAGCTGGAATATTGCTGAGTGCGGCGTACAACTGAACTCACTCTCACACTCTGGCCATCGGAAAGTAATTTTGTACTAATGTTTTGTTTTTTGGAAAAGAAAACCCAAATTGTCAACGCCATAACTGTTTCCATGACATCATGACATTGGTCGGACCTCTCTGACATTGTGTGACATACCTGAAACACTGACATTAAATCCACCCCGCCTTTCCTCAGTTACCCCCGAGTGCGGCTCCAGCGATGTCGGGGATGGCGCCATCTCCATTCTCTCCGACCTGAGCGTGCAAGCTAAAGCCGTGTGTGCTGGCAACAAGGAGTTCCCCTTCATCAACCTGGACGTCGTCAACCACGTTCTCCCCTTCTCCTACCCCACAAGAGGATCAAACCCCTGCGTGTTCTTGGTGAGTCGACCCGTGATCATTCGGATCACATTGAGTGAACATCAACCCGTGCTTGTAAGAGGCGACTGCTGATCACTCGAATGCCTGGTTCCAATATTTACAGACCGCCGCCATATCGCTGGAATATTGCTGGAATATCGCTGGAATATTGCTGAGCGCGGCGCAGAACACTGGCAGCATTACCTCCCACAACACGTACACACAATAGAATGCATGTATTGCTCAAAGCGGCAGTACCTCCCACAACACTACACACAATAGAATGCATGTATTGCTCAAAGCGGCAGTACCTCCCACAACACTACACACAATAGAATGCATGTATTGCTCAAAGCGGCAGTACCTCCCACAACACGTACACACAATAGAATGCATGTATTGCTCAAAGCGGCAGTACCTCCCACAACACTACACACAATAGAATGCATGTATTGCTCAAAGCGGCAGTACCTCCCACAACACTACACACAATAGAATGCATGTATTGCTCAAAGCGGCAGTACCTCCCACAACACACACAATAGAATGCATGTATTGCTCAAAGCGGCAGTACCTCCCACAACACTACACACAATAGAATGCATGTATTGCTCAAAGCGGCAGTACCTCCCACAACACTACACACAATAGAATGCATGTATTGCTCAAAGCGGCAGTACCTCCCACAACACTACACACAATAGAATGCATGTATTGCTCAAAGCGGCAGTACCTCCCACAACACTACACACAATAGAATGCATGTATTGCTCAAAGCGGCAGTACCTCCCACAACACTACACACAATAGAATGCATGTATTGCTCAAAGCGGCAGTACCTCCCACAACACTACACACAATAGAATGCATGTATTGCTCAAAGCGGCAGTACCTCCCACAACACTACACACAATAGAATGCATGTATTGCTCAAAGCGGCAGTACCTCCCACAACACTACACACAATAGAATGCATGTATTGCTCAAAGCGGCAGTACCTCCCACAACACTACACACAATAGAATGCATGTATTGCACAAAGCGGCAGTACCTCCCACAACACTACACACAATAGAATGCATGTATTGCTCAAAGCGGCAGTACCTCCCACAACACTACACACAACAGAATGCATGTATTGCTCAAAGCGGCAGTACCTCCCACAACACTACACACAATAGAATGCATGTATTGTATTGCTCAAAGCGGCAGTACCTCCCACAACACTACACACAATAGAATGCATGTATTGCTCAAAGCGGCAGTACCTCCCACAACACTACACACAATAGAATGCATGTATTGCTCAAAGCGGCAGTACCTCCCACAACACTACACACAATAGAATGCATGTATTGCTCAAAGCGGCAGTACCTCCCACAACACTACACACAATAGAATGCATGTATTGCTCAAAGCGGCAGTACCTCCACAACACACTACACAAACAGAATGCATGTATTGCTCAAAGCGGCAGTACCTCCCACAACACTACACACAACAGAATACATGTATTGCTCTAAGCGGCAGTACCTCCCACAACACTACACACAACAGAATACATGTATTGCTCTAAGCGGCAGTACCTCCCCTAACACGAACACACAACAGAATACATGTATTGCTCTAAGCGGCAGTACCTCCCACAACACTACACACACAGAATGCATGTATTGCTCAAAGCGGCAGTACCTCCCACAACACTACACACAACAGAATGCATGTATTGCTCTCAAAGCGGCAGTACCTTCCACAACACTACACACAACAGAATGCATGTATTGCTCAAAGCGGCAGTACCTCCCACAACACTACACACAACAGAATGCATGTATTGCTCAAAGCGGCAGTACACTACTCAACCATGCATGTATTGCTCAAAGCGGCAGTACCTCCCACACAACAACAGAATGCATGTATTGCTCAAAGCGGCAGTACCTCCCACAACTTCCACAACACACAACAGAATGCATGTATTGCTCAAAGCGGCAGTACCTCCCACAACACTACACACAACAGAATGCATGTATTGCTCAAAGCGGCAGTACCTCCACAACACTACACACAAATAGAATGCATGTATTGCTCAAAGCGGCAGTACCTCCCACAACACTACACACAATCAGGTAGAATGCATGTATTGCTCTAAGCGGCAGTACCTCCCACAACACTACACACAACAGAATACATGTATTGCTCAAAGCGGCAGTACCTCCCACAACACTACACACAACAGAATACATGTATTGCTCAAAGCGGCAGTACCTCCCACAACACTACACACAATAGAATGCATGTATTGCTCAAAGCGGCAGTACCTCCCACAACACTACACACAATAGAATGCATGTATTGCTCAAAGCGGCAGTACCTCCCACAACACTACACACAATAGAATGCATGTATTGCTCAAAGCGGCAGTACCTCCCACAACACTACACACAATAGAATGCATGTATTGCTCAAAGCGGCAGTACCTCCCACAACACTACACACAATAGAATGCATGTATTGCTCAAAGCGGCAGTACCTCCCACAACACGTACACACAATAGAATGCATGTTTTGCTCAAAACGACTGTAGACTCGGCTCACATGAGTGATGTTTGTAATGGCTGCGATGTCTTGTCTCCAGAAGAGGAAACACACCCGGGTCTTCACCGCCAGGGTGATCGTGTTTTACGGACAGATGGGGACTAGCGTGCATCATGGGAAGGAGGAGTATATCGTCACGTGTACATTCAGCCCCGCGGGAGAGGACGCCAGCAAGATCAGCAAGATCACCCAGTCGTGAGTAACACTTTCGGCAAGATCACGCAGACGTGAGTAACACTTCCAGCAAGATCACCCAGACGTGAGTAACACTTCCAGCAAGATCACCCAGACGTGAGTAACACTTCCAGCAAGATCACCCAGTCGTGAGTAACACTTCCAGCAAGATCACCCAGACGCGAGTAACACTTCCAGCAAGATCACCCAGACGTGAGTAACACTTCCAGCAAGATCATCCAGACGTGAGTAACACTTCCAGCAAGATCACCCAGTCGCGGGTAACGCTTCCAGCAAGATCACCCAGACGTGAGTAACACTTCCAGCAAGATCATCCAGTCGTGAGTAACACTCCCAACAAGATCATCCAGACGTAACACTTCCAGCAAGATCATCCAGACGTGAGTAACACTTCCAGCAAGATCACCCAGACGTGAGTAACACTTCCAGCAAGATCACCCAGACGTGAGTAACACTTCCAGCAAGATCATCCAGACGTGAGTAACACTTCCAGCAAGATCATCCAGACGTGAGTAACACTTCCAGCAAGATCACCCAGACGTGAGTAACACTTCCAGCAAGATCACCCAGACGTGAGTAACACTTCCAGCAAGATCACCAGTCGTGAGTAACACTTCCAGCAAGATCACCAGTCGTGAGTAACACTTCCAGCAAGATCACCCAACCGTGAGTAACACTTCCAGCAAGATCACCAGCCGTGAGTAGCAACTAGTTGGCCCAGTCGTAATAATGCATGTCAACGTAGAGAACATGTATCGCATCCCTTATCTAGCCATCAGAGTTGAATGTTGGTTTGCGTTCCCCATCGGCTTGCTTTGAAACTAGAGGATGTTCCCATATGATCTATTTTGCCAGGTATCACATAGGTAGAGCCATGAAACCAGCACTTGTCTCGACTATACTGCAGACACGTATCAGTCCAGTGTTTGCTGGGCCATATTGCATTGTTCACATTGTCTGAACATCAGACCGAGGGTCTTGCGTATTGCATTGTATCTCGTCGTGGACTTGTGCTAACTACACGTGTGAAATGACTTCAGCTCGATGAGACTACCGAGGTTGACTTGTAACCTTGACCTTCAGTCTGCTGGCAGCCAATGCGATCCACGGCTACGCTGGGGGAGACAGCAGCTCCACCATCATCCTCAAGATGGTGGACGTTCTCGGGCACAATCTCAACGGCAGGAGCGTCGACCTTGGTCGGAAGGTGCAGCTCAAGGCTGTCAATACAGGTATCCTAACATCGCCTCCTCACTTACCTGACATAGGCTGACCGAGGTAGGTTAGGCTGTTAGTGTGTCCCACTGACAAGGTTGTCTTAAACTAGAAGTAGTTTGATTCCTGCAACATGTTGAATATTTTCTGCTTAGATTTAATACGTTACTGGCGTAATTACACTGTCAATGATGGACGAATATCCAAATACATCGGGAAGCACGTGGTCTAAAGATAAAAGGCTTGCATGCGTTAAGTGGTGTAGTCGAGGTCGTATGAACCTTGGACGTGTCACCCATGCTATGCCCGTGGGGGCGGTGGTGTAGCCTAAAGGTTAAAGCGTTCGCTCGTCATGCCGAAGACGCGGGTTCGATTCCCCACATGGGTACAATGTGTGAAGCCCATTTCTGGTGTCCCCCGCCGTGATATTGCTGGAATATTATTAAAACGGCGTAAAACCAAAAATTACTCACGCTATGCCCGCTAAGATCCAGGTTATAATTGATCTTCAGTAACCCATGCTCGTCGTAAGAGGCGACTAGCGGGATCGGGTGGTCAGATTCGCCGACTTAACACATGTCCCAATTACGTAGATCGATGCTCATGCTGTTCATCACTGGATTATCTGGTTCAGACTCGATTATTTACAGACCGCCGTCATAGAGCTGGAATATTGCTGAGTGCGGCGTGAAATTAAACTCAATCCTTCACGCATGCTACAATCACCTGTGTACCTATATTCTCATAATTGTTGGACTCGTATATACAGCTCACACCACCTAATCAAATACTGTTTACGACTGATCCTCACCTTAGCATGACGTGTTGGTTTGATGTTGCTGCAGGTGCGGAGCCCGGTATCCGCCCAGTGTCGTGTGACGCCATCGACAGCTCCAAGGCACGGTACTCCATCCTCAGAGCTGGGTAAATACTATAACACTTCCTTGGCCAGCCACGTCTCTTTTGATCGGTTGGTGTCCTGGGCTTACGTGACGAGGCCACCTTTACAATTGTCACGTCAGACTTCAGATTACGAAGTCCTTCGGACATTGTAGGTATTGCAGTAGGCAAACGAATTGAGTCGTATGGAACGTTAACAAAATCAGCGGGCCTAGTAAGTATAAGAGGACGAGAGATCCTTGACGATGTTAAATTGCTTGCTGCAAGGGGCGGCTACCGGAATTGTGGTCTGAATCAGCGACTTGGTTGATGCATGTCATTGTATCCCGATCCCATTGTAAATCGATAATTTTGTCAATCACTGGATTGTGTGGTCCAGGCTCGATAACTTATCGATCAGCTACAGATAAGATCTGGGGAGGATTGGGAAGGGGGCTATTCACAAGGGTAACGCCCACCAGCAAGGGTAACGCCCACCAGCAAGGGTAAAGCCCATCAGCAAGCCACATTATGATATTAAGAACGGGAAACCTTCTGTGTTTCATAAAATATCATGTATTAAGATATCAACTAATGCAAATTCAATAAATATGCATGAGGTCTTCCCGACGGTAAGGGGGCGGTGGGGTAGCCTAGTGGTTAAAGCGTTGGCTCGTCACGCCGAAGACCCGGGTTCGATTCCCCACATGGGCACAATGTGTTAAGCCCATTTCTGGTGTCCCCCGCCGTGATATTGCTGGAATATTGCTAAAAGCGGCGTAAAACTAAACTCAGTCAGTCAGTCCCGACGGTAAGGTCGTCATTTATAATATTCATGTGCACAAATCGGTTGTTTGCGTGTTGGCAGGGAGTAATGTGGACAGCACAAAATGACACCTCAAAACTTTAACTGTTATGTGTTGGTTTCAAAAATTGAGACACAATGTAGAGATCGGTAAACTATAACAACGAAGAAATGTATAATTAAAATGTGTTCGAAAAGTATTTGTTTACAAATCACTACAATGGAAGTACAGTGGTAGTACAACCTTAGTGGCATCGTTCTGTCGGAGCAACAGCGTAATGGCTACCAAACTGCCCCGTGGGCAGATCTGACAATTCCTGTTTTAACACGAGGTGGGTGGCCCATGGAATATAGGCAGGACGTCCAGCAACACACCAAGGTTTGCCTCCAGGATACTGGTCATAGATCAGTCGTCTTCATTCCATCTGGTCAGCTTTGTCCAATGGGCTGCTCCAGAAGAACGTGATGTCGACACATGCGT
Source organism: Haliotis rubra (assembly GCF_003918875.1). Lineage (NCBI taxonomy): Eukaryota > Metazoa > Mollusca > Gastropoda > Lepetellida > Haliotidae > Haliotis > Haliotis rubra. The sequence continues at coordinate 3,235,957 of NW_025767068.1, forward strand.
TGCTGAACGTGGTCAGTTCTGGCGTAGACGTGATGTTTGTATGACGACTCTGGGAGAACACGGCGCCGTCGTAATAACGTCGTTTGAGAACATATTTTACCTTGTGTGCAGCTGTTGGGGCGTAATACAGGACAATGCCTGGTGTTAGGTCTAAGGGCAACAATAGCAGCACTGTACTGGCATGGTCAGCAGGACTTGTCCTGGAATGAAGTGTAACGATGTCAACGACAGCCCCACCACAACCCCGAAAAGGGTCAGTTGGGGAAATAGTTAGCCACTACTGCCGTTTTCAGTCGTCTAGTGTCTATAGTGCGCTGTCACTGGTCTTGACATTGTTAACTGAGTTTTCACCGCTATCGTTTTCAAGCAGGTATGTTTTGTAAGTTTTGTTGTTTTTTATAAGTTATCAGACGAAGTTTTCATGACAAGAGTTCCACTTCTTTACATTAAGCACAGTTAGTTACTTGTTACCGCCCTGGGTGGGGTATGGAGGATGTTTGCATGGCGAATGTGTCTGGGTTATCTATTATCAAAGTTAGTTTAGTGGCGAGTAAAATATGCTGGATAATCAAGGTCGTTCTTGTATTAACCAGACATAAGATATTATTGAAACCTGCTTTAGTTTCATCCTGTCATGTGTTCCTCAACTGTTCAGCTGCGGGGATGGGATCGTGTTCCCCAAGACTGTCGGCTTCAAGACCACGGGCAAGAAGACCCACAGTCCCTACTTCCAGGCTTTCACCATCAACGTCGACCCCATCCTCAAGTTTGAATGTAACTTCACTCTGTGTGGCTTGGAATGTGACGGGGTAGGTGTACAGCCAGTGGGGTGTGCGGTCTGTCGGATGTGTAGGGTCGAGGCCAATGGTTTGTGTGGGTGTGTATGTGAGCAGCTGGTGAGGGAGTGGGTGTGGCGCCGTGGTTGGTGTGGCGCCGATGGTGGTGTGGTGTCGGGTGTGCAGCCGATGGTGGTGTGGTGTGCCGCCGATGGTGGTGTCGTGGTGGGTGTGGCGCCGATGGTGGTGTGGTGTCGGGTGTGCAGCCGATGGTGGTGGTGTGGTGTCGGGTGTGCAGTCGATGGTGGTGGGGTCGCGTCGGGTGTGCCGCCGATGGTGGTGGTGTGGTGTCGGGTGTGCACCGATGGTGGGTGGTGTGTGCAGCCGGTGGTGTGGTGTCGGGTGTGCAGTCGATGGTGGTGTGGTGGTGTGGTGTGCAGTCGATGGTGGTGTGGTGTCGGGTGTGCAGTCGATGGTGGTGTTGTCGTGGTGGGTGTGCAGCTGATGGTGGTGTGGTGGGGTGGGTGTGCAGCTGATGGTGGTGTGGTGGTGGGTGCAGTCGATGGTGGTGGTGTGGTGGTGGTGTGCCGCCGATGGTGGTGGTGTCGGGGTGGGTGTGCAGTCGATGGTGTTATCAGGGTGGGTGTGCAGCTGATGGTGGTGTCGTGGTGGGTGTGCAGCCGATGGTGGTGTCGGGGTTGGCATGCTGACTGAGGCACTTCAGCTTTTCGCCAATATCGACCTGACAATTGTAAATATTGTTCACAACTTGTGTGGCATTGCCTGTTTCCAGGACTCCTGTGCAAGCGCCCCATCGCCGAGACGAACAAAGAGAGGTAGGTTACCAACTCCGTCACCCCGGCCCCAATAACATTGGGTTACAGTAAGATTACACTTAAACTGGTAGCTCTTCTTTTGAATAATCTTTTAAATAATCCCACCACTTGGTAAAAAAAATTATAGTTTATCCAGGATCTTGCAGTCTTCCACTGTACCCCGATGTACAACACTCGTTTTCACACTTTTTCCTCAGGTTCATCCTCCGTCAGCTACGACTTTGCCGCTACCGGCGCCGTTGCCATTATCAACACTGCCTTGGACAAGTCATGGATCGGGGAGACTCGCTTGGACACATCCTAGAGAACCGCATACTGGTTGTGGAGTTTTAATAAATTCTCAAATACTAGAGTCTGTGTTTGTTGGTTCAAAAGGGTAGCAGAACAATCTGTTTGTGTCAGCCTTCCATTCTTGATGCCAGACAACGGTTGGGTTGGGTTGGGTTGGGTTGGCACACTCAGTAATATTCTAGCTATATGGCGGCGGTCTGTATATAATCGAATCTGGACCAGAGAATCCAGTGATCAACAGCATGATCATCGATCTATGCAATTGGGATACGATGACATGTGTCAGCCAAACCCATTAGTCGCCTCGTACAATAAGCATGGGTTACTAAAGACCAGTTCTAACCTGATCTTCACGGGTAACCAGACAACGGGGAGATGACAACAGCTTTGTTCGGATCACGACCAGCAGTCGTGGTCGCTATACTGGATTGTTCCCACTGCTAGTACCAATGTCCATAAATGCAAGGCGGTACATTATCTAACATGGGGGCTGTGGTCTGTTCTGGAAACGGATATCACCTTTGTATGTGATGCTCTCGGACAAAACCCAGTGGTCAGTATATACATGCATACGTCTAATAGTACCCAACCGAATCTGGTGGTGGTGCTACGCTTCATGTGCTTTTGTTCCTGTCCCATCGCGACACGAGACCCTTCTTTGGGCTTCATACAAACTTGAACCCATCACCGACAAGGACGGCATAACTGCTATGGAGCGTGGCATTTGTTCGCGATCACTCAGTAGGTTAGACTAACTAGATTCTTGACCTCACTCACATATACTATAGTTAACTAACGGGTAGTACACGTGAGACTAGTTAACATCCTGTGTACATCCTACCGCCTCTGTGGTGTAGTGGTTAGAGCGTCTGCCCGGATTCGATCTCCGACGACGTCATACCAAAAGACGTTAAAATATGGTACTTGTTGGTCCCTGCCTGGTGCTCGGCTTTAATGGGTACAACAAGGACTGGTCGGCTCGGAGTCAGTATAATGTGTCTGAGTGGGGAATTCATGCTTCACTGCAGCATGGTATCTCAGTGGGCTAGCACTATAAAACCAGCTTAAGTCAGGGCTAGTACAAGCAGCTACACATACACACGCATGCAAGTCTTTTGAGCGAAATATTCTCAAGCACGACGTAAAACCCAATTTCATCTCACCTCACCTGTGTACATCCATGCAGGGCTACAACAAATACATGACCATATCTTTGGACCAGCACAACTTAGGTTTGATGGAGCAAACAATGGTCCCACATCCATTAAACACTGTTTATGTTCTGACCACAGCACACTGGAAGGTTCTTGAGCTCCTTGGTAACTTTGTTTGAAGGCAGTTTGTTCCAGTACCGCTGGTCGAGGTGCCATGGTCTAAAGAAGGGGCGTGTTGTTGCCTGAAGTGTCCTCAGTCTGGTTGAACATTGTTCAGAACATCAACTACTGGTGCGTTTCACCCAACTAGATCACTCACTCTGCTGCAGCCATGTCTAAAACACTGCCATGATTGATCAGCCATGTCTAAAACACTGCCATGATTGATCAGCCATGTCTAAAACACTGCCAAGATTCGATGGAACCGTGCATGGTATCAGTGCTATAGGTTTTCACCTTGAAAGGTCTTGTAGTTTCAGAGAGAAGCAAATAATGTCAAACTTAACAGACCATGAATGAAGAAAATGGCATACGTTAAAAATGCAGTATATTGTCAAGATGACAGCCAGCACAAAATAATGAAACTTCAGGAATACATGTCAGACAACTGTAAAAGGCAAGAGCTGTGAAAATATATTTAAGGGATCCCCACCAGTGCCCCCAGGTTATGTCTCCTCCGCTGACTAACTGGATGCCATAATGTCATCAAAAACATCTGATGTGGCGAACAACATACTGTCATGTGTTTAATGTAAACCGTTAATGTATGTCATTCAGACTCTTCACAAACAGAATCCCAGTCTCTCATCACAGGTATATTTACAGGAGAAGCATTGTGTTGGAGGAACAGTTCATCCATGTCACTGGCAGCTTGTGTTACAGTCAGTTCATCCACGTCACTGGCAGCTTGTGTTACAGTCAGTTCATTCGTGTCACTGGCAGCTTGGGTTACAGCAGTTCATGTTACAGTAAGTTCATCCACGCCACTGGCAGCTTGTGTTACAGTAAGTTCATCCACGCCACTGGCAGCTTTGTGTTACAGTCACTGGCAGCTTGTGTTCATCCACGTCACTGGCAGCTTGTGTTACAGTAAGTTCATCCACGCCACTGGCAGCTTGTGTTACAGTTCATCCACGCCACTGGCAGCTGGCAGCTTGTGTTACGCCACTGGCAGCTTGTGGTAGTTCATCCACGCCACTGGCAGCTTGTGTTACAAAGTTCATCCACGCCACTGGCACTGTTACAGTCAGTTCATCCAGCGCTGGCTTGCTTACAGTCATCCGCTACACGCGTCACTACAGTAAGTTCATCCACGCCACAGCTTGTGTTTCAGTCAGTTCATCCGCGTCACTGGCAGCTTGTGTTACAAAGTTCATCCACGCCACTACAGTCAGTTCATCCGTCACTGGCAGCTTGTGGCAGCAGTTACAGCTACAGTTCAGTCAGTTCATCCACGTCACTGGCAGCTTGTGTTACAGTAAGTTCATCCACGTCACTGGCAGCTTGTGTTACAGTCAGTTCATCCACGTCACTGGCAGCTTGTGTTACAGTCAGTTCATCCACGTCACTGGCAGCTTGTGTTACAGTAAGTTCATCCACGTCACTGGCAGCTTGTGTTACAGTGGCAGCTTGTACAAATACACCTCACTAGCGCTACAGTCAGTTCATCTATCGCTGGCTGCTTGTACAAATACACCTCACTAGCGTTACAGTCAGTTCATCTATCGCTGGCTGCTTGTACAAATACACCTCACTAGCGCTACAGTCAGTTCATCTATCGCTGGCTGCTTGTACAAATACACCTCACTAGCGCTACAGTCAGTTCATCTATCGCTGGCTGCTTGTACAAATACACCTCACTAGCGCTACAGTCAGTTCATCTATCGCTGGCTGCTTGTACAAATACACCTCACTAGCGCTACAGTCAGTTCATCTATCGCTGGCTGCTTGTACAAACACACAAACACATCATCATCAATACCTTCACCTTCTGTACAACGTTCGAAAAACCTGCCTGCCCGACAGGGACGGGTTATTTACAACATGGACTGCCAGATTCTCAAATTAACCTGACCGACGGTACAGTTAAAGTTTAGACATGTATATGAAGATATTCATCATATTTCAGGATAATAAATCATTATCAATTCACTCACAAATCTGAAACAAACAGTTAATTCTTTTCTTGCATTGGCATGAGTTTTTTCAATATTTTACAAGTTTTAATTTAATTATACTAAGTAAATTAGTATTTTTGGTGGGGTGGGCAGGTAAGGTTTGGTCAGAGTTGGCAAGCTTTACATCTAACCAGCCCTGTGGCTTGGCTGAAAGGTTTGGGAGTTTCATACCCTGGTCTGCATCAGAAGATAATCCAGGTTCCTGCCTTCCACACTATTCCAGAATATGAACTGATCCAGAGCATACAGAATACATTAGGTTGGACTTCTGTCCTTTATGACATTTCAACATCACAGTCTTAATTTATTGTAAGCATCCAAACCTAATAACTGTATGATATACATGGCTGGTCAGTCTCAGCAGGTCAGTGGCTCCACTGAATGAAAGAAGAGGCTGAACAACACGATGTACCGAATCTGGTTTGTGTGAGATGCAGTAACTTGTCCTGTCCAGTGATGTCAACTTTGACCTTCACTTGTTTCTGGCAGACAGTTCATCCAGGAAAGCTGACAACTGGTCTGTGACAGTCTCTGGTTCATCATCATCTTCATCGTCTTCGTCTTCTTCCTCCTCTTCTTCATGGTCTGCAACATTCAGAACATTCATATATACATGCAACTGACCATACATGTACAGTCAGACACCTACCAGTCAGACACTTACAGTCGGACACCTACCAGTCAGACACTTACAGTCAGACACTTACCAGTCAGACACTCACAGTCAGACACCTACTAGTCAGACACTCACAGTCGGACACCTACCAGTCAGACACCTATGGTCAGACACCTACCAGTCGGACACTTACAGTCAGACACTTACAGTCAGACACTAACAGTCAGATATCCCCAGGTGCTTGGTCACACTGTGATCAAACAGACACTGAGGCATCCGGAGGTGCTTGGCTATGCAGAGGTCACAACCGTACAGTCATACATCCCAAGATACCCTGGCAATGCCGAAGTGATACAAACTTTCAGTCAGACAACCCGACTTGCCTTCCCTACTAAGATCACAAACGTACAGTCAGACATGGTGAGACGCTCGACCCACGTCAAAATGATAAAACTCACAGTCGGATATCATGAAGTACTTGGTCACACTGATCTTCAGTAGCCCATGCTTATCGTAAGAGGCGACTACTGGGATCGGGTGGTCAGTCTCGCTGTCTTGGTTGATGCATGTGATTGTATCTCAATTGCACTGATTGGGATTGTCTGGTCCAGACTCAATTATTTACAGACCACCACCATATAGCTGAAATATTGCTGAGTAAGGTTTAAAACTAAACTCACTCACTCACTCAGTCATACCAAGGTCACAAACAGACGTTCCCAGGTGCCCAGACAGTGGTGAAACAAACTTACAGTCAGACATCCCGAGGTGCCCGGCCACGCTGAGGTCCAGCGCCTCCTGGTATTTCTCTTCCAACTGGGTCAGCTCACTCTGTTGCAGGAAGATAGTGAAGGTCAAGGTGACTCATGGGCAAAAACAAGAAGGACGATATTGGAGGTGAGATGAAATTGGGTTTAACGTCGTGCTTGAGAATATTTCGCTCATATGACGACGTGCATGCATGTGTATGTGTAGGTGCGGCTGCTTGTACTAGCCCAGACTTAAGCTGGTTTTATAGTGCTAGCCCTCTGAGATACAATGCCGCAGTGAAGCATGAATACCCCACTCAGACAGGGACCAACAAGTACCATATTTTAACATATTTTTGGTATGATGCTGTCGGGGATCGAACCCGCGACCATTCGCTCTCCGGGCGAGAGCTCTAACCACTACACCACGGAGGCGGTCGACGATATTGGAAAGGTAAAACGGTGACATATCACTCAGCATCTGACAATCGCCTACTACATCTCCCATTGAATTATAGATAACAAGTCGACCAAACATATAAGACAGACAACAAACTGATCTAAGAGAGACTGGGATTCGTCTTGTCTTGCTTCTGCTGTTTCATATTATTATCAAAAACAACATGATCACTTTAAATCATTTGAAGCCTTTCAATCATGTCTATTTACCAGCACACATATATCACAAAGCTACCACACAGGTAACACACATACCTGGATCTCCTGTCTCACTGGTCCCTCGTCTGTTTGGTAACACACATACCTGGATCTCCTGTCAGGTAACACACATAACTGTTTGGTAACACACACATACCTGGTTCTCCTGTCTCACTGGTCCCTCGTCTGTCTGGTAACACACATACCTGGATCTCCTGTCAGGTAACACACATACCTGGTTCTCCTGTCTCACTGGTCCCTCGTCTGTCTGGTAACACACATACCTGGATCTCCTGTCAGGTAACACACATACCTGGTTCTCCTGTCTCACTGGTCCCTCTTCTGTCTGGTAACACACATACCTGGATCTCCTGTCAGGTAACACACATACCTGGTCTCACTGGTCTCCTGTCTGGTCACTGGTTCTCCTGCCTCACTGGTCCCTCGCCTGTTTGGTAACACACATACCTGGATCTCTCCTGTCTCACTGGTCTCACTGGTCCCTCTTCTGTCTGGTAACACACATACCTGGATCTCCTGGTCCCTCAGGTAACACACATACTGGTTCTGGTGCCTCACTCCTGTCTGCTTGGTAACACACATACCTGGATCTCCTGTCAGGTAACACACATACCTGTCTCTGGTCTGGTAACACACATACCTGGATCTCCTGTCAGGTAACACACATACCTGGTTCTCCTGTCTCACTGGTTCTCCTGTAACACACACATACCTGGATCTCCTGTCAGGTAACACACATACCTGGTTCTCCTGTCTCACTGGTCCCTCGTCTGTCTGGTAACACACATACCTGGATCTCCTGTCTCACTGGTCCCTCGTCTGTCTGGTAAGACACATACCTGGATCTCCTGTCTCACTGGTCCCTCTTCTGTCTGGTAAGACACATACCTGGATCTCCTGTCAGGTAACACACATACCTGGATCTCCTGTCAGGTAACACACATACCTGGTTCTCCTGTCTCACTGGTCCCTCGTCTGTCTGGTAACACACATACCTGGATCTCCTGTCAGGTAACACACATACCTGGTTCTCCTGTCTCACTGGTCCCTCGTCTGTCTGGTAAGACACATACCTTGTTCTCCTGTCTCACTGGTCCCTCCTCTGTCTGGTAAGACACATACCTGGATCTCCTGTCTCACTGGTCCCTCGTCTGTTTGGTCTGTGTGCTGGGACATCGTGGTGGACGTTGGTCGGTTCTGTAGACGCAGCATGCTGATCAGGGCCAGCTCCTCCACCTGGAACACCAAGTGAGTGAGTGAGTGAGTGAGTGAGTGAGTGAGTGAGTGCCACTTTGGGTGAGACTAAATGTTGCTTCAGGGTAAGGGCTAGCACTGAAATGGTATGTTAAACTTAATGCTGACCTATCACTCAGTATCGAGTAGATTACAGAATGGGACGAGGGTGCCAAATGGTATGTTACATTTAATGCTGACCTATCACTCAGTATCGTGTAGATTACAGAATGGGACGAGGGTGCCAAATGGTATGTTAAACTTAATGCTGACCTAGCACTCAGTATCGAAAGTAGATTACAGAATGGGACAGAAGACGAGGGTGCCAAATGGTATGTTAAATTTAATGCTGACCTATCACTCAGTATCGTGTAGATTACAGAATGGGACGAGGGTGTCAAATGGTATGTTAAATTTAATGCTGACCTATCACTCAGTATCGAAATGTAGATTACAGAATGGGACGAGGGTGCCAAATGGTATGTTACATTTAATGCTGACCTATCACTCAGTATCGTGTAGATTACAGAATGGGACGAGGGTGCCAAATGGTATGTTAAACTTAATGCTGACCTAGCACTCAGTATCGTGTAGATTACAGAATGGGACGAGGGTGCCAAATGGTATGTTACATTTAATGCTGACCTATCACTCAGTATCGTGTAGATTACAGAATGGGACGAGGGTGCCAATTGGTATGTTACATTTAAACATTTCAAACATCACATTCTAATTTATTGTTCGGAATCCAAACCTAATAGCTGTATGATATACATGCTGGTCAGTCTCAGCAGGTCAGTGGCTCCACTGAATGAAAGAAGTGGCTGGAACAACAATGCATGTACCGATCTGGCTGTGAGATGCAGTAATCTCTGTCCTGTCCAGTGATGTCAATTTTTGACCTTCACTTGTTTCTAAGTAGACAGTTCATCCAGGAAAGCTGACAACTGGTCTGTGACAGTCTCTGGTTCATCATCATCTTCATCGTCCTCGTCTTCTTCCTCCTCCTCTTCATGGTCTGCAACATTCAGAACATTCAGCATATACATGCAACTGACCATACATGTGTACAGTCGACACTCACAGTCAGACACTTACAAGCAGTCGGACACCTACAGTCAGACACTTACAGTCATACACGGTACCACGTCAGACACTTACAGTCGGACACTTAGTCAGACACCTACCAGTCGGACACCTACCAATCAGACACTTACAGTCAGACACTTACCAGTCAGACACTAACAGTCAGACATCCCCAGGTCCTTGGTCACACTGTGGTTAAAACAGACACTGAGGCTATGCAGAGGTCACAACCTTACAGTCATACATCCCAAGATAATTCTGGCTGTGCCGAAGTGATACAAACTTTCAGTCAGACAACCCGACTCTTGCCTTCCTACTAAGATCACAAACGCATAGTCAGACATAGTGAGACGCCACCCATCACTTAAATGATAAAACTCACAGTCGGATATCAAGAAGTACTTGGTCATACTGGATCTTCAGTAGCCCATGCTTATCGTAGCAGGCTAGCGAATTACTGGGATCGGTGTGTTGGGTCTCATTGTCTTGGTTGATGCATGTGATCGTATCTCAATTCGTAACTAATCAGGATTGTCTGGTCCAGACTCAATTATTTACAGACCACCACCATATAGCTGAAATATTGTTGAGTAAGGTGTAAAACTAAACTCACTCACTCACTCAGTCATACCAAGGTCACAAACACACAAACATACATTCAGACGTTCCAGGTGCCCGGCCCACAGTGGTGAAACAAACTTACAGTCAGACATCCCGAGGTGCCCGGCCACACTGAGGTCCAGCGCCTCCTGGTATTTCTCTTCCAACTGGGTCAGCTCACTCTGTTGGAGGAGAGAAGATAGTGAAGGCCAAGGTATTGACTCATAAGCAAAAACAAGAAGGATGATATTGGAGGCTTAGGTGAAATTGGGTTTAACGCCGTGGCTTGGAATATTTCACAAATGACGACGCGGCAATGCTGCGTGTATGTGTACAGCGGCTGCTTGTACTAGCCACACTCTAAGCTGGTTGTATAGTTCCGTGCACCCGGTTCCTTGGCAACTTTTACATAAATGGACCTCCTGTCTGGTAACCCACACACACCTGGATCTCCTGTCTCACGGATTCCCTGCACAGAACGGGGTAACACACATACCTGGATCTCCTGTTTCACTGGTCCCCTCATCTGTCTGGTAAACACATACACCTTGGACTCCTCCTTGGGTCAGGTAACACACACACCAGGATCTCCTGTTTCACTGTTCCCTCATCTGTCTGGTAACACATACACCTTGACCTCCTGTCAGGTAACACACATACCTGGATCTCCTGTCAGGAAACACGCATACCTGGATCTCCTGTTAGGTAACACGCATACCTGGATCTCTTGTCTCAATGGTCCCTTGTCTGTCTAGCAACACACATACCTGGATCTCCTGTCTCAATGGTCCCTCGTCTGTCTGGTAACACACATACCTTGATCTTCTGTCTCACTGGTCCCTCGTCCGTTTGGTAACACACATACCTGGATCTCCTGTCAGGTAACACACATACCTGGATCTCCTGTCAGGTAACACACAAACCTGGATCTCCTGTCTCACTGGTCCCTCGTCTGTCAGGTAACACACATACCTGGATCTCCTGTCAGGTAACACACAAACCTGGGTCTCTTCTGTCAGGGCAACACACAAACCTGGGTCTCCTGTCTCACTGGTCCCTCGTCCTGTCAGGTAACACACATGCCCTTGGATCTCCTTGTCAGGTAACACACATACCTGGATCTCCTGTCAGGTAACACACAAACCTGGGTCTCCTGTCTCACTGGTCCCTTGTCTGTCAGGTAACACACACCTGGATCTCCTGTCAGGGTAACACACATACCTCTATTGATCTCCTGTCAGGTAACACACATACCTGGATCTCCTGTCAGGTAACACACAAACCTGATCTCCTGTCTCACTGGTCCTCTGTCTGTCAGGTAAATTACACATACCTGGATCTCCCTGTCAGTGTAACACACAATCCTGATCATCTGTCTGGTAACACAGCCTGGTATACCTGATCTCCCTGTCAGGTAACACACAAACCTGGATCTCCTGTCTCACTGGTCCCCTCGTTTGTCAGGTAACACACACCTTGATCTCCTGTCTCACTGGTCCCTTGTATTGTCGGGTAACACTACATACCTGGATCTCCTGTCAGGTAACACACACACCTGGATCTCCTGTCTCACTGGTCCCTTGTCTGTCAGGTAACACACAAACCTGGATCTCCTGTCTCACTGGTCCCTCGTCTGTCAGGTAACACACAAACCTGGATCTCCTGTCTCACTGGTCCCTTGTCTGTCAGGTAACACACTCACCTGGTTCTCCTGTCAGGTAACACACACACCTGGATCTCCTGTCTCACTGGTCCCTCGTCTGTCAGGTAACACACACATACCTGGATCTCCTGTCTCACTGGTCCCTTGTCTGTCTGGTAACACACACACCTGGATCTCCTGTCAGGTAACACACACACCTGGATCTCCTGTCTCACTGGTCCCTCGTCTGTCAGGTAACACACAAACCTGGATCTCCATGTCTCACTGGTCCCTTGTCTGTCAGGTAACACACACACCTGGATCTCCTGTCAGGTAACACACACACCTGGATCTCCTGTCAGGTAACACACAAACCTGGATCTCCTGTCTCACTGGTCCCTTGTCTGTCTGGTAACACACAAACCTGGTTCTCCTGTCTCACTGGTCCCTTGTCTGTCAGGTAACACACACACCTGGATCTCCTGTCAGGTAACACACACACCTGGATCTCCTGTCTCACTGGTCCCTTGTCTGTCAGGTAACACACACACCTGGATCTCCTGTCAGGTAACACACACACCTGGATCTCCTGTCTCACTGGTCCCTTGTCTGTCAGGTAACACACAAACCTGGATCTCCTGTCTCACTGGTCCCTCCTGTCAGGTAACACACACATACCTGGTTCTCCTGTCAGGTAACACACATACCTGGATCTCCTGTCAGGTAACACACATACCTGGATCTCCTGTCAGGTAACACACACACCTGGGTCTCCTGTCAGGTAACACACATACCTGGATCTCCTGTCAGGTAACACACATACCTGGATCTCCTGTCAGGTAACACACACACCTGGATCTCCTGTCTCACTGGTCCCTCGTCTGTCAGGTAACACACAAACCTGGATCTCCTGTCTCACTGGTCCCTCGTCTGTCAGGTAACACACACAACCCTGGATCTCCTGTCTCACTGGTCCCTCGTCTGTCAGGTAACACACAAACCTGGATCTCCTGTCACACGGGTAACACACAAACCTGGATGTCTGTCTGGTAACACACACACCTGTTTCTCCTGTCAGGTAACACACAAACCTGGATCTCCTGTCTCACTGGTCCCTTGTCTGTCAGGTAACACACAAACCTACATCTCCTGTCTCACTGGTCTCTTGTCTGTCTGGTAACACACACACCTGGATCTCCTGTCAGGTAACACACATACCTAGATCTCCTGTCAGGTAACACACATACCTGGATCTCCTGTCTCACTGGTCCCTTGTCTGTCTGGTAACACACACACCTGGATCTCCTGTCAGGTAACACACAAACCTGGATCTCCTGTCTCACTGGTCCCTCCTCTGTCAGCTGGTAACACACATACCTGGATCTCCTGTCAGGTAACACACAAACCTGGATCTCCTGTCTCACTGGTCCCTTGTCTGTCTGGTAACACACACACCTGGATCTCCTGTCAGGTAACACACATACCTGGATCTCCTGTCAGGTAACACACACACCTGGATCTCCTGTCAGGTAACACACACACCTGGATCTCCTGTCAGGTAACACACATACCTGGTCTCCTGTCAGGTAACACACATACCTGGATCTCCTGTCAGGTAACACACATACCTGGATCTCCTGTCAGGTAACACACACACCTGGATCTCCTGTCTCACTGGTCCCTCGTCTGTCTGGTAACACACATACCTGGATCTCCTGTCTCACTGGTCCCTTGTCTGTCTGGTAACACACACACCTGGATCTCCTGTCAGGTAACACACATACCTGGATCTCCTGTCAGGTAACACACAAACCTGGATCTCCTGTCTCACTGGTCCCTCGTCTGTCAGGTAACACACATACCTGGATCTCCTGTCTCACTGGTCCCTCGTCTGTCTGGTAACACACAAACCTGGATCTCCTGTCAGGTAACACACATACCTGGATCTCCTGTCAGGTAACACACATACCTGGATCTCCTGTCAGGTAACACACATACCTAGATCTCCTGTCAGGTAACACACATACCTGGAACTCCTGTCTGGTAACACACATACCTGGATCTCCTGTCAGGTAACACACATACCTAGATCTCCTGTCTCACTGGTCCCTCGTCTGTCTGGTAACACACATACCTGGTTCTCCTGTCAGGTAACACACATACCTGGATCTCCTGTCTCACTGGTCCCTCGTCTGTTTGGTCTGTGTGCTGGGACATCGTGGTGGACGTTGGCCGGTTCTGTAGACGCAGCATGCTGATCAGGGCCAGCTCCTCCACCTGGAACACCAAGTGAGTGAGTGAGTGAGTGAGTGAGTGAGTGAGTGAGTGCCACTATGGGTGAGACTAAATGTTGCTTCAGGGTAAGGGCTAGCACTGAAATGGTATGTTAAATTTACTACTGACCTATCACTCGGTATCGTGTAGATTACAGTGTGGACGTCGGTTAGCTGTTGGGCTAACAATCCGAAGGTCATGGCTTCGCGTCTGATGGATTCTCTAAAAACTGGTGTCTTGTCTTAGTGACACGTGACCTACAACTGAGACCCTCTGCATGAGAAGTTGTGGTGCTGTATTCAAAAGGTGCTCATTAACTTTCTAATGCCTCCCAAGTAGCTTGGGTTAACTGGCGTACTATAATAATGTCTGCACTTTGCACACAATCTGTCCTTAGTCCCACTGAGTATCTTTCAGTGTTTACAAATGCACTAAATATGATGTAATACAGGTGCACAAAAAGGCCTACTATATTTGGCAGTACAAGATTAACTCTAAACTGCTAGTTAGTTGTTTTTTGTCACAAACAGTGGTTGTCTCAGATAGTTGGATAGTGGTTGGTGGGTATCAGTCCGTGAGTCCCAGTCCACGGGTATCAGTCCGTGAGTCCCGTATCAGTCCGTGAGTATCCAGTCCTGAGTCCCAGTCCACGGGTATCAGTCCATGAGTCCCAGTCCCAGTCCACGGGTGAGTCCCAGTCCACGGGTATCAGTCCGTGAGTCCCAGTCCACGGGTATCAGTCCGTGAGTCCCAGTCCATGGGTATCAGTCCGTGAGTCCCAGTCCACGGGTATCAGTCCGTGAGTCCCAGTCCACGGGTATCAGTCCGTGAGTCCCAGTCCACGGGTATCAGTCCGTGGGTGTTAGTCCGTGAGTCCCAGTCTGTGGGTGTCATTCCGTGGACATCAGTCTGTGAGTCCCAGTCCGTGGGTTTCAGTCTGTTGGTATTAGTCTGAGGGTGTCAGTCCGCGGGTGTCAGTGTCAGTGTGTGGGTCCCAGTCAGTGGGTATCAGTCTTTGGGTCAAAGACTGGGGGGTATAAGCCCCCACCATATCTCTATTTGAGGTCCAGATAACTTCTATCTGAGGGAAGAAAAATCCAGAACACACAACACTTTGTATGTTTGTTTATTACAACAGCCAGAAACGACGGGGTCATATATACACAAGATATTAGGCCAAAAGCAAATTGATCGACCATTAGAAACACAGCACTATCTGCAGTTTCAGGCCATTTCACACAGATGTTAATTTGATTGTTCACCAGGATGCCTACACTGCTGGAGGGCGGACCTCTATCAGCAGGTCGGAATGGGTTGTGGCTGTATGCTGTGAGCTTACTATATATCTGATCTCATGTCTCACATAATCTGACAATACTTTGTTCATTCATGAAGTTTAAGATACTTTTATTCCAATTATTTAGAAAGTGCAGGAGTAAACATATCCGTATGAAATTTGCAACAACTGACCTTGTATAAGCATATGCACTTTGACTTAGTTCATATGATTCATATCTAAATCAGTTTTGTTTCTGTCTAGTGAGTTTGTTGTTTGCCACAGAATCCAAAACTTGGAGTAGAAGCCGCGGCAGACAGAACGGTTCATGAAGCCCTGGCAGAAAGAACGGTTCATGCAGCGTTGGAAGACAGAATGGTTCATGCAGCCCTGGCAGATAGAATGGTTCATGCAGCCCTGGCAGACAGAACGGTTCATGCAGCGCTGGCAGACGGAACGGTTCATGCAGCTGGCAGACAGAACGGTTCATGAAGCCTTGGCAGACAGAATGGTTCTATTCATGCAGCTGGCAGACAGAACGTTCATGCAGCCCTGGCAGACAGAACGGTTCATGAAGCCCTGGCAGACAGAATGGTTCATGCAGCCCTGGCAGACAGAACGGTTCATGAAACCCTGGCAGACAGAACGGTTCATGAAGCCCTGGCAGACAGAACGGTTCATGCAGCCCTGGCAGACAGAACGGTTCATGCAGCCCTGGCAGAAAGAATGGTTCATGCAGCCCTGGCAGACCCTTATGAAGCCCCTGGCAGACAGAACGGGGTTTATGAAGCCCTGGCAGACAGAACGTTCATGAAGCCCTGGCAGACAGAACGGTTTATGCAGCGCTGGCAGACAGAACGGTTCATGCAGCTGGCAGACAGAACGGTTCATGCAGCCCTGGCAGACAGAACGGTTCATGCAGCGCTGGCAGACAGAACGGTTCATGAAGCCCTGGCAGACAGAATGGTTCATGCAGCCTGGCAGACAGAACGGTTCATGCAGCGCTGGCAGACAGAACGGTTCATGAAGCCCTGGCAGACAGAACGGCTCATGCAGCGCTGGCAGACAGAACGGTTCATGCAGCCTGGTTCTGGGTCTGCTGTGGAAGCACTGGCAGACAGAACGGTTCATGCAGCCTGGTTCTGGGTCTGCTGTGGAAGCACTGGCAGACAGAACGGTTCATGCAGCCTGGTTCTGGTCTGCTGTGGAAGCACTGGCAGACAGAACGGGTTCATGCAGCCTGGTTCTGGGTCTGCTGTGGAAGCTTGGCAGACAGAACGGTTCATGCAGCCTGGTTCTGGGTCTGCTGTGGAAGCACTGGCAGACAGAACGGTTCATGCAGCCTGGTTCTGGGTCTGCTGTGGAAGCGCTGGCAGACAGAACGGTTCATGCAGCCTGGTTCTGGGTCTGCTGTGGAAGCACTGGCAGACAGAACGGTTCATGCAGCCTGGTTCTGGTCTGCTGTAGGCTGCTGGCAGACAGAACGGTTCATGCAGCCTGGTTCTGGGTCTGCTGTGGAAGCACTGGCAGACAGAACGGTTCATGCAGCCTGGTTCTGGGTCTGCTGTGGAAGCGCTGGCAGACAGAACGGTTCAGGCAGCCTGGTTCTGGGTCTGCTGTGGAAGCGCTGGCAGACAGAACGGTTCATGCAGCCTGTTTCTGGGTCTGCTGTGGAAGCGCTGGCAGACAGAACGGTTCATGCAGCGCTGGCAGACAGAACGGTTCATGCAGCCTGGTTCCGGGTCTGCTGATCTACGCCATAAATTTACCACGCGACGTTTACTAAAGAAAACTCAGAGAACGTGTGGTTAGAAGTTTTTCACAGCATTTTCAACCATACTAGGGTAAAGTTTACGTCACCAGAACAGTGCCTACGTTACTTATAGTGCATGACTAAGTTAAAAAAATGTTATAGTGTTCATAACGATATCTTTAATGTTTCTCTTATGTTACTTACCGTGAAGAATTTTCTTTTGCATCCTTTATTGTTGCCAAATACCGTGGGAAAAAATACCTGAATTGTAATTCACCGAAACTACCCACATGTGATACTGATGTATTACGTACATTTCCGTACCACACGTACATTTGTTTCACTGTTCCAACTAATCGCTTACACCATTGTAATACAAACCAGTCATAACGATTTGAATCTATGATCGTTTGTAAAACAACTTTTATCGTAAGTTGAATAAAATTCTGAGACTTGAATTTTCAATTGGCAAGGTAAATTTACGAGGATTCGCAATCTTAATTTCACTATATTACTTTACTTTTTTGCTTAAAGTGAAATTCGTCGGTACGTTTTCACTGCAAACAGACTATAAGCGGAATATATAAAAATACACAGTATGATCAGAGTGTTAATACATTACCATAAAAATACATACATTGCCATAAAAATACATAATTAAGAAATGTTCATTCCATTATTTGTGCACTGTTGAATGAAGGGTATTTCTACCAATGAACCCTGCCATGAGTGCTGTAGTGTTGTGGCAGGAAGTCATTATTAGCATTATTACAAAATACATTTGCTATATATATCCCCACGTTACCTCTTTTCGAGCGTCACCTCATTTCGAGCCACCAATATACACGTGCGGATTTATTTGATGACGTCATCCAGGTAGCCACTTCAAAGCGGAACGCAGGTTACAAGTTGTCAGGTTGTCTTGGACGTAATCATGTGGCGTGTGAAGCTGCAGGTGGTAAGTTAGATAAAAAAAACGTAAACCCATGACAAAAAGTCACTATTTTGCCCACTGCATATTTTTTTTAAAGTTTAAAGCTGCATTTTGCACTGAAAACATTTGACATCACTTCGAGCTATGCCGCCTCTGCAGAATGTAAACTTCCAGCCAGGATCACATGACTTACATCATGCGGCTGGTTATTTTTAACTTGCATCGCGATCGCTAGTAGGGGCCGTCTTATAAGTGTTATAACCAATTTTTCGGTGTATTGCAGAATTCAAGACCGTCGTATAGGGTTTATGACCCAGAGGCTATGACCAGGGCATATTTAGCCGCTGTGGAAGACAATGTGCCTGTCAAAACTGCAGCTAGGGAAGTTTTCTGTACCTGAGACGACTCTCAGAGATCGTGCTAGGGTAGGATCCATCCAGAAACACTTAAGTCAGGGACTGAACCAATTCTTAGTTTAGAAGAGGAGTCTAGACTTGTTGAACATCTAAAGTTCATGAGTAGTGTGGGCACGGATAACCAGGGTGGAGGTCACTACACTGGCATCTCAGTATGCTGTTCAACTGGGAAAACGTAAATAAAGATGATCCCTTTCTCTCCATTGGTATTATGGATTTATGAAGCCGATGGCCTTCTCTCATGCTGGACAAGCCACTCTCCTAAAGTTTCTAGAGCAAAGGCTACGTCAATATTTCAAATATTTCGTCGAACTTCGGGCCGTGCCAGAGAAGTACGATTTATTTGACAAGCCGCAATTCATCTATAATGTTGACGAAAAAGGGTTGATTGAGAACCATACTCCTCCTAAAGTGGTGTCTTCTTCTGAATATTGATGTGTCGCGGTTACTACACCAAGATCATCAACAACAACTTTAATTGGTTGTGGGAACGCTCTCGGACAACATATCCCTCCTTACTTCGTATTTAAGAATGTACCCCAGGTACAAATGCCACAACTAGTGATTCAGGGTGGTCAAATATGGAAATATTTTCCACTTATTTGAATGATCACTTCCTGAAATACGCTTAGAGGTCAGATCCGTCACAGCCGATTCTCCTTCTTTACGACGGGCACCGCTCTCATGTTTCTCTCTCCATCATTGACTGGGCCATATCTCGGAACATTGTCTTGATGGTATTGCCAGCTCACACTTCTCATGTTTTACAACCACTTGACGTTGGTTGTTTCGGCCACTAGAAAGGATCTACAATTCCATGAAGCACACGTGATAAGAGAGAACAAGTCACCACCAACATAGATAAGAACGCTATGTGTGCTGTTGTTTGTAAAGCATACACGCTGGCTCTTTCTCCAAGAAACTTGATGTCCTCGCTTGAGAAATGTGGAATATTTCCATTTGACGATTCTGTCGGTTCGCGGAAGCCTTGAGACCTTCTACAGTTTTATTACATCCGAGGAAAAACGCTGGGCCGACGACTCACTTTTTAGACAGAAGGAAGACGCTTCTGTACAAAATCAAGTCTGCACCAACACTGAAGTGGAAAGTCCTCAGCTCTATCACAGTGGTAAAGCCATCACAGAAGAAAATACAGTGTTCAAAATTCAAGAACATACTCAGAAACACCCAGTCAAGAAGAGGAAGCAACAGTCTGCACGGAAGAAAAAAAGTATCACAAGTTCGTTCAACTCTCTCTGCCAAACCAAGCACGCCTGGATTGTCTCATGTACGAGAGGTTGTCGCAAGTGACAGCGGTACAGACACTATTACACTGAGGGTGATGACGAAGTGTGTTGTCTTTGCAAATTGTTTCAACCGAAAGAACTGCAAAATTGTGTCTCGCTTGTATTCACAAAGTGGGGCTCAGTGTACGCACCGAAGTTGTGATCACTGGGTACATCTCAAATACTGTACACAGGTGCGCGTTGCAGAGATCAACAGCTGAATTCTGGTGTCCGTGTCATTCGGAAAATTCAGAGCAATAGAGCCTGTCTGTCGAATGAAGTGACAACTGTACATAAGTTTTAATATTTAATGCTTAGTTCCCATAACTCATTGTGTCATAACAATGCATGTACGCTATGGCAGTGAGGCGACAATTTGCCAGAACTAACAGTGAAATCATATTCACGATCGAAGTCACAGTGCTATATTGTGCATATATGCTACATTAATCATTATAGCGAAATTTAAAGACTTATACTCGCTTGGAACATTTTGGATGACTGTGAATTCATAAGACCGCTTCAAGTTTTGAGATCACCCCGAGCTGGCTGACACTGCGTTGAATACGTCAACAATATTGAGGGGCTCGAAAAGAGGTGACGTCACAAAAACATGGCGATCAACTAGGTCACTTTGAACTTCGAGGTATGTTCTGCTGCAAACAAACGACGCATCTCCTTCGCTAACAAATTTAACAGCTCAATAAATGTAATTCAAAGTAAGATAACTATTATTGACATATCCCAAAGCATTTCTCATGATTGTCATTGTTTGTCTTAGGGGCTCGAAAACACCGTACGGGAGGATAGATCAGCTTGAGCATGATAATCCTGTGGCTAGATCTGCTGCAAGTCCATTATCATATAGTTTGATATCAGCCATAATTAAGCCAGATAGCAAAGAACTAGTTTGCTTAAATGCTTCTTGGCTTTTGCATATTTTTCATAACAGCAGTGCATACATACATAGTTCAACACAATCAGTCATTTTGTTCTGAATTTGTTGACCAGTTCCCTTGTGACTTTATACCAACAGGTTCCAACACTAAATGTACCCTAATCCTCATCCCACCCCATTCCCAGATACAGTGTTTTATGTGTATTGGGAGTGAGTGTATGTGTGTTTCAGACAAAAACACTTTCTTTTACACTGATGATGTATACTTTACCCTAGTATCGCTGAATGCTACTAAAACAATTCTAACCACCCTGAACTTGCTATGACTGGTATTTTGTCACATCAATCAGCAGTTTTTACTAATACAATCAGGCCACGATAGTCCGGTCCCCGATACTAATACACATGAAGTAAGCTGGACACGATATGAATATGTATTTTTCGGGAAAATCTGTTGAATGCAGAATTTGATACCTTCCCTATCTCTTTGCTTAACTAGTAACACTGGTTTTCTATCCGACGATGAGTTGAACTGCAAATGTTACCATCAAGACAAGCTGGTAGTGCTATGAAATCTAAATTTAATAACACAGACAAAAGAATCGTTTGTGTTCATCATGAGAAAACGTGCTCGATTGCTGATCATTTGGTGACTTATTTCAATTAATGGAAATATCGCTACTTGTCACTGTGACATACCCTTTGACCCATCCCTAAATGTGGTGCAAAAACCCAAAATGAAGCATAGATTTTACTCAGGCTCAGAATTTTGCATCTCACTGGGTATCCTTTCAAATGATAAAGGAATTTATTTGTACCGATCAAATAATATATATAATATATAATATTAATAATGTATATTCAGAGACGAAGCATTACAGTGTTCACGAATGGTGTTTCAAAGTAACAGGACATTGGGTCCTGCAAGTTTCAGATGTCTGTCTGACCCATTGAAAATTCACAGGACCCATAGAATGAAATTAAACACACATTTCAGATTGAACATTTCTTATATTGGCATTGAAATTATTAACAAACATAAGATTTATAAACAGCAAACAAGTGTCACGTCACATATAACAACTTCAGTCAAAGTCATTGTGAAATATACAGACAGACACAGGGCCGGTGGGTTTTAGACTTCTATCAGACCGTTGGCGAATCTGCCAGATTTGTCAGAGGGTCAGACGCTATTCGTGAACACTGAGCATTAGTCTAAGGTCTCGGACCTTTCGCAACTTTTATCATTCTAATAATAATTATTTTTAAGCATAAGCCATTATTTTGAAAGGTCGAATCGTTAGCAACCACGCACACCTGGATGCATGACTGTCACTGTAGATGGTACTTTTTCTCACCTTGAGTCTGTTGAGCTGGTCGCTGAGTTTCGTGTGCAGGTTGACCAGTGATCTCTCTTCCTCTTTCAGCATCTGCTGCTCCTTGTGAGACATCTTGTCAACTTCACCGGAAGTAACTTTCTCCGGATAGCTCATAACACCACGTGCTTCGAAAACACGGTGCAAAAGCGTCAGATATCGCTGCGTGGAGATTTGGGGAAGGGGCATAATCCACATTGTTTATGAAATCTTGTTTGAGACTGGTGCAGGCTAGGCACATGTATGTTCGATCCTGATCCCGACCTCGCACCATTCATTCGGTAAACAAATATTTGAGGTCCCCAATTGCTTTCTTTATAAAGGCTCAGTTTATTCTACAATAACGTCTTTGAGTGGCACTGTATAAGTTGGAAAGTACAATACTGACACATTTATTGATAACAACGTATTTTATGTTGTGAGTACAAAACCAAATAAAAGAAGTTATCAATAGACTTGACAGTTTTGTTCATTATAGAAAAAACATATTTTCTGAATTAAACTGTATTAAAGTATTAATTGTGTTATCAATACTCAAAGGTTCATTTCCTATTTCCACTCGCGGATTGGCGAGCTCATTTTGATATTTACCGAGAGTGACATGGTTATTTCTGGTTTACGCTGTTAGGAAAATCATAATGAACTAGATCTTCCAACAGCTTAAGATCGTCTTCAGCCATCAAGATAGGTTGCATTTGGTATTTCCCGAATATACATCATATGACTTCACGTTATTACCGGTATGTCGGAATATGGGTTTGTAAAAACGATACGTATTTTTTCTGAGAACAAGTACTGCATATATTGGGTAATAAAATATATACAGTCTTGTTACTATATCTATATATGACATCCGCCTACAGTGGGTGTGGTGACTAGTCGTTCTGCTGCAGCAGTTTGGTGATGGTGTTACAAGAGCAACTGACTGTGCTTGTGTGGAACCCATGTTGAACATTCACTTCCATAGCGCACATATCCAGGCAACTAGTACATGCTCAAGGTGCTGGTACTTTTTTTCCCTCGATCATTGGATGTCAATCTCATCGGCACTCACATTATCAATCTCAACGCCCTGGGGATCATACAACTCTTGCAGCCACTAGGCGCACCGGATTATTGCGTCTTTCTCATCATTTTCTTTCTAATCTCGGCATTTCATTTGTGTTTTTCTTACTGCTTGGCTGACAATGGTATTTCTATACTATCCATGCATGTGCATTGTCAGCACCATTGACATCATGTTTTTGTGAAGCCCATTTCTGGTGTCCCCCGCCGTGATGTTGCTGGAATATTGCTAAAAGCGGCGTAAAACCAAACTCAGTCAGTCAGTCAGACATCATGTTTTACAATCCTTATCAACAATCGTGAGGTGTCTGGGCAATGTGATTAAGCCCGGTGTCGTTTGAGTGGTATTATCCCTGTTTCGATAGTTTCAGTTCTAAGATTAACAAATGCGCAGAAAAATCCCCAAAGTAACCCAGATCAATACAGCCCCGATTATCTACAGTTCAGTGGGAGACATGTCGTCACGTGTTGTACAACCTCGGTATCACAGGCGACCAGCAACTTGACCAGATCTGAATGAACATCGGCTTATATGCCACGTGGTATCATGGTAAACTCTGATAACAAAACTAATATCGATGTGGTTGTAGGTGACGTGTTGGGTCGTTCAAGCACAGACGGTGGTCGACAGACGCGCAGCCAGTATCATTCAGAAGAATCTCTACAGCGGAGTTTTTACTTTCAAGCTGTGACCCTGAACAGTTAACTGAGTTTCTCAATGTGTGTAGGGCTATGTGTGTTCTTGTGTGAGAGAGAGCGTGTGTGTGTGTCTGAGCGTGTGTGCGTGTGCGTGTTTCCCTATGTGTAGCTGTTCCCGTGATAAATGCGTTGGTTAACGTGATTAACCTAGATTAGCCGGCAATGTGAGTTCGATCTTCCACGCGGCGGTGAATGTAATCGACCTGATAAAGTGGCTTAATCCGTGTATTAACGTTTCCGCCATGCATACACGTGCAGGTTTGACACAGAGGCCCATGCATGTACGATCCAGAATCTGTAGCCGACATCATGGAGCATCGCATGTCAGTCCTGTCCAGCGCCCTTTTGTTCCAGGCGCCTTAGCCGACATCATGGAACATATCATGTCAGTCCTGTCCAGCGCCCTGTTGTTCCCGGTGCCTTAGCCGACATCATGGAACATCGGATGTCAGTCCTGTCCAGCACCCTATTGTTCCAGGCGCCTTAGGGTGGGTATAGTATTCCCAGAAATTATTGAGAGAGTTGTTTCGGCAAATATCTAATTCATGTATATAAACTATAGAAGTTTTACTTACATGAATATGTTGAGATATGATTATCTTAATTCTAAGTGTCTTTTCAGTACTTTGTGAGACCTCCTTGCCCTGCAATACACGACTGAATGTGCCTAGGTACACTACCGATCAAAGGTTGCAGGAAACGTGTGACAGCCAATTTTCGACCACTTCTTTCTTCATATGATCAATATTCGTTAGTCCTTTTTGGTTTATTCTGTCCTTCATTAGTCTCCACACATTCTCAATTGGGTTTAGATCTGGGCTGTAACTGGGCCAGTCTAAAACTTGAACATTTTCCTCCGACAACCACTGTTTTGTGTAGACTGTAAAGGACAGAAGGGTCCCGTCTGACTGTAAAGGGGACAAGGGTCCAGCCTGACTGTAAAGGGGACAAGGGTCCAGCCTGACTGTAAAGGGGACAAGGGTCCATCCTGACTGTAAAGGGGACAAGGGTCCAGCCTGACTGTAAAGGGGACAAGGGTCCAGCCTGACTGTAAAGGGGACAAGGGTCCAGCCTGACTGTAAAGGGGACAAGGGTCCAGGCTGACTGTAAAGGGGACAAGGGTCCAGCCTGACTGTAAAGGGGACAAGGGTCCATCCTGACTGTAAATGGGACAAGGGTCCAGCCTGACTGTAAAGGGACAAGTGTCCATCCTGACTGTAAATGGGACAAGGGTCCAGCCTGACTGTAAAGGGACAAGGGTCCATCCTGACTGTAAATGGGACAAGGGTCCAGCCTGACTGTAAAGGGGACAAGGGTCCAGCCTGACTGTAAAAGGGACAAAGGGGTCCCGACTGGACTGTACTGTCGGGGGACAAGGGTCCTGGCTGACTGTAAATGGGACAAGGGTCCATCCTGACTGTAATCCAGAGCTGACTTCAAAGGGACAAGGGTCCAGCCTGACTGTGGGACAAGGGTCCAGGCTGACTGTAAAAGGACTGGTCGGACAAGGGTCCAGCCTGACTGTAAATGGGACAAGGGTCCAGCCTGACTGTAAATGGACAAGGGTCCATCCTGACTGTAAAAGGGGACAAGGGTCCATCCTGACTGTGACTGGGACAAGGGTCCATCCTGACTGTCAAGGGGAAAAGCCTGGGACAAGGGTCCAGCCTGACTGTAAAAGGGACATCGGTCCAGCCTGAAAGGGACAAGGGTCCAGCCTGACTGTAAATGGGACAAGGGTCCAGCCTGACTAAAAGGGGACAAGGGTCCACTGTAAATGGGACAAGGGTCCAGCCTGACTGTAAAGGGACAATGGTCCCGGCTGACTGTAAATCCCGGGACAAGGGTCCAGTCCCTGACTGTAAAGGGACAAGGGTCCAGGGACCTGACTGTAAATGGGACAAGGGTCCAGCCTGACTGACTGTAAAGGGAAAAGGGTCCATCCCGGGACAAAGGTCCAGCCTGGCTGTAAAGGGACAAGGGTCCAGCCTGACTGTCCATCCTGACTGTAAAGGGGACAAGGGTCCAGCCTGACTGTAAAGGGGACAAGGGTCCAGCCTGACTAAAGGGTAAATGGGACAAGGGTCCAGCTGACCTGACTGTAATCGGACAAGTGGACAAGGGTCCAGTCCTGACTGTAATGGGACAAGGGTCCATCCTGACTGTAAATGGGACAAGGGGACTGTAAATGGGAAAGGGTCCAGCCTGACTGGAAAGGGGACAAGGGTCCATCCTGACTGTAAATGGGACAGGGGTCCAGCCTCACTGTAATGGGACAAGGGTCCATCCTGACTTCAAAGGGGACAAGGGTCTAGTCTGACTTTCAAGGCGACAAGTCACGGCTGAAAGGGACAAGGGTCACAGCCTGACTGTAAAGGGACAAGGGTCCCGGCTGACTGTAAAGGGGACATGGGTCCAGTCTGACTGTAAAGGGGACAAGGGTCCCGGCTGACTGTAAAGGGGACATCGGTCCAGCCTGACTGTAAGGGGACAAGGGTCCAGCCTGACTGTAAAGGGGACAAGGGTCCAGCCTGACTGTAAAGGGACAAGGGTCCATCCTGACTGTAATGGGGACAAAGGTCCAGCCTGACAAGGGTCCAGCCTGGCTGGGGACAAGGGTCCAGCCTGACTGTAAAGGGGACAAGGGTCCAGCCTGACTGTAAAGGGGACAAGGGTCCAGCCTGACTGTAAAGGGGACAAGGGTCCAGCCTGACTGTAAAGGGGACAAGGGTCCAGCCTGACTGTAAAGGGGACAAGGGTCCAGCCTGACTGTAAAGGGGACAAGGGTCCAGCCTGACTGTGGCAGTCTCACACGAACCCACTTTTTTGCAGCATTATATTGTAATGTAGGTGTCGACGATGATGTTGGTGCGTATTCCGTGTCGTCAATGTGGATAAAGCAGTATAACTATATCGTCTCACCTGAGTACCCATTCTTACATCAAAAAGCAACCTCCTGAAATGGAAATCAAATGTCATCACCATAAATACATGTTGTGTTAGCTAACGAGTGTGTGTATGACATCAACTTGCCGGGCCTTTCATTGATTGGAGGAACAGATGTTCGCCATACCTCACGTGACAGCAGAGGCACGCGACAATGATTGACAGCTGTGACAACTCGCTACATGAGCTAATCTACACTCAGCCCCTGGTGACAATGTTTGTTAATGCGCCTCGCCTGACCCCAACATAACACTTTATTTAGTCTCATTTCTCACATCATTCTGATATCATTGTTCTTGTATGCCAATAAGTTTTACACTAGCTGCATGCGCTATATCGAGTACTGGCCCAATGTCGGATAAAGTACTCCACTCAATGGTGTATGGGACACTTGCGAGGTAGGCATTGTAAATTCATCGAAATCAATAATAAAACTAATTAAGTTACAGTTTGATTTGACTTGGTCTCAGACACATCATTGGCGTCGGCCGTGAGTACAGATGGTCCCCGCTGTCCTCTTGCTATGCTGTTGCTACCCTGATACAGAACGATAGCCCGGGGGACCCCAGGCGTGACTACATTGATAGATGTCGAATACAGGCTTGACTACTTGATACACGTGGAATATAGGCTTGACTACATCGATACAAGTGGAATAAAGGCTTGTTTACATCGCTACACGTGGAAGTAAAGGCTTAATGTCTACATCGATACACGTGGAATAAAGGCTTGACTACATCGATACACATGAAACATAGGCTTAATGTCTACATCGATACACGTGGAATAAAGGCTTGACTACATCGATACACGTGGAATAAAGGCTTGACGACATCGATACACGTGAAACATAGGCTTGACTACATCGATAAACGTGGAATAAAGGCTTGACTACATCAATACACGTGGAATACAGGCTTAATGTCTACATCGATACACGTGAAACAAAGGCTTGACTACATCGATACACGTGGAATAAATGCTTAATGTCTACATCGATACACGTGGAATAAAGGCTTGACTACATCGATACACGTGGAAATAAAGGCTTGACTACATCGATACACGTGGAATAAAGGCTTAATGTCTACATCGATACATGTGAAATAAAGGCTTGACTACATCGATACACGTGGAATAAAAGCTTGACTACATCGATACACGTGGAATAAAGGCTTAATGTCTACATCGATACACGTGGAATAAAGGCTTGACTACATCGATACACGGGAAACATAGGCTTGACTACATCGATACACGTGGAATAAAGGCTTGTTTACATCGATACACGTGGAAATAAAGGCTTGACTACATCGATACACGTGAAACAAAGGCTTGACTACATCGATACACGTGGAATAAAGGCTTGCCTACATCGATACACGTGGAATACAGGCTTAATGTCTACATCGATACACATGAAACATAGGCTTGACTACATCGATACACGTGGAATAAAGGCTTAATGTCTACATCGATACACGTGGAAAAAAGGCTTGGTTACATCGATACACGTGGAAATAAAGGCTTGACTACATCGATACACGTGGAATAAAGGCTTAATGTCTACATCGCTACATGTGAAATAAAGGCTTGACTACATCGATACACGTGTTGTAAAAGCTTGACTACATCGATACACGCGGAATAAAGCCTTAATGTCTACATCGTTACACGTGGAATAAAGGCTTGACTACATCGATACACGTGAAACATAGGCTTGACTACATCGATACACGTGGAATAAAGGCTTGTTTACATCGATACACGCTGAATTAAGGCTTGACTATATCGATACACGTGAAACATAGGCTTGACTACATCGATACACGCGGAATAAAGGCTTGTTTACATCGATACACGTGGAAATAAAGGCTTGACTACATCGATACACGTGAAACATAGGCTTGACTACATCGATACACGTGGAATAAAGGCTTGTTTACATCGATACACGTGGAATTAAGGCTTGACTATATCGATACACGTGAAACATAGGCTTGACTACATCGATACACGCGGAATAAAGGCTTGTTTACATCGATACACGCTGAATTAAGGCTTGACTATATCGATACACGTGAAACATAGGCTTGACTGCATCGATACACGTGGAATACAGGCTTAATGTCTACATCGATGCACGTGGAATAAAGGCTTGTTTACATCGATACACGCTGAATTAAGGCTTGACTACATCGATCCCACGTGAAACATAGGCTTGACTGCATCGATACACGTGGAATACAGGCTTAATGTCTACATCGATACACGTGGAATAAAGGCTTGTTTACATCGATACACGTTGAATTAAGGCTTGACTACATCGATACACGTGAAACATAGGCTTGACTGCATCGATACACGTGGAATACAGGCTTAATGTCTACATCGATACACGTGGAATAAAGGCTTGTCTACATCGACATACGTGGAATAAAGACTTGTCTACATCGATACACGTGAAACATAGGCTTGACTGCATCGATACACGTGGAATAGAGGCTTAATGTCTACATCGATACACGTGAATAAAGGCTTGACTACATCGACATACGTGGAATAAAGGCTTGTCTACATCGATACACGTGAAATAAAGGCTTGACTACATCGATACACGTGGAATACAGGCTTAATGTCTACATCGATACACGTGGAATAAAGGCTTGTCTACATCGACATACGTGGAATAAAGGCTTGACTACATCGATACACGTGAAACATAGGCTTGACTGCATCGATACACGTGGAATACAGGCTTGACTACATCGATACACGTGAAACATAGGCTTGACTGCATCGATACACGTGGAATACAGGCTTAATGTCTACATCGATACACGTGGAATAAAGGCTTGTCTACATCGACATACGTGGAATAAAGGCTTGACTACATCGATACACGTGAAACATAGGCTTGACTGCATCGATACACGTGGAATACAGGCGTAATGTCTACATCGATACACGTGGAATAAAGGCTTGTCTACATCGATACACGCTGAATTAAGGCTTGACTACATCGACATACGTGGAATAAAGGCTTGTTTACATCGATAAACGTGGAATAAAGGCTTGTCTACATCGATATACGTGGAATAAAGCCTTAATGTCTACACCGATACACGTGGAATAAAGGCTGGACTACAACTGACAGGGGGACAGGGTATCACAGGGTATCACATACAGGGTGTCACATACAGGGTGTCACATGCATGGTGTCACATACAGGGTACCACATGCATGGTGTCACATACAGGGTGTCACATACAGGGTATCACATACAGGGTGTCACATACAGGGTGTCACATACATGGTACCACATGCATGATGTCACATACAGGGTATCACATACAGGGTATCACATATAGGGTGTCACATACAGGGTGTCACATACAGGGTGTCACATGCATGGTGTCACATACAGGGTGTCACATACAGGGTGTCACATGCATGGTGTCTCATACAAGGTATCACATACAGGGTGTCACATACAGGGTATCACATACAGGGTGTCACATACAGGGTGTCACATACTGGGTGTCACATACAGGCTATCACATACGGGGTGTCACATACAGGGTGTCACATACAGGGTGTCACATACAGGGTATCACATACAGGGTGTCACATACAGGGTGTCACAGGGTGTCACATACAGGGTGTCACATACAGCGTGTCACATACAGGTGTCACATACAGGGTGTCACATACAGGGTGTCACATACAGGGTGTCACATACAGGGTGTCACATACAGGGTGTCACATACAGGGTGTCACATACAGGGTGTCACATACAGGGTGTCACATACAGGGTGTCACATACAGGGTATCACATACAGGGTGTCACATACAGGGTGTCACATACAGGGTGTCACATACGGGGTGTCACATACAGGGTGTCACATACAGGGTGTCACATACAGCGTGTCACATACAGCGTGTCGGTACACATTCTATAGTTATATAACACAAGAGCAGTGGTTGTAGCAATGGTGGTAATATTCACCTCCCAGGACCAGTAATGTAACTTGTAACTCTATACCTGGGGAGGGTACAGAGGTATCGCACACAGATAGTTAGATTCTTCTAGCTTGTGGTGTGAGTGAGTGAGTTTAGTTTTACGCCGCACTCAGCAATATTCAAGGTATATGGTGGCGGTCTGTAAATAATTGAGTCTGGACCAGACAATCCAGTGATCAACAGCACGAGCATCGATCTGCGCAACTGGGAACCGATGACATGTGACAACCAAGTCAGCCAGCCTGACCACGCGATCCCGTTAGTCGACTAGCTTGTGATGTAATCAGTGAGTTTAGGTTTACGCCGCTTTAAACAACGCAATATTCCAGAAATATCACGGCAGGGGGACACCAGAAATGGGCTTCACACATTTTACCCATTTCGGGAATCGAACCCGGGTCTTCGGCGTGACGAGCGAACGCTTTACTACTAGTCTACCCCACCGTCTCTTATGATGTAGTGTGAGATGAGAGGGAATAACTATATTCAAGAAATAAGGTGCTAGAATTATATAGTAGAATAGTCGTACTCTGTGGCAGCTTCCAGAACTTTCAGTCTAAATATAGCACAAGTCTAAATATAGCACAAGTCTAAATATAGCACACAATTGACCCTCACTGAATCAACAGGTACAGTATAAAACAGTTGAAACATTGCTGCACAGCGTATAACACTGCCTCGTTACAGTGTGAATCATGACAGGCTTCATGCATTTGTTTCTGGACCGTCAAACAACGTCACTATTCTACAGATCCACGTTTTCTAGACCTCTCGTTTCACAATACAGTATAATGTAATGATATAGCACAGTATCGGCTCCACCTATTGACGTGGTATCCTGCCGCGAGCCATGGATGTTAGGATATGCGAAATCTTTATCAGGACTCTACTGGTTCTCCCCCCGGCCTGAGGACATGTACATATATAGATAAACTCTACCCCCTCAGGTAGCTGGAGGTAGTCGTCACTGAGTAGAGTTCTACTGGGACCAGTAGGCGTGGCTATCGTGGTGCACGGGGACAGCTGTCGATCCCCGCAACACATGGCGCATGGTCGATCCCTGCCTCGCTCACAAACCCCCTAATAACACATTGATCACATCTCCACGGGGAATATCACACCTCGTCATCCTTAAGTCGGCTCAAGGTGAGAACCATCAACTATTATACCTACCTGCTTCTTCATCCAACTAACACGTTAAGCGATGTCAGGGTAGTTACAGAATGTCTTCTTACCTCGGGAAATATTGTCTTGACTACCTTGTCTTACATGCAGGTTATGTTAATATCGAGCTGTTAACACGATGTCGGCTGGTACAGCTGCTGTCGTCACTGCCAACGTATGCAAGAACCAACGCTGATGATGATTATGATGATACTCGGTGTGATAAAATGTGAAATTAAACATTTTAATTGTTTACTAGAAGCACGATCACTAGATCTTTGCTTCGGCCAACCGACAGGTAGGACCCGTTTATCAAAACGATCAGATAGTGAGACTGATGGTGTTTGCCACATACATCCGATAGACGCCATCATCTGGTGGAACCAGACCTACCCTGCCATGTCGCCTGTGATCTGAGCTGCTGTTGTTTTCATAGAAAGATGTTTACAATGATTTATACTGTGACGTCACGTTAACACGTTTTGTAGTATTTATCCTGCCCCCAAAGTAAGGATCCCTAGATGAATCTACTGCACACTCGTACTTAGTTTCAGTCAAGTCAACTTTCAAGATGTACTTTAAATCTTAGTAGCTGTAGTTTGATACAATGCACGTGTAGTTTCAGTCAACTGACGCACGTGTAACAGGTAGGGTCCATTACAGGTAGGGCACTGCTCATTTGTTCCAGCTATTTGTGTCTTATTCTGAACTGGGATACCACACACGATGTGTGGAAATATAATACTTTGTCATAATAGGAAAATTATATTTTAATTTTAATATAATGTAGAATATGTGTTCCCTTGCAGGTATATGAGAGCCGGTCTACACAGCCCGGGGTAGGGAGACGACCCAGCCATGCGGAAGTTGTACCGAGTCATCCGAGACCACATGTCCCAGCCAGTATAACATAGATGGGAGGACCACATGGTCAGTTCTCCAGTATAATATAGATGGGAGGTCCACATGGTCAGTTCTCCAGTATAACATAGATGGGAGGACCACATGGTCAGTTCTCCAGTATAACAGTATAATAGATGGGAGGACCACATGGTCAGTTCTCCAGTATAACATAGATGGGAGGACCACATGGTCAGTTCTCCAGTATAACATAGATGGGAGGACCACATGGTCAGTTCTCCAGTATAACATAGATGGGAGGACCACATGGTCAGTTCTCCAGTATAACATAGATGGGAGGACCGCGTGTATAGCATAGATGGGAGGACCACATGGACAGTTCTCCAGCATAACATAGATGGGAGGACCACATGGTCAGTTCTCCAGATGGGAGGTCCCACATAACATAGTATAACATATGGGAGGACCACATGGTCAGTTCTCCAGTATAACATAGATGGGAGGACCGTGTATAACATAGATGGGAGGACCACATGGTCAGTTCTCCAGTATAACATAGATGGGAGGACCACATGGTCAGTTCTCCAGTATAACATAGATGGGAGGACCACATGGTCAGTTCTCCAGTATAACATAGATGGGAGGACCACATGGTCAGTTCTCCAGTATAACAGTTCTAGATGATGGGAGGACCACATGGTCAGTTCTCCAGTATAACATAGATGGGAGGACCACATGGTCAGTTCTCCAGTATAACATAGATGGGAGGACCACATGGTCAGTTCTCCAGTATAACATAGATGGGAGGACCACATGGTCAGTTCTCCAGTATAACATAGATGGGAGGACCACATGGTCAGTTCTCCAGTATAACATAGATGGGAGGACCACATGGTCAGTTCTCCAGTATAACATAGATGGGAGGACCACATGGTCAGTTCTCCAGTATAACATAGATGGGAGGACCACATGGTCAGTTCTCCAGTATAACATAGATGGGAGGACCACATGGTCAGTTCTCCAGTATAACATAGTTCTCCAGATGGGAGGACCACATGGTCAGTTCTCCAGTATAACATAGATGGGAGGACCACATGGTCAGTTCTCCAGTATAACATAGATGGGAGATGGGAGTATAACATACCACATGGTCAGTTCTCCAGTATAACATAGATGGGAGGACCACATGGTCAGTTCTCCAGTATAACATAGATGGGAGGACCACATGGTCAGTTCTCCAGTATAACATAGATGGGAGGACCACATGGTCAGTTCTCCAGTATAACATAGATGGGAGGACCACATGGTCAGTTCTCCAGTATAACATAGATGGGAGGACCACATGGTCAGTTGTATAGACACGTGTCTACCTGTCAGCTATATAGACATGTGTCTACCTCTCAGTTATATAGACACGTGTCTACATGTCAGTTATATAAACACGTACCTACCTGTCAGTTATATAGACATGTGTCTACCTGTCAGTTATATAGACATGTGTCTACCTGTCAGTTATATAGACATGTGTCTACCTGTCAGTTGTATAGATATGTGTCTACCTGTCAGTTGTATAGACACGTGTCTACCTGTCAGTTATATAGACATGTGTCTACCTGTCAGTTATATAGACATGTGTCTACCTGTCAGTTGTATAGACATGTGTCTACCTGTCAGTTATATAGACATGTGTCTACCTGTCAGTTATATCGAGAGATAGGTGTCTACCTGTCAGTTATATAGACATGTGTCTACCTGTCAGTTGTATAGACTTGTGTCTACCTGTCAGTTGTATTGACTCATGTATACCTGTCAGTTGTATAGACATATGTTTACCTGTCAGTTGTATCGACACATGTCTACCTGTCAGTCGTATAGACACGTGTCTTCCTGTCAGCTGTATAGACATGTGTATACCTGTCAATTATATAGACACGTGTCTACCTGTCAGTTGTATAGACACGTGTCTACACCTGTCAGTTGTATAGATATGTGTCTACCTGTCAGTTATATAGACACGTGTCTACCTGTCAGTTATATAGACATGTGTCTACCTGTCAGTTATATAGACATGTGTCTACCTGTCAGTGATATAGACATGTGTCTACCTGTCAGTTGTATAGACATGTGTCTACCTGTCAGTTGATATAGACATGTGTCTACCTGTCAGTTATATAGACATGTGTCTACCTGTCAGTTATATAGATATGTGTCTACCTGTCAGTTGTATAGACATGTGTCTACCTATCAGTTGTATAGATATGTGTCTACCTTTAAGTTATATAGACATGTGTCTACCTATCAGTTATATAGACTCGTTTCTACCTGTCAGTTATATAGACATGTGTCTACCTGTCAGTTGTATGGAATGTTTCTACCTGCCAGTTGTATAGACATGTGTCTTCCTGTCAGTTGCATAGACTTCATGTCTACCTGTCAGTTATATAGACACATGTCTGTCACATGTATACTTGTGTGTCCACCTGTCAGTTATATAGACATGTGTCTACCTGTCAGTTGTATAGACACATGTCTACCTGTCAGTTGTATAGACACGTGTCTACCTGTCAGTTATATAGACATGTGTCTACCTGTCAGTTCTATAGACATGTGTCTACCTGTCAGTTGTATAGACATGTGTCTACCTCTCAGTTGTATAGACACGTGTCTACCTGTCAGTTGTATATATATGCGTCTACCTGTCAGTTATATAGACATGTGTCTACCTGTCAGTTGTACATACACGTGTCTACCTGTCAGTTACATATATATGTGTCTACTTGTCAGTTGTATAGATATGTGTCTACCTCTCAGTTATATAGACATGTGTCTACCTGTCAGTTGTATAGACATGTGTCTACCTGTCAGTTATATAGACATGTGTCTACCTGTCAGTTATATAGACATGTGTCTACCTGTCAGTTGTATAGACACGTGTCTACCTGTCAGTTGTATAGACACGTGTCTACCTGTCAGTTATATAGACACGTGTCTACCTGTCAGTTATATAGACACGTGTCTACCTGTCAGTTATATAAACACGTGTCTACCTGTCAGTTGTATAGACATGTGTCTACCTGTCAGTTGTATAGACATGTGTCTACCTGTCAGTTGTATAGACATGTGTCTACCTGTCAGTTGTATAGACATGTGTCTACCTGTCAGTTATATAGACACGTGTCTACCTGTCAGTTATATAGACACGTGTCTACCTGTCAGTTATATAGACATGTGTCTACCTGTCAGTTATATAGACATGTGTCTACCTGTCAGTTGTATAGGCATGTGTCTACCTGTCAGTCGTATAGACACGTGTCTACTTGTCAACTGTATAGACATGAGTCTACCTGTCAGTTATATAGACATGTGTCTACCTGTCAGTTGTATCGACTCATGTATACCTGTCAGTTATATTGGGATGTGTCTACCTGTCAGTTGTATAGACATGTGTCTACCTGTCAGTTGTATAGACATGTGTCTACCTGTCAGTTGTATAGACACGTGTCTACCTGTCAGTTATATAGACATGTGTCTACCTGTCAGTTATATAGACATGTGTCTACCTGTCAGTTATATAGACACGTGTGTACCTGTCAGTTATATAGACATGTGTCTACCTCTCAGTTATATAGACATGTGTCTACCTGTCAGTTGTATAGACAGGTGTCTACCTGTCAGGTGTATAGACATGTGTCTACCTGTCAGTTACATAGACACGTGTCTACCTGTCAGTTATATCCACATGTGTCTACCTGTCAGTTATACAGACATGTGTCTACTTGTCAGTTGTATAGACACGTGTCTACCTGTCAGTTATGTAGACATGTGTCTACCTGTCCGTTATATAGATAGGTGTCTACATGTCAGTGATATAGACATGTGTCTACCTGTCAGTTGTAAAGACATGTGTCTACCTGTCAGAGATATAGACATGTGTCTACCTGTCAGTTATATAGGCATGTGTCTACCTGTGAGTTGTATACACACGTGTCTACCTGTCAGTTACATAGATACGTGTCTTCCTCTCAGTTATATAGACACGTGTCTACCTGTCAGTTATATAAACACGTACCTACCTGTCAGTTATATAGACATGTATCTACATGTCAGTTATATAGACATGTGTCTACCTGTCAGTTATATAGACACGTGTCTACCTGTCAGTTATATAGACATGTGTCTACCTGTCAGTTATATAGTCATGTGTCTACATGACTGTGATATAGACATGTGTCTACCTGTCAGTTGTATAGACACGTGTCTAACTGTCAGTGATATAGACATGTGTCTACCTGTCAGTTATATAGACAGGTGTCTACCTGTCAGTTGTATACACACGTGTCTACCTGTCAGTTACATAGACACGTGTCTACCTCTCAGTTATATAGGCATGTGTATACCTTTCAGTTATATAGACATGTGTCTACCTCTCAGTTATATAGACTCGTTTCTACCTGTCAGTTATATAGACATGTGTCTACCTGTCAGTTGTATGGAATGTTTCTACCTGCCAGTTGTATAGACATGTGTCTTCCTGTCAGTTGCATAGACTTGGGTCTACATGTCAGTTGTATCGACACATGTCTTCCTGTCAGTTGTATAGACTTGTGTCCACCTGTCAGTTGTATCGACACATGTCTACCTGTCAGTTGTATCGACACATGTCTACCTGTCAGTTGTATCGACACATGTCTAAATGTCAGTTATATAGACATGTGTCTACCTGTCAGTTGTATAGACATGTGTCTACCTGTCAGTTGTATCGACACATGTCTACCTCTCAGTTGTATAGACACGTGTCTTCCTGTCAGTTGTATATATATGCGTCTACCTGTCAGTTATATAGACATGTGTCTACCTGTCAGTTGTACATACACGTGTCTACCTGTCAGTTACATAGATATGTGTCTACTTGTCAGTTGTATAGATATGTGTCTACCTCTCAGTTATATAGACATGTGTCTACCTGTCAGTTGTATAGACACGTGTCTACCTGTCAGCTATATAGACATGTGTCTACCTGTCAGTTATATAGACATGTGTCTACCTGTCAGTTGTATAGACACTTGTCTACCTGTCAGTTGTATAGACACGTGTCTACCTGTCAGTTGTATAGACACGCGTCTACCTGTCAGTTATATAGACACGCGTCTACATGTCAGTTATATAAACACGTACCTACCTGTCAGATATATAGACATGTATCTACCTGTCAATTATATAGACACATGTCTACCTGTCAGTTTATATAGACACGTATAGACTCATGTCTACCTGTCAGTTGTATAGACATGTGTCTACCTGTCAGTTATATAGACATGTGTCTACCTGTCAGTTATATAGACATGTGTCTACCTGTCAGTTATATAGACATGTGTCTACCTGTCAGTTATATAGACATGTGTCTACCTGTCAGTTGTATAGGCAGTGTCTACCTGTCAGTCGTATGTATAGACATGAGTCTACCTGTCAGTTGTATAGACATGTGTCTACCTGTCAGTTGTATCGACATGTGTCTACCTGTCAGTTATATAGGGATGTGTCTACCTGTCAGTTGTATAGACATGTGTCTACCTGTCAGTTGTATAGATATGTGTCTACCTGTCAGTTATATAGACTCGTGTGGCCCATACCTGTCAGTTATATAGACATGTGTCTACCTTATATGTGTCTACCTGTCAGTTGTATAGATATGTGTCTACCTGTCAGTTAATATAGACACGTGTCTACCTGTCAGTTGTATAGACACGTGTCTACCTGTCAGTTAATATAGACACGTGTCTACCTGTCAGTTAATATAGACACGTGTCTACCTGTTGCATAGACTTTGTCTACCTGTCAGTTGTATAGACACGTGTATACCTGTCAGTTGTATAGACATGTGTCTACCTGTCTGTTGCATAGACATGTGTCTACCTGTCAGTTGTATAGACATGTGTCTACCTGTCAGTTGTATAGACATGTGTCTACCTGTCAGTTGTATAGACACGTGTCTACCTGTCAGTTATATAGACATGTGTCTACCTGTCAGTTATATAGACATGTGTCTACCTGTCAGTTATATAGACATGTGTCTACCCTGTCAGTTGTATCATGTGTCTAGTTGTATAGACATGTGTCTACCTGTCAGTTGGTATAGACATGTGTCTACCTGTCAGTTGTATAGACATGTGTCTACCTGTCAGTTATATAGACACTTGTCTACCTGTCAGTTATATAGACATGTGTCTACCTGTCAGTTATATAGACATGTGTCTATCTGAAACAGTTGTATAGACATGTGTCTACCTGTCAGTTTTATAGACATGTGTCTACCTGTCAGTTATATAGACATGTGCGTCTACCTGTCAATTATATAGACACGTGTGTACCCTGTCACGTAAAAATTCAGTTTGTATAGACATGTGTCTACCTGTCAGTTATATAGACATGTGTCTACCTGTCAGTTATATAGACATGTGTCTACCTGTCAGTTGTATAGACATGTGTCTACCTGTCAGTTGTATAGACATGTGTCTACCTGTCAGTTGTATAGACATGTGTCTACCTGTCAATTGTATAGACATGTGTCTACCTGTCAGTTATATAGACATGCGTCTACCTGTCAGTTATATACACATGTGTCTACCTGTCAGTTGTATATACATGTGTCTATCTGTCAGTTGTATAGACATGTGTCTACCTGTCAGTTATATAGACATGTGTCTACCTAATGAGTTGTATAGATAGGTGTCTGTACATCGTTGTATGTGAACACAGGTGATCGTGGCGCCCGGGCTGTGATGAAGCTGTCGGCCTCAGACAAATTGGAATCTACATGCTATTTGCTGTCAGCCATTTATGGGTGAATGATATATATGCTATATACTGTCACCATGTATCATGCCATGTCATGTATGGCTGTATGATATACATGCTATATACTGTCACTGTCAGTCAACCATGTATGGTTGTGTGGATATACATGCTATATATTGTCACTGTCAACCATGTATGGCTGTGATATACATGATATACATGCTATATACTGTCACTGTCAGCCATGTATGATTGTATGATATACATGCTATATACTGTCACTGTCAACCATGTATGGCTGTATGATATACATGCTATATATTGTCACTGTCAACCATGTATGGGTGTGATATACATGCTATATACTGTCACTGTCACCACCATGTATGTCACTATCAACCATGTATGTGTATGATATACATGCTATATACTGTCACTGTCAACCATGTATGGCTGTATGATATACATGCTATGCTATATACATGTCACTGTCAACCATGTATGGCTGTATGATATACATGCTATATACTGTCACTGTCAACCATGTATGGCTGTATGATATACATGCTATATACTGTCACTGTCAACCATGTATGGCTGTATGATATACATGCTATATACTGTCACTGTCAACCATGTATGGCTGTATGATATACATGCTATATACTGTCACTGTCAACCATGTATGGCTGTATGATATACATGCTATATACTGTCACTGTCAACCATGTATGGCTGTATGATATACATGCTATATACCATGTATGTCACTGTCAGCCATGTACTGTCAGCCATGTATGGTGTATGATATACATGCTATATATTGTCACTGTCAGCCATGTATGGCTGTATGATATACATGCTATATATTGTCACTGTCACCATGTATGGCTGTATGATATACATGCTATATACTGTCACTGTCAGCCATGTATGGCTGTATGATATACATGCTATATACTGTCACTGTCAGCCATGTATGGGTGTATGATATACATGCTATATATTGTCACTGTCAACCATGTATGGGTGTATGATATACATGCTATATATTGTCACTGTCAACCATGTATGGCTGTATGATATACATGCTATATACTGTCACTGTCAGCCATGTATGGCTGTA
This sequence comes from Haliotis rubra, assembly GCF_003918875.1. Lineage (NCBI taxonomy): Eukaryota > Metazoa > Mollusca > Gastropoda > Lepetellida > Haliotidae > Haliotis > Haliotis rubra. Next base: position 3,276,687 of record NW_025767068.1, read on the forward strand.
TGATATACATGCTATATACTGTCACTGTCATGCTATATACTGTCACTGTCAACCATGTATATTGTATGATATACATGCTATATACTGTCACTGTCAACCATGTATGGCTGTATTGCTGTATGATATACATGCTATATACTGTCACTGTCAACCATGTATGGCTGTATGATATACATGCTATATACTGTCACTGTCAACCATGTATGGCTGTATGATATACATGCTATATACTGTCACTGTCAACCATGTATGGCTGTATGATATACATGCTATATACTGTCACTGTCAACCATGTATGGCTGTATGATATACATGCTGTCACTGTCAACCATGTATGGCTGTATGATATACATGCTATATACTGTCACCGTCAGCCATGTATGTGTGCTGATATACATGTATATAACCATGTATGGCTGTATGATATACATGCTATATATACTGTCACTGTCACCTGTCAGCCATGTATGGTCAAGCCATGTATGTCATTGTATGATATACATGCTATATACTGTGTCAACCATGTCAGCCATGTATGTATGGGTATGATATACATGCTATATACTGTCACTGTCAGCCATGTATGTATTGCATGATATACATGCTATATACTGTCACTGTCAGCCATGTATGGCTGTATGATATACATGCTATATATTGTTATATAGCTATGCATACATGCTATACAATTGTCACTGTCAACCATGCAGCGACCACCTATACATTGTCCTGTATAACACCTATTATACCATGTGGCTGGCGTATGCATGGACCATCAACCATGTATCAATGGCTGTATGCTATATATGCCATACATACCTGCGCATCAACCATTTGCCTGTAAAAACGCCAGTAGAAACTCCGGTTGCCAGTCATCATCTGCTTCCAACGAGGCCTGGTATCCTATGCGGTCCGTGCCACAATATGGACATTGCCTATAGGGTAACAATCCTGGTGGACGATCAATGGGTAAGATACACCTCACATTCTGATTGTGAACAAACCACAATATAATTGTATCGATGACGTCACTTTCTGTTGTGACGTCAATTGAATTATCGATAGCATTACATGCCGGGCAATTAAAATAGCAGTACTGTTATAGTACTGTATACAGTAATTGTCTAATATCAGGAACATGTTGCATCCAACATCAGGTGAACCGCAGATACCCTGGGAACATGTTCATGTTACTTAGAACCAACTACGGACACCTTGAAATCATGTCACATGTAACTTTAGACCAATTACAGACACCTGACATCATGTTACTTGTAACTTTGGTCAACTACAAACACCTGTTACATTTAGATTTATACCACCCACAGACCACCAGGCAACATGTTACATGTAACTTCAGGCTACCTACAAACACCTGGTACATGAAAGTTTAGACCACCTACAGACCTCTAGACAACATGTTACATGTAACTTCAGGCTACCTACAAACACCTGGTACATGCAAGTTTAGACCACCTACAGACCTCTAGACAACATGTTACATGTAACTTCAGGCTACCTACAAACACCTGTTACATGCAAGTTTAGACCACCTACAGACAGCCATGTATGGGTGTATGATATGTAGACAACATGTTACATGTAACTTCAGGCTACCTACAAACACCTGGTACATGCAAGTTTAGACCACCTACAGGCCTCCAGGCAACATGTTACATGTAATTTTACACCAACTACAGGCACCTTGACAGCATATTACAGGTAACTTTAGACCACTTTGAGACACCATGTTACATGTAACTTCAGAACACCTGAAGGCCCCCTTGGACCGCTATATGGCGGACTTCCCCAAAGTGAAGATTGTCCGAGCGGCCAAGAGGGAAGGACTGACCAGGGGCCGACTACTGGGGTACGACCAGGCCAAGGGGCCAGTCCTCGTCTTCCTCGACTCCCACATAGAGTGCTTCCCAGGTACTTCTTGCGTAAATTTTGTCTGCAGTACATTCCGGTTAGAACTGTTGTCGTGGAACCATGGCCGGGGTTTGCTGAGCGTACAACATTAATATCATATTCATGACATTGCTATTGTGCTCAAATGCATTCTTGCAGATTGTCTTTGCTCACCATTAAATATTTATCTTGTGCTCGTCCACAACAAATATGTTATAGAGACATGGAAGTACTTAAAGTCCGCCTGTGTCTGTAACGCACCCGTCTTGTGTCTGTCATATCTCCACCCTGTGTGTGTCTGCAACACACCCGTCTTGTGTCTGTCATATCTCCACCCTGTGTGTGTCTGCAACACACCCGTCTTGTGTCTGTCATATCTCCACCCTGTGTGTGTCTGTCATATCTCCATCCTGTGTGTGTCTGCAACACCTCCGTCCCATGTGTGTCCAGGTTGGCTGGAGCCCCTCTTGTCTAAGATAGCCGAGGACCCCCGGGCAGTAGCGTTCCCTGTCATCCCAGTGATCAGCAGGTTGGACTTGAGCGTCCAAAACACCATGAGTCTGACGGTGGGCAAGTTCAAGTGGAACGGTCTGACCTTCATCTGGGGCGGTATGTCGGGAAAGGAGAGGGCCCGGAGGAAGGAGAAGTACGAACCCGTCAGGTCAGTGCATTAATCTGTTCATCATGTCATACACTCATTCTGTTCATCATGTCCTGTTCATCATGTCGTACACTCATCCTGTTCATCATGTCATACACTCATCCTGTTCACTCATCCTGTTCATCATGTCATACACTCATCCTGTTCATCATGTCATCATCACACATCATCCATCCTGTTCATCATGTCCATAAACTCATCATCCTGTTCATCATGTCATACACTCATCCTGTTCATCATGTCATACACTCATCCTGTTCATCATGTCATACACTCATTACTCATGTTAATTGTCATCATGACATACCCTTACCATGTCCATCTATCTGGTCCGTATGCTCATCATTCTGCTGGACGGTTGTGTGTCTACCTGAATGATGGAATCATCTATAATTATTCTGTAACTCCTCAGTGATGCCAGGCTGATTGTCTGTCTACAAATATAGATACATCTCTCCCTATTCTCCAGATCCCCAATGATGCCAGGCTGATTGTCTGTCTACAAATATAGATACATCTCTCCCTATTCTCCAGATCCCCAACGATGCCCGGTGGGTTGTTCGCGATAGACAAGCAGTGGTTCACTACCCTCGGCACGTACGACCCAGGACTGGACTTCTGGGGTGGGGAGAACGTGGAACTCTCTTTTAAGGTTGGGTGGAATCTCCTCTTGTATGGAATCTCATGTTGTTGTCAGGAAACTAGCCTTGTTAAAATATTGCCTTTCGAAATTTCGAGTTGGAATCTCGTGACTTCAAGACTAACAACAAATGGTGTAATTATTGTAATCCTGGCACTCTTGCCTTATTTAAAACTGATGGGCTATGATGTGTATTCCGTTTGAAGTGTGACGATATAAATTCAGAGTTATCCCCTGCACTACAGATTACATGCTATTTTTATGCTGTTTGGTTGTGTGTCTGTAGGCGTGGATGTGTAACGGATCGGTGGAACTCATCCCGTGCTCCCAGGTCGGACACATATTTAGGACTGTCAACCCCATCAGGTGGCCGAAAGGGGCGTCATCATGCGGAACTCCATACGTGTAGCGGAGGTGTGGCTTGACGACTTCAAGGACGTGTTCTACGACTTCTCATTTCATAAAAGTGTAAGTAGCTGTTTGAAGCTGACCCAGAAGGGTTCTTGTAGGTATTACTCGTAGGTAAACTGAACGGCAAAATATTACAGTGACTCGAATTATGAAAGAACCCCTAAAACCAGCAATCCTTTGAGGTCAAGTATATTCAATAAATAGACAAATCCATTAAATATTGACCAACTGTAAACTGGCGTTCGACATTAATGTATTGCACCACAGACAACCAAAGTCACTTGTGGTGTACATTCATCACAGTTCATTCAAACCCAGGAGGTGTTTCCCGTCACTAATGTGTAACTCAACATGGTCACCACTGACGCCAAACATGTATGAATTCTATGACGGACCGAAAACGTGAAACGTCTGATGAGGTCACGTGGCAAGCGGTTCCAATTGTACTGTCGAGTACGTGTCAACTCTTGTCCGTATCCAGGAGGATGATTTCGTATATATTAGATACTCTATCAGTGTGAAATCCGGACAGTGTGCCGACCACGGTAAGACGTTTGTTTCATTGAACCTCACAACCATACAGAACACACTGGGGTGTTGCTATAGGTAAGGTGCCGCAAGAGGAAGGAATAATCTATTGTGTTGCGCCTGGAGGCATGGGTGACGACTGGAGGAGCTTTCAGTAACACTGTCCTGTCGGGACACGGTTATATGATAACACTGTTGTGTCGAGACACGGTTATATGATAACACTGTTGTGTCGAGACACGGTTATATGATAACACTGTTGTGTCGAGACAGGGTTATATGATAACACTGTTGTGTCGAGACACGGTTATATGATAACACTGTTGTGTCGGGACACGGTTATATGATAACACTGTTGTGTCGAGACAGGGGGTTATATGATAACACTGTTGTGTCGAGACAGGGGGTTATATGATAACACTGTTGTGTCGAGACACGGTTATATGATAACACTGTTGTGTCGAGACACGGTTATATGATAACACTGTTGTGTCGAGACAGGGTTATATGATAACACTGTTGTGTCGAGACACGGTTATATGATAACACTGTTGTGTCGAGACACGGTTATATGATAACACTGTTGTGTCGAGACAGGGTTATATGATAACACTGTTGTGTCGAGACACGGTTATATGATAACACTGTTGTGTCGAGACACGGTTATATGATAACACTGTTGTGTCGAGACACGATTTTTTCACATCGTTGCCTGATGGCATTGTTGTGTTGTATTAACACAGTTGTATGGTAACAGTGTTGTCAATGCACTGTCTTCAGAGAGCATTGTCACATGATAACATTTATTGATAACAGAGTTGTATGATAACAGTGTTGTCTGTACACTGTCTTCCGAAAGCACTGTCACATGATAGCACTGTCACATGATAGCATTGTCACATGATAGCACTATCACATGATAGCATTGTCACATGATAGCATTGTCACATGATAGCGTTGTCACATGATAGCATTGTAACATGATAACATTGTAACATGATAGCATTGTGACATGATAACAGTTATGTGATAACACTATCTTCCCTCTGCAGGAGTTCGGCGACGTGAGCGCCAGGAAGCGTCTGCGGGAGTCCCTGCACTGCCACGACTTCCGGTGGTACATGGACAACGTCATGGACGGCCAGCTGCCGCCCACAGTTGTGGCGCGGGGAGAGGTGCGGTTTACTTTCACTTTTATGAAAATTGTGGCAAGGAAAGATTCTGTTAGAAGATCAGGAGATGTATTCGAAAACACCCGGTGTCATACCTGGGTTTCTGTGATCCATTCAGATGGATGACATGACATTACTAATACAGCTGGAGCTGTTGCTGCCTCTTCTGTTCAGACTCTAGACACATCACATTTTGTACACTGAACTCTTTGGAATAATTGTTTTGAATGATACGGAGACCCTACATGGTAAACCCTCGGCCGACCGCTGTGGTGTAGTGGTCGAATCAGACTCGCTTAGACCTCCAGTCTATATCTGTCGTCCATCTCATCCACCGCTGTCTGTCTGTCTCCAGATCCGGAACACACAAACGCCGCTGTGTCTTGACAGCATGGCGGCTAAGAGGGTGCCAGAGTTGTTCGGCTGCCACGGGGATGGCGGGAATCAGGTATGTGGTTTCCAGGAAATACTGACTCGACTCTAAAGTCAAGAACCACACGAATGAGTGATAGACACTGTCCCGTGTACTTGCATGGGGACCTTGATGTAGTGTCAGGGAGAGGCTCTGTGGTTTTCCGGGGAGGACGGGGTTTTGGAGCGGACATTCCGGGGAGGACGGGTTTGTGGTGTAAGGGGACATTCCGGGGAGAACGGGGTTTTGGTGTGAGGGGACATTCCGGGGGAGGACGGGGTTGTGGAGTGAGGGGACATTCCGGGGAGGACGGGGTTTTTGTGGTGTGAGGGACATTCCGGGGAGGACGGGGTTGTGGTGTGAGGGAAATTCCGGGGAGGACGGGGTTGTGGTGTGAGGGGAAATTCCAGGGAGGACGGGGTTGTGGTGTGAATGGACATTCCGGGGAGGACGAGGTTTTGGTGTGAGGGGACATTCCGGGGAAGACGGGGTTGTGGTGTGAATGGACATTCCGGGAAGACGGGGTTGTGGTGTGAGGGGAAATTACGGGGAGGACGGGGTTGTGGTGTGAGGGGAAATTCCAGGGAGGACAGGGTTGTGGTGTGAGGGGACATTCATTCCGGGGAGGACGGGGTTTTGGTGTGAGGGACATTCCGGGGAAGACGGGGTTGTAGTGTGAATTGGACATTCCGGGAAGAATTCTGGGGGGACAGGGTTGGAGGTGGTGTGAGGGACATTCCGGGGAGGACGGGGTTTGGTGTGAGGGACATTCTGGAGAGAACAGGGGTTGTGATGTGAGGGGACATTCCGGGGAGAACGGGGTTGTGGTGTGAGGTGACATGTCCAGAAGCATGGTTTTACACAAAACACTAGTTCGTTTCCTTTCTATGACTGACAATATATTCGTTTGTGGTCAGTGTCGGAGACATGGGTCATAGAGGTCATAGCGGTCATAGAGGTCAGTCACACCACGGGTGCTTGTTCTTACAGTGGTGGGTGATGACGGACACTGGTCAGATTATGCAGGACACCATGACGCTGTGCTACGAGGGTGGACGACTGCGATTCAACCGCTGTACACCAAGGTCTCCCTACTGGATCCTGAATTATAAAGTAGGTGCCTCACCACAGTCACGGTCTGATACAGTCAGTCACAGTAACATACAGTAACAAGGAGATTTACAGTCACAATCACAGTAACAGCCACAGTCACAGACAGTCACAATAACATTTACAGCCAGTGAGAATCACAGTCACATGTACGTTTGTCACCGTCACATTCAGTCAGTCATACTCGAAGTCACAATCACAGTCACAATAACAGCCATAATCACAGTCACAGTCTGTCAAATCACAGTCACTATTACACAGTCGCAGTAAAGTCACATTTCCAGCGACCGCCTCCGTGATGTAGTGGTTAGAGCATCCGCCCGGAGAGCGGAAGGTCGCGGGTTCGATCCCCGAGGGTTCGATCATACAAAAAGACGTTAAAATATGGTACTTGTTGGTCCCTGCCTGGCACTCGTCATTAATGGGTACATCAAGGACTGGTCAGTATAATGTGTCTGAGTGGGGTATTCATGCTCACCTGTGGCACGGTATCTCAGTGGGCTAGCACTATAAAACCAGCTTAAGTCTGGGCTAGTACAAGCAGCCGCACATACACATACACACGCATGCACGTCGTCATATGAGCGAAATATTCTCAAGCACGACGTTAAACCAAATTTCACCTCACCTCACCTCACCTCACCTCACCTCACCTCACCTCACCTCACCTCACCTCACCTCACCTCACCTCACCTCACATTTTCAGCCACAGTAGCATTATCAGTTGTAATCATTATTCAACAACACCTTGAAGTGCTCATTACCATCTCTGACATCTCTGTCTCTCATAATAACCTTAGCGGTCTGTGTCTCCCAATGTCCTCGGTGGTCTGTGTCTCCCAATATCCCAGTGGTCTGTGTCTCTCTATACCCAGTGGTCTGTGTCTCCCAATGTCCTCGGTGGTCTGTGTCTCCCAATGTCCCAGTGGTCTGTGTCTCCCAATATCCCAGTGGTCTGTGTCTCCCAATATACCCAGTGGTCTGTGTCTCCCAATGTCCTCAGTGGTCTGTGTCTCCCAATGTCCCAGTGGTCTGTGTCTCCCAATGTCCCAGTGGTCTGTGTCTCCCAATGTCCCAGTGGTGTGTGTCTCTATACCCAGTGGTCTGTGTCTCCCAATGTCCTCGGTGGTCTGTGTCTCCCAATGTCCCAGTGGTCTGTGTCTCCCAATATCCCAGTGGTCTGTGTCTCCCAATGTCCTCGGTGGTCTGTGTCTCCCAATGTCCCAGTGGTCTGTGTCTCCCAATATCCCAGTGGTCTGTGTCTCCCAATGTCCTCGGTGGTCTGTGTCTCCCAATGTCCCAGTGGTCTGTGTCTCTCTATCCCCAGTGGTCTGTGTCTCCCAATGTCCTCGGTGGTCTGTGTCTCCCAATGTCCCAGTGGTCAGTGTCTCCCAATATCCCAGTGGTCTGTGTCTGTCTATACCCAGCGGTCTGTGTCTCCCAATGTCCTCGGTGGTCTGTGTCTCCCAATGTCCCAGTGGTCTGTGTCTCCCAATGTTCCCAGTGGTATGTGTCTCCCAATATGCCAGTGGTCTGTGTCTTTCAATATCCCAGTGGTATGTGTCTCCGAATATGCCAGTGGTATGTGTCCCCCAATATACTAGTGGTATGTGCCTACCAATATCCCCAGTGATTTGTTTCTCACAATATCCCCAGTTGTCAGTGTCTCCCAATATCCACAGTGGTCAGTGTCTTCCAATGTCCTCGGTTGTCAGTGTCTCCCAATTACCCCAGTGGTCTGTGTCTTCCAATATCCACAGTGGTCAGTGTCTCCCAATGTCCTCGGTGGTCTGTGTCTCCCAATATCCCCAGTTGTCAGTGTCTCCCAATATCCACAGTGGTCAGTGTCTTCCAATGTCCTCGGTGGTCTGTGTCTCCCAATAACCCCAGTGGTCGGTGTCTTCCAATGTCCTCGGTTGTCAGTGTCTCCCAATTACCCCAGTGGTCTGTGTTTTCCAATATCCACAGTGGTCAGTGTCTCCCAATGTCCTCGGTGGTCTGTGTCTCCCAATATCCCGAGTGGTCTGTGTCTCCCAATGTCCTCGGTGGTCTGTGGCTCCAAATATCCCCAGTGGTCTGTGTCTCCCAATATCCCAGTGGTCTGTGTTTTCCAATATCCACAGTGGTCAGTGTCTCCCAATATCCACAGTGGTCAGTGTCTCCCAATGTCCTCGGTGGTCTGTGTCTCCCAATATCCCCAGTGGTCTGTGTCTCCCAATGTCCTCGGTGGTCTGTGGCTCCAAATATCCCCAGTGGTCTGTGTCTCCCAATATCCCAGTGGTCTGTGTCTCCCAATGTCCCCGATGGTCTGTGTCTCCCAATATCCCAGTGGTCAGTGTCTCCCAATATACACAGTTGTCAGTGTCTCCCAATATCCCCAGTGGTCTGTGTCTCCCAATGTCCTCGGTGGTCTGTGGCTCCAAATATCCCCAGTGGTCTGTGTCTCCCAATATCCCAGTGGTCTGTGTCTCCCAATGTCCCCGATGGTCTGTGTCTCCCAATATACACAGTTGTCAGTGTCTCCCAATATCCCAGTGGTCAGTGTCTCCCAATATACACAGTTGTCAGTGTCTCCCAATATCCTAGTGGTCTGTGTCTCCCAATAACCCGGTGGTCAGTCTCTCCCAATAATCCCAGTGGTATGTGTCTCCCAATATCCACAGTGGTCTCTGTTTCCCAAAATACACAATGGTCTGTGTCTCCCAATATCCCAAAGGTCTGTGTCTCCCAATATCCCAGAGATCAGTGTCTCCCAATAACCCCAGTGGTCTGTGTCTCCCAATATGCCAGTGGTCTGTGTCTCCCAATATCCCAGTGGTCTGTGTCTCCCAATATCCCAGTGGTCTGTGTCTCCCAATATACCCGGTGGTCTGTGTCTCTCAATATCCCAGTGGTCTGTGTCTCCCAATGTCCCAGTGGTCTGTGTCTCCCAATGTCCCAGTGGTCTGTGTCTCCCAATATACCCGTTGGTCTGTGTCTCCCAATATCCCAGTGGTCTGTGTCTCCCAATATACCCGATGGTCTGTGTCTCCCAATATACCCGGTGGTCTGTGTCTCCCAATATCCCAGTGGTCTGTGTCTCCCATTATACCCGGTGGTCTGTGTCTCCCAATATCCCAGTTGTCTGTGTCTCCCAATGTCCCAGTGGTCTGTGTCTCTCTATACACAGTGGTCTGTGTCTCTCAATGTCCTCGGTGGCCTGTGTCTCCCAATATATCCGGTGGTCTGTGTCTCCCAATATCCCAGTGGTCTGTGTCTCTCTATACCCAGTGGTCTGTGTCTCCCAATGTCCTCGGTGGCCTGTGTCTCCCAATATACCCGGTGGTCTGTGTCTCCCAATATCCCAGTGGTCTGTGTCTCCCAATATACCCGGTGGTCTGTGTCTCCCAATATACCCGGTGGTCTGTGTCTCCCAATATCCCAGTGGTCTGTGTCTCCCATTATACCCGGTGGTCTGTGTCTCCCAATATCCCAGTTGTCTGTGTCTCCCAATGTCCCAGTGGTCTGTGTCTCTATACATACAGTGGTCTGTGTCTCCCAATGTCCCGGTGGTCTGTGTCTCCCAATATACCCGGTGGTCTGTGTCTCCCAATATCCCAGTGGTCTGTGTCTCTCTATACCCAGTGGTCTGTGTCTCCCAATGTCCTCGGTGGCCTGTGTCTCCCAATATACCCGGTGGTCTGTGTCTCCCAATATCCCAGTGGTCTGTGTCTCCCAATATACCCGGTGGTCTGTGTCTCCCAATATCCCAGTGGTATGTGTCTCCCAATATACCCGGTGGTCTGTGTCTCCCAATATGCCAGTGGTCTGTGTCTCCCAATATACCCGGTGGTCTGTGTCTCCCAATATCCCAGTGGTCTGTGTCTCCCAATATACCCGGTGGTCTGTGTCTCCCAATATCCCAGTGGTATGTGTCTCCCAATGTCCCAGTGGTCTGTGTCTCCCAATGTCCCAGTGGTATGTGTCTCCCAATATACCCGTTGGTCTTTGTCTCCCAATATACCCGGTGGTCTTTGTCTCCCAATATACCCTGTGGTCTGTGTCTCCCAATATCCCAGTGGTCTGTGTCTCCCAATATACCCGGTGGTCTGTGTCTCCCAATATCCCAGTGGTCTGTGTCTCCCAATGTCCTCTTTGGCCTGTGTCTCCCAATATCCCAGTGGTCTGTGCCTCCCAATGTCCCAGTGGTCTGTGTCTCCCAATGTCCCCAGTGGTATGTGTCTCCCAATATGCCAGTGGTCTGTGTCTTTCAATATCCCAGTGGTATGTGTCTCCGAATATGCCAGTGGTATGTGTCCCCCAATATACTAGTGGTATGTGCCTACCAATATCCCCAGTGATCTGTTTCTCACAATATCCCCAGTTGTCAGTGTCTCCCAATATCCACAGTGGTCAGTGTCTTCCAATGTCCTCGGTTGTCAGTGTCTCCCAATTACCCCAGTGGTCTGTGTCTTCCAATATCCACAGTGGTCAGTGTCTCCCAATGTCCTCGGTGGTCTGTTTCTCACAATATCCCCAGTTGTCAGTGTCTCCCAATATCCACAGTGGTCAGTGTCTTCCAATGTCCTCGGTGGTCTGTGTCTCCCAATAACCCCAGTGGTCGGTGTCTTCCAATGTCCTCGGTTGTCAGTGTCTCCCAATTACCCCAGTGGTCTGTGTCTTCCAATATCCACAGTGGTCAGTGTCTCCCAATGTCCTCGGTGGTCTGTGTCTCCCAATATCCCGAGTGGTATGTGTCTCCCAATGTCCGCGGTGGTCTGTGTCTCCCAATATCCCCAGTGGTCTGTGTCTCCCAATGTCCTCGGTGGTCTGTGTCTCCAAATATCCCCAGTGGTCTGTGTCTCCCAATATCCCAGTGGTCTGTGTCTCCCAATGTCCCCGATGGTCTGTGTCTCCCAATATACACAGTTGTCAGTGTCTCCCAATATACACAGTTGTCAGCGTCTCCCAATATCCCAGTGGTCAGTGTCTCCCAATATACACAGTTGTCAGTGTCTCCCAATATCCCAGTGGTCTGTGTCTCCCAATAACCCGGTGGTCAGTCTCTCCCAATAACCCCAGTGGTCTGTGTCTCCCAATATCCCCAGTGGGCTGTGTCTCCCAAAATACACAATGGTCTGTGTCTCCCAATATCCCAAAGGTCTGTGTCTCCAAATATCCCAGAGATCAGTGTCTCCCAATATGCCAGTGGTCTGTGTCTCCCAATAACCCCAGTGGTCTGTGTCTCCCAATATCCCAGTGGTCTGTGTCTCCCAATAACCCCAGTGGTCTGTGTCTCCCAATATCCCAGTGGTCTGTGTCTCCCAATATCCCAGAGGTCTGTGTCTCCCAATATCCCAGTGGTCTGTGTCTCCCAATATCCCAGAGGTCTGTGTCTCTAAATATCCCAGTTGTCAGTGTCCCCAATACCCCGGTGGTCAGTGTCTCCCAATATCCCCAGTGGTGTGTGTATCCAAATATGCACAGTGGTCAGTGTCTACCAATATCCCCAGTGGTGCGTGTCTCCCAATATCCCCAGTGGTCTGTGTCTCCCAATATCCCAGTGGTCTGTGTCTACCAATATCCCCGGTGGTCTGTGTCTCCCAATGTTCCCGGTGGTCTGTGTCTCCAAATATCCCCAGTGGTCTGTGTCTGCCAATATCCCCAGTGGTCTGTGTCTCCCAATATACACAGTTGTCAGTGTCTCCCAATATCCCAGTGTTCTGTGTCTCCCAATATACACAGTGGTCTGCCTCTCCCAATACCCCCAGTGGTCTGTGTCTGCCAATATCCCAGTGGTCTGTGTCTCCCAATATCCCCAGTGGTCTGTGTCTCCCAATATCCTCAGTGGTCTGTGTCTCCCAATATTCCCAGTGATCTGTGTCTCCCAATACCCCAGTGGTCTGTGTCTCCCAATATCCCCAGTGGTCTGTGTCTCCCAATAACCCAGTGGTCTGTGTCTCCAAATAACCCCAGTGGTCTGTGTCTCCCAATATCCCCAGTGGTCTGTGTCTCCCAATATCCAAGCGGTCTGTGTCTCCAAATAACCCCAATGGTCTGTGTCTCCCACTATCCCCAGTGGTCTGTGTCTCCCACTATCCCCAGTGGTCTGTGTCTCCCAATTTCCCCAGTGGTCTGTGTCTCCCAATATCCTCAGTGGTCTGTGTCTCCCAATATTCCCAGTGATCTGTGTCTCCCAATACCCCAGTGGTCTGTGTCTCCCAATATCCCCAGTGGTCTGTGTCTCCCAATAACCCAGTGGTCTGTGTCTCCAAATAACCCCAGTGGTCTGTGTCTCCCAATATCCCAGCGGTCTGTGTCTCCCAATATCCCCAGTGGTCTGTGTCTCCCAATATCCCAATGGTCTGTGTCTCCCAATATCCCCAGTGGTCTGTGTCTCCCAATATCCCAGTGGTCTGTGTTTCAGTCTCAGACAATTCAGCACGCAGCTAGTGGTCTCTGTATTGAGCTGACGCCTCCCACCACAGTCACCCTTGAGAGATGTAATGGCGGACAAAACCAACGCTGGGTGCTGCCGAAGAAGAAGTCTTGACAACAATCTGCAGTGACACAATCATCAGAACAAGCCATAGCCCTGTCTTAACAATCCTTGAGTGAATCTAACTATGATATAATTATGTGTTTATTAACCACTATCACATTATCGTGCTGACACGTGTTCGCAAACACGTGGGCGTAACTGGGCCGACCGGTACACATCACAAACACATGCAGAGGCAAGTGATCTCTTCATCTGGAGTAACACCGACACATATGATATGTGTAAAAATAGGGGATTGCATCACACATCACATTCCAAGTGTAAATAGTTTCCACACGTTTATCATAAAGATATGAGCTTTGCCGAGGCTTGTTAATACCATGAGAAAAAAACTTCTGTGCAAGGATCGCAGGCGTCTGAGTACCCGGGATTTCAGATGACGACCACTGGATGGAACATTGCGTTAGTGATTTTTAATCAAATTCAGTGACAGCTGTCAAAACGTTTCACATCAATAAGCCATGGTATTAATGGCATCGCAGGCCACACACAAAAGCTTAGTGGACACTTAGTGGACACTTATTGGTGGTGATAGGTTTAAGGTTTTTAAGATGTTTTTGGTCAGGTGATAAACCACGTTCAATGTCTGGTCACAGCAACCATTCAGTTAGTCTCGCGATGTGTTAACTAGCTGTACAGTGTCTTACTTAATCTTACAGAGTTAACTAACTGTACACCTTCTCACTTCGTCTCATGTGTTAAGAGGTGGCTCTTATCGAGTTCCCCACTTTTCAAAGTATATCACGGCGGGCGACATCAGAGAAAGGGAACTATATATGCGCGCGCTCGTGCGTGCGTGTGTGCGTGTGTGTGTACATAAATATTTGTATTACACTTCAATAATGTAAATAAAAGGGGGAGATTATGTATCTCTTGTGTCACTTGTTTGAGTGGCATTTTAGAAGTTGAGAAGTTGAGATTCTTGTACCGTTGTCAAGCAAGAGTGATACATGTATCACTCTTGCTTGACAACGGTACAAGAATCTGTATCGAAACGTCGCACTCACGAAAATAAAGAAGTTTGTTATCCATAAAACTTGTTATATATTGTATCTCTTGTGTCGTTTTCATTTTTACTATACACTACCATAAACTTTGTCAGTGATCGACAAAGTCGCCCTTAAGAGCAGTTTGTAAGACACACAGTAACCATAGCAGAATGTCCACAGCATGTCCACCAATAGACAACAACCGACCCTTATGTAACTCCATTGACAACAACCGACCCCTATGTAACTAAATAAAGAACAACCGATCCCTTATATGTAACTACATAGACAACAACCGACCACTAAAATGTAACTCCATAGACAACAATTGACCCCTATGTAACTCCATAGACAACAGCTGACCCCTATGTAACTCCATAGACAACAGCTGACCCTTATGACCTACAGTGTGTCTCTCCAAGACAACAGGTGACCCCTATGACCTACCGTGTTTCCCTCCAAGACACCAGCTGATCCCTATGATCTACAGTGTGTCCCTCCAAGACAACAGCTGACCCTATGACCTATAGTGTCTCCCTCCAAGACAACAGCTGAAAACTATGACCTACAGTGTGTCCCTCCAAGACAACAGCTGACCCTATGACCTACAGTGTGTCACTCCAAGACAACAGCTGACCCCGATTACCTACAGTGTCTGCCTCCAAGACAACAGCTGACCCCTTTAACCTACAGTGTGTCCCTCCAAGGCTACAGCTGAGCCCAATGACCTACAGTGTGTCCCTCCAAGACAACAGCTGACCCCGATGACCTTCAGTGTGTCCCTCCAAGACAACAGCTGATCCCGATGACCATCGGTGTGTCCCCCCAAGACAAAAGCTGACCCCGATGACCATCGGTGTGTCCCCCCAAGACAAAAGCTGACCCCGATGACCATCGGTGTGTCCCCCCAAGACAAAAGCTGACCCCGATGACCTACAGTGTGTCCCTCCAAGACAACAGCTGACCCCGATGACCTACAATGTGTCCCTCCAAAACAACAGCTGACCCCGATGACCTACAGTGTGTCCCTCCAAGACAACAGCTCACCCCGATGACCTACAGTGTGACCAATATGACCTACAACTTGTCTCTCAAAGACAACAGCTGACCCATATGACCTACAGCTTGTCCCTCCAAGACAACAGATGACCCCGATGACCTACAATGTGTGTCCTTCCAAGACAACAGCTGACCCCTATTATCTACAATGTTTCCCTCATCGGCAGATGGGGCGGTGGGGTAGCCTAGTGGTTAAAGCGTTGGCTCGTCGCGCTGAAGACCCGGGTTCGATTCCCCACATGGGCACAATGTGTTAAGCCCATTTCTGGTGTCCCCCGCCGTGATATTGCTGGAATATTGCTAAAAGCGGCGTAAAACCAAACTCAGTCAGTCAGTCATCGGCAGATGAGATCCTGTTACTGGCCTGGGTAAACATCGGCAGATGAGAACCTGCTTGTGGCCTGGGTAAACTGACTGACTGACTGAGTTTGGTTTTACGCCGCTTTTAGCAATATTCCAGCAACATCACGGCGGGGAACACCAGAAATGAGCTTCACATTGTACCCATGTGGGATTCGAACCCGGGTCTTCTGCGTGACGAGCCAACGCTTTACCACTAGGCTACCCCACCGCCCCGCCTGGTAAACATCAGCAGGTGAGAACCTGCTAGTGGCCTGGGTAAACATCGGCAGGTGAGAACCTGCTTGTGGCCAGGGTAAACATCGGCAGGTGAGAACCTGCTAGTGGCCAGGGTAAACATCGGCAGGTGAGAACCTGCTAGTGGCCAGGGTAAACATCGGCAGGTGAGAACCTGCTTGTGGCCAGGGTAAACATCGGCAGGTGAGAACCTGCTAGTGGCCAGGGTAAACATCGGCAGGTGAGAACCTGCTAGTGGCCAGGGTAAACATCGGCAGAAAAGAACCTGATTGTGGCCAGGGTAAACATCGGCAGATGAGAACCTGCTAGTGGCCTGGGTGAACATCGGCAGATGAGAACCTGCTTGTGGCCTGGGTAAACTGACTGACTGACTGAGTTTGGTTTTACGCCGCTTTTAGCAATATTCCAGCAACATCACGGCGGGGAACACCAGAAATGAGCTTCACACATTGTACCCATGTGGGGATTCGAACCCGGGTCTTCTGCGTGACGAGCCAACGCTTTACCACTAGGCTACCCCACCGCCCCGCCTGGGTAAACATCAGCAGGTGAGAACCTGCTAGTGGCCTGGGTAAACATCGGCAGGTGAGAACCTGCTTGTGGCCAGGGTAAACATCGGCAGGTGAGAACCTGCTAGTGGCCAGGGTAAACATCGGCAGGTGAGAACCTGCTAGTGGCCAGGGTAAACATCGGCAGGTGAGAACCTGCTTGTGGCCAGGGTAAACATCGGCAGGTGAGAACCTGCTAGTGGCCAGGGTAAACATCGGCAGGTGAGAACCTGCTAGTGGCCAGGGTAAACATCGGCAGAAAAGAACCTGATTGTGGCCAGGGTAAACATCGGCAGATGAGAACCTGCTAGTGGCCTGGGTGAACATCGGCAGATAAGAACCTGATTGTGGCCAGGGTAAACATCGGCAGGTGAGAACCTGCTAGTGGCCAGGGTAAACATCGGCAGGTGAGAACCTGCTTGTGGCCAGGGTAAACATCGGCAGGTGAGAACCTGCTAGTGGCCAGGGTAAACATCGGCAGGTGAGAACCTGCTAGTGGCCAGGGTAAACATCGGCAGGTGAGAACCTGCTTGTGGCCAGGGTAAACATCGGCAGATAAGAACCTGATTGTGGCCAGGGTAAACATCGGCAGATGAGAACCTGCTAGTGGCCTGGGTGAACATCGGCAGATAAGAACCTGCTAGTGGCCAGGGTAAACATCGGCAGAAAAGAACCTGATTGTGGCCTGGGTGAACATCGGCAGGTGAGAACCTGCTTGTGGCCAGGGTAAACATCGGCAGATGAGAACCTGCTAGTGGCCTGGGTGAACATCGGCAGATAAGAACCTGCTAGTGGCCAGGGTAAACATCGGCAGGTGAGAACCTGCTTGTGGCCAGGGTAAACATCGGCAGGTGAGAACCTGCTAGTGGCCAGGGTAAACATCGGCAGGTGAGAACCTGCTAGTGGCCAGGGTAAACATCGGCAGAAAAGAACCTGATTGTGGCCAGGGTGGCATCGGCAGATGAGAACCTGCTAGTGGCCTGGGTGAACATCGGCAGATAAGAACCTGATTGTGGCCAGGGTAAACATCGGCAGGTGAGAACCTGCTAGTGGCCAGGGTAAACATCGGCAGGTGAGAACCTGCTTGTGGCCAGGGTAAACATCGGCAGGTGAGAACCTGCTAGTGGCCAGGGTAAACATCGGCAGGTGAGAACCTGCTAGTGGCCAGGGTAAACATCGGCAGGTGAGAACCTGCTTGTGGCCAGGGTAAACATCGGCAGATAAGAACCTGATTGTGGCCAGGGTAAACATCGGCAGATGAGAACCTGCTAGTGGCCTGGGTGAACATCGGCAGATAAGAACCTGCTTGTGGCCAGGGTAAACATCGGCAGAAAAGAACCTGATTGTGGCCAGGGTAAACATCGGCAGATGAGAACCTGCTAGTGGCCTGGGTGAACATCGGCAGATAAGAACCTGATTGTGGCCAGGGTGAACATCGGCAGGTGAGAACCTGCTAGTGGCCTGGGTGAACATCGGCAGATAAGAACCTGATTGTGGCCAGGGTAAACATCGGCAGATAAGAACCTGATTGTGGCCAGGGTAAACATCGGCAGATGAGAACCTGCTAGTGGCCAGGGTAAACATCGGCAGATGAGAACCTGCTAGTGGCCTGGGTGAACATCGGCAGATAAGAACCTGATTGTGGCCAGGGTAAACATCGGCAGGTGAGAACCTGCTAGTGGCCTGGGTGAACATCGGCAGATAAGAACCTGATTGTGGCCTGGGTGAACATCGGCAGATAAGAACCTGATTGTGGCCAGGGTACACATCAGCAGATGAGAACCTGCTTTTTAGTCATGTACGTTTTCGGATACCCCGGCTTGTATGTTGAACATGGGGATGAGAATTAGAGATGGCACTGCTCTGAAGCCACAGACATAGATGTCAGCATTATCATCACTTCGGCTCAGCTTTGGTGGAGGTGTCACCACTGACATCGTCCAAGGGTGTGCACCAGTCCGCCACGGCTCCACTCAAGAACTGAACCCCCCAAACAACAAGAATATGTGTGTTGATGTGTATCTGTCGCTATTATGGATTTCTGTGATTGGAGGAGCGAAAGGGCATTACATGTGTAGCCGGGTGTGATGTGTTATGTCCAGCCACTGGCAAAAGGCCAATATGACAATACTATGGGGGGTTATGAGAGGGTGGTACTTAAGTGGTAATACCTCAGTCAGAGGTATAGCCACCACCCTGCTACACGTGCAACAACATTAGCTTCATAAAACATACGGTCACAGTGCCGCGGTACAAGATCCGTAGTAGGGAAACCGGGTCCAGCAAATTGGAGCGTGTCTCAAAAATACAACTTTCCGTCAACGGCACGCACGTGCTGAGTCCGTGCAAGACGACGCTATAAAACCATTGCACGTGAAGTCCGAGCTCTAAGTTACGTCGCTGACGGAAAGGTAAGGTGAATATTAACACGTCCTCTTTCATGACCTTTGTGCAGATCTATTAGGGTAAGTTAAGTGTTGTAATTTAACCCAGAGTTTGATGAAAGTCGTGGACTGAGATGTTTGCTGTCCGGGTAAGAGTTCCGCCCGTAACCCCAGCTTGAAATGTATTGTATATATTATGATTATTACTAGGGTTTAGGGTTAAGCATTGTTAGGGTCAGGGTTAGGGTAAGGGTAAGCTTTCTATTAAAATAATGATGGCTGAGAAGCACGTGTTTTGTTGGTATAGAGGACGTGTTTGTGTTTCAGATTCACCATGTCTGTTGGAACCACCGTACTGGCCCTCCTCCTCGTCTCGGTGAGTGAACGACGTCTTGTAGGTTAACCTCGTCCCACCCCTGACCATGCATACGTATTTCGATAAATCAAATGTATAATCAAATTTACCATGTCCACGTCAGTTGTATTCAAGTATTGCATAACATAGTCAGTCACTGAACCATATTTTCCCTACAGCCTAGCCCTCTGCAATGCTAAAGCCCTAAATGAAGTACAATTGTGAGTCTTAATTACTCTGGTCTCCTTTCAAGTCAATTGGGTTTATTTCTTACACTCGAAATTATATATACATTCAGAGACTTAAGTGTTAGGCTTAAATATGGTAATTCTTCTGTTATTCGACAAAAGCATTATTTGGCTTGTGTTTTACGTCATGAACGTGGAATATTTACGACGATTCATAACCTCCCGGGCGGGTCCGTATAACTATCTACTGTAACTAAAATATTTTACTCGTATTTTCCATATACGGCCTTAAGTGTCCAATAACCGAGCTCGTGTTTCCGTCAATCAAATACTGTGCACGAGATCGGTATGCATATTTGGCTAGCCTGGAAATTATATCACCATTCTGTGGTGGTACAAACTATGATCCATGCACCTTGACTTCGTCAGATCCTTTCAACTGAACCTAAAGTACTGTCGGAAATGGGACAAACTCTTTTGGGTAATTTATATCTACAATTTATGTAGTTGATGTGAAAGTGAAATCTGTTATGCTAAATTCGCCCAACTATTATATCGGTGAGATAGTCTAATCTCTCCTCATTAAAGTCCTTTTTTTATGTTGCATAAGTGCAGAAATGAGCAATGCGGTTTTTCCTAAGTCCAAAGCGACTTATTTATTAACAGACCATGGCTTTATGAAAATTAGTGTGCCATGATATTGTTTTATAAAGGGTCTTTAATTTCCCATTTTCAAATTAAACTCCATTAGAAACGATAGCGGAAGTAATAAATAACTTTAATACTGAAACTTATTTATGGAGCTACCAGTATCACTATAAAAAGTAACAGGAGGCGGTGTCTCCAACGCAAAACCAGGCCGGGTGTCACTGACTGTGGTTGGGGTCGGCCTAGGGATAGTTATCAGCTGAGATAAGGTAATCCTCCCGGGGAAGTTAACTGGGGATGCAAACGGCATGTCATAACAATTAACAAAATATCCTGTCCTGTCGATCCTAGGGTGGACATGCCACCTATATTTTGAGGCGTTTAATACAATGGTTTAAGCTTTCTATGGGTATCGTACTCTTTCATATCTCAACATATACTATGAAAGAAAGACTCGTAAGATGTTAATCAATAGATGAGACATATTCGACACGCATGAAAAAGCATAAAAATCTTTGAGATGACCATGTGCTTCGAGGCAGCACATGCATTTCATGGCGGCGGGTGAGCGACGGTCAGTCGTCATACCTGGCTGAACAACCTAGCTCGGCAGCTATTTTATATAAATTCCCGATTTTACGAGTAAACATGCTTTTCTGGATATCTTATTTCGCATTCCTCTGAACGCCCAGTTATGCCACTGTGGGTTATTTCGACATACTATATGCAATTGTGTAAGTTTCAGGGATACATAGTAACAGCCTAAGATCAGTTTTCTATATCGGACAGTACTTTAGTCAATGGTTTCTCACACAGTTGAACAGAACTTTCTCAGCAAGGCTGTTACCGCTGTGATTCAATGGTCATTGTCGTCACGCTGTGTCCACTAGTATACCATGCCTAGTCCCGGCATATAAACAAGTAGTGTGCTTTACTGGAAGTGGTCGCTTGTATTATGTGATAGTGGGTTCATTATAACATCCGGGTTATACATTTCCTGACAGGCCGTCGTCCGAGCGGAGATTCCTGCCGGTTACAATGCCCTGTGTAACCATGCCAGGTCCAGTGTAGGTAACTCAGCATGCCAGATTGGTCCAGTGTCGTGGTACTGCCAACAGCGTTTCAATGCCCTGTGTAACCATGCAGCTTCCCTTGGCCCTATGCTTCAGGGGCGGATACAACTTTTAAGAACGGCTGCACACTTCATTTTCACGAGTACCAATGGTCGTTTGATAAACTCAGGACGAAAGGGGGATGTGCACCCATGCACATGCACCCACCTGGATCCGCCTATCTACTTAAAAACTATAGTCGCAAGTTTGTTACTCTCGCGCCATGGCTTATGCTCGTACTATCGGCCTCTGGTTAAATGCCGTGTAATATTTACACAACTGGCCACCCCAACTTGCTGACACTGAATGTTCCACAAACGCTCGATGAGTGGTTCTCTGTAATCTGTCACTTTAACTGCCAGTGTATTCAGTTGAGCCTGTGAAAGCATTTAACTAGCTTTTTCTATACAGCAAGATAGTGTCGTAAATGCTAAGTAAACTTATTCCCCCCTGACCATGTACATCTGTTCATCAGTAACCCCAAACTGCGGTGCCAACGACAAAACGGACGCCTCGGTCACCATCGTCACCGATCTGAATGCCAAGGCCAAGGCCGTATGTCTGGGAAACAAGGAAGTGGCCTTCACCTCCACAGACGGGGTCAACTTCGTCCTGCCCTTCTCCTACCCAGGTCGAGGCTCCAAACCCTGCTCATTTACTGTAAGTTCACAGCAGGAATATTTTAAGGGACGAATCCGCCTGGTGTTTGGACAATGAATGGACAATTGACTTTCCTTGCCAAACATAGACGCGGTTCATTACGGGCGCACACGTGTCAGTACGTTCAGACACCAAATGCTCGTCCCATATAACGAGTCGTTTGGCGAGTGACATTAACAATATTTAGTGTTCCTAATATACAGTGTAAGAAATGTTGACAGGTATTTACTTCGAGTCATGTACCCGACTCGTGACTGCCAAGCTGTATGTTTCAGAAACGTACCAAGTCCCGGGTGTACACGGTGAAGGTGATCGTGTCGTATGGCGAGCCCGGCAGCCTG
Source organism: Haliotis rubra (assembly GCF_003918875.1). Lineage (NCBI taxonomy): Eukaryota > Metazoa > Mollusca > Gastropoda > Lepetellida > Haliotidae > Haliotis > Haliotis rubra. Next base: position 3,298,954 of record NW_025767068.1, read on the forward strand.
GTTCACCAGTACACGGAGGAGTACACCGTCACCTGCACATTCAGCCCCAAGGGCTTCGACACAAGCAAGAACCAGAAAATAGCCGACACGTGAGAGATTGTGGTGTTATACTGCATCTTGTACGCCCTTGCTGCAGTAATATTTGCAGTATTTATTTGTTGCAGAAATGTTAGATTTACTTAAATCTGGTTGATCTTCGAACGCTCTTGTTACAATTTACAAGTTTTACCGCGAACCTTTTTCAGTCCATCGGCCATGAAGGGATTGCCTGGTGGTTAAAGCTTTATGCCTACAGCCCATTTCTGGCGTCTTCCTCTCCCCGTGAAGGTTGCTGGAATATTGCTAAGAGCGCCATGAAACTAAAACTCGCTCACTGCCAAACTAATCGTTGCCCATTCGATATTGTCACAACAGCTATTTGACCTAAGCCAAATGGTCAAATGTTGCTTGTCACACTAAATGTCTACAGCCTGATCGCGGCCAAGGAGATCCAGACCAACGTGGGGGGCACCAGCAGATCCACCATTCACCTCAAGATGGTGGACGTCCTCGGACACAACCTCAACGGCAGGACCGTGGACCTCGGCAGGACGGTGCAACTAAAGGCCGTCAATACAGGTACAATCTACATCCACTGCATTCCGTTTGTCTTCAAATCAAAAAGATGAATTACAAAGTAACTTGGGAATAGTCCAGTAAAATTAGGTACACGACAATGAATACCCTGTAGAATAGGTCTTCACATATATATGTATATATCATGTTTATGGGTACAAAGTTATTGAACGTAGGGACACTGCGTTTGAAGGAACATACCAGTCATTGTGTACGTGCTAATACGGTTCTATATGTATACATGACAAGATGACACTCGGCTGATGTTTTACTTATTTTCAAAGGTCTGATTTCCAGTGTGAAAACGTTTTATGCAATTAATAAATAAACGAGCTTCCACTGCTATTGGAGTATACAATGACAATACGAATCGGCTCAGTCGGGCCAAGCAGGAAGAACATGTCGAAATCATGTTGGGTTCATAAATAAGAATTTTCAAGAAAATTAAGTTGCGCTCGCAGTCGTAAAAATGCGTTCTGGAAATAAGTACTTCCCCAAAAGACTTTTGAAGAAATACCTTGAAATTAACCATTCAATTACTACAAACAAGCTATGGCAAAGCAGGGCTCCAGATAATTTTTCATGATCAGGAGTACGTACTCCATATTTGTTCAACATGTTCAATATAGAATTACTGGAAAAAGAGTACATTTAGAGTACTGAATGGAATTTAATGGCGTATCAGTAATCTTGTGTTTCGTTTCATATATGCAGCACAACATTGCTACCCACCTGGATCCGCCTATCTACTTAAAAACTATAGTCGCAAGTTTGTTACTCTCGCGCCATGGCTTATGCTCGTACTATCGGCCTCTGGTTAAATGCCGTGTAATATTTACACAACTGGCCACCCCAACTTGCTGACACTGAATGTTCCACAAACGCTCGATGAGTGGTTCTCTGTAATCTGTCACTTTAACTGCCAGTGTATTCAGTTGAGCCTGTGAAAGCATTTAACTAGCTTTTTCTATACAGCAAGATAGTGTCGTAAATGCTAAGTAAACTTATTCCCCCCTGACCATGTACATCTGTTCATCAGTAACCCCAAACTGCGGTGCCAACGACAAAACGGACGCCTCGGTCACCATCGTCACCGATCTGAATGCCAAGGCCAAGGCCGTATGTCTGGGAAACAAGGAAGTGGCCTTCACCTCCACAGACGGGGTCAACTTCGTCCTGCCCTTCTCCTACCCAGGTCGAGGCTCCAAACCCTGCTCATTTACCTGTAAGTTCACAGCAGGAATATTTTAAGGGACGAATCCGCCTGGTGTTTGGACAATGAATGGACAATTGACTTTCCTTGCCAAACATAGACGCGGTTCATTACGGGCGCACACGTGTCAGTACGTTCAGACACCAAATGCTCGTCCCATATAACGAGTCGTTTGGCGAGTGACATTAACAATATTTAGTGTTCCTAATATACAGTGTAAGAAATGTTGACAGGTATTTACTTCGAGTCATGTACCCGACTCGTGACTGCCAGGCTGTATGTTTCAGAAACGTACCAAGTCCCGGGTGTACACGGTGAAGGTGATCGTGTCGTATGGCGAGCCGGGCAGCCTGGTTCACCAGTACACGGAGGAGTACACCGTCACCTGCACATTCAGCCCCAAGGGCTTCGACACAAGCAAGAACCAGAAAATAGCCGACACGTGAGAGAGATTGTGGTGTTATACTCGCATCTTGTACGCCCTTGCTGCAGTAATATTTGCAGTATTTATTTGTTGCAGAAATGTTAGATTTACTTAAATCTGGTTGATCTTCGAACGCTCTTGTTACAATTTACAAGTTTTACCGCGAACCTTTTTCAGTCCATCGGCCATGAAGGGGTTGCCTGGTGGTTAAAGCTTTATGCCTACAGCCCATTTCTGGCGTCTCCTCCCCGGTGAAGGTTGCTGGAATATTGCTAAGAGCGCCGTGAAACAAACTCGCTCACTGCCAAACTAATCGTTGCCCATTCGATATTGTCACAACAGCTATTTGACCTAAGCCAAATGGTCAAATGTTGCTTGTCACACTAAATGTCTACAGCCTGATCGCGGCCAAGGAGATCCAGACCAACGTGGGGGGCACCAGCAGATCCACCATTCACCTCAAGATGGTGGACGTCCTCGGACACAACCTCAACGGCAGGACCGTGGACCTCGGCAGGACGGTGCAACTAAAGGCCGTCAATACAGGTACAATCTACATCCACTGCATTCCGTTTGTCTTCAAATCAAAATATTAATTACAAAGTAACTTGGGAATAGTCCAGTAAATATTAAGGTACACGACAATGAATAGCCTGTAGAATAGGTCTTCATATATATGTATATATCATGTTTATGGGTACAAGTTATTGAACGTAGGGACACTGCGTTTGAAGGAACGTACCAGTCATTGTACGTGCTAATACGGTTCTATATGTATACATGACAAGATGACACTCGGCTGATGTTTTACTTATTTTCAAAGGTCTGATTTCCAGTGTGAAAACGTTTATGCAATTAATAAATACTTAAACGAGCTTCCACTGCTATTGGTATATACAAGTTGACAATACGAATCGACTCAGTCGGGCCAAGCAGGAAGAACATGTCGAAATCATGTTGGGTTCATAAATAAGAATTTTCAAAAATTAAGTTGCGCTCGCAGTCGTAAAAATGCGTTCTGGAAATAAGGTACTTCCCCAAAAGACTTTTGAAGAAATACCTTGAAATTAACCATTCAATTACTACAAACAAGCTATGGCAAAGCAGGGCTCCAGATAATTTTTCATGATCAGGAGTACGTACTCCATATTTGTTCAATATAGGAGTACTGGAAAACAGTACATTTAGAGTACTGAATGGAATTTAATGGCGTATCAGTAATCTTGTGTTTCGTTTCATATATGCAGCACAACATTGCTACTCTTGTGTAAACAATAAGACAATACTTTTCAGATAAATTCGTCTGTAAATGATTCTGAAACCGTACACCATTGCTGTGGTGCGTCTCTGCTACGTCTTTAAAATTGTTTCCTACCGTATCGTGCTTATTTTATATCCGTACATACGCTGATACAGCCCTTATCTGGAGCCCTGGCAAAATATCAACTTTATGGTCCGGCTGGGTAACAAAGACAATTTCACACATGGACTCGTGTGAGGAATCGAACCACGGTCTTCGGTGTGACGAACGACAATCGTAGCGTATAGAAGCATCTACACTCTTCGGTCAACGTTTTACATCTAAACCAGTCGTTTCTGGTGTAAGGCGACACGCGCCAGAGTTATCACAGGTGTAAAATGAAACATCTTTAGAGTCCCTCGCTCGTCATTCCAGGCTCAGAGGCAGGCATCCGGCCCATCTCCTGTGACGCCATAGACGGATCCTCGGCACGATACTCCATCCTCCGAGCAGGGTGAGTACAGGCCACGTAGACACGCATGTATTGTCCAGTGTTTCAGTAGACTATTTTACTTGAGTTATAGACATGCTAATAGTCGGTTAACAGTGTTGTGAATGTGAACTGCTGGCTGTATAAATCTTCATTTACTTTCTAGTTGTGGTGATGGTATTGTCTTCCCCAAAAACGTCGGCTTCACCACCATCGGGAAGAAAACCCAGAGTCCCTATTTTGAAGCCTTTACTGTCAACGTGAACTCCGCCTTGAAGTTTGAGTGTAACTTCACCATGTGTGCATCCAGGTGTGACGGGGTAGGTGCATCTGGAGTAAATGTTTCCTTGGTAAAGTAGTCCATGCTGCAGGAAAGACTGTCATCTGTAGCCTGCTGTAGACTAGAACAGGTTCTATGTAAGAGAAACTGTCCAAGAGCGTAAAGATTACTAACAGTAAACTTTCACTTTGAAGGTTCCAATAGTAGTAAAATAACAAATAAGTGGAGCTCCAACCTGACAATTGGGACGTTTAGCATGTATGCTTGCCATTGTTAGCGAAGGGCCCCAGGTTGTCGGCGATCAAGTTAAGTACGACTGGCTAGACAAGGCGTGTGCAACAGACCCTCGTGTCTTTGCGAGGGTTAAAGATTTCTGAAAAATATATATACAAGTTTGAAATGACCCTCGATTCGTAATGCTTATGTACAATACATTATGCCAAGGCCGGACACTTCGAACTCCAAAATAACAAAGAATTGGTAGGTGTCGTGAGTGGTGCTCGATAGGCAATCATCCATGATTGTTTACATTAAGTTTTGATAGATTGCATGCGATGGTAGAGTAGCGATCGGCGAAGCAGTCGGGTGGGGTGCATCGAAGTGTCCGGCCTTGTACATAATGTACTCATACATAGCATTTCGAGTCTAGGGGTCATTTCAAACTTTATGTATTTTTTTTATAAATCTTAATCCTCGCAAAGACACGAGGGCCTGTGATGTGCAGCTACGCGCGGAATCTATTTCATGCACATGCACTATCCTACATCTGCTCTACCTTAAACAAACCAAATGGATTTGCTCATTGCCGTGCACCGCCTAGTTCTCGTAAACGCGTTCTCTGCGCAGGTCCAACTTATCCTTGTGTGCCACTCACTTGTGCTTGTCACTATCTTGCAACGTTGATAACACCTTGTAACCCATCCGACTACATACCTCGTGATCAGTCATCCTCGACTGCACCCTGAATTAATGCCGCTTAAAGGTCACGTGTAACGTAAAACAAATTTGCAGATTCTGACACCTTCGGTATGGACTTCCAGTAACAATCATCAAATGCAACTTCAACTTATAAAGTTGAAAAATAACGCGATGAAAACCTCCGCGAAATCGAGTTCAAACGATTCACTAAATTCACCCCAGCTGGGGTGAACAGTTTCCACGGCTGAGCTGCATGGCGCATGCGCAGTGAATAGGTTTACGCAGTTTGAAGCGCGGATTCCCGGATTATAAGTCCTGAGCAGGAGTAGTCTAATTGTGTACAAACAACAAAGAGTAAATCTACTCGCTGCATAAAAGAACCGTGTTAAGGATCTAGATCTACTCAGCTATGAGTCAACCAGTGAAGGGTTCGACATTTCAAGACGGAAAAACCTTCGCTGGCGGCGAGTACTCGAGTAGGCTTTGTGAGCTTTTTTTCTAATGTTTTGACGTCGATATATCACGGGCGCGAACTTATGATCCTCGATTACCGATTGAACTGTTAATTATGTTATAAAATGTTATAATTTCATTTGACTATTTCACCACACGTTCTTGCCAAGTCACTTTCTCAGTTCGATGCTTAAAAGCAAGGTCATTATTTAACATCAGTTTCTAACCGATATAGATATGCCTCAGACAAAACTGAATGTCTGTTTTATTGACACCTTTTGTGCCTGTCTGCTAATGACATATGCAATACACAACTTCGATCACTGACCTCCATGCAATGTAAACGTAACACCTATCGGCTATCCACCATAACCAAAACCCATTGATTTATGGCTCGTGCATCAGCAGAGTTTCGTCTGTCGCATAATTACAGACGGGCAGGTGTGATAGGAAAATGTTCTACACAAATGAGCATCTCTATACACAAGAGCCATGAGAGTATCGACAAATGAACCAGCCAATGAAAGGCTTCGTTTCACTTAAGTGCACGCCCACCCGCTGTGACTTGCGTATCGCGGGTGCTTCGTTTCCAGGGAAGTAAACCCAAGTACAAATTATTGCAGTTTTGATTTGCGACTGTACGCTTATAATTTTATATTTTTTCATAAATCAGTAATTTATATATTATATGCAATGAATATGTGATAGTATGTGCAACAAAAAAAACACCATGACTTTCAACTGTTTTATAAGCATATGAATCAAAACTTGTGAAGGAGCATCTGCATTGGAGGGAAAATCCTTCAAAACTGGTTCCGTGTATGATTCCCCAAACAGTTTTAGTCATGTTGGCTGAACGATCCCGTTATAGAAAACATCCAATTCTGAAACCAACAAATTAACCGCAGGAACCTGTAATCTTTGCATTACATGAAACAACCGATTTCTGATATGGAAGTTATGGCCTACTTGCGACAAAACATTTTCTTCAGATGTGGGCGTTGCCCACCCATGAAAACTGGGTACTAAATGCGATACGTCTTAAGGGTTAAGTCACTATGAATTAGTATTTATTTACCCACACAAACGTTTGTAAAAGGCATTGCAGGTTTAGCATCAAGAGTAAAGAAAGCCTTATTTAACGTTTGTCTTTTATTTACAATTGTAATTACCTCCTAAAAATCTTGATTCCCAAATACCATCTATGTAAATGGATCTGATATTTGGGAATATATATGCTTTATATTTAGGCAACATCTGCAAAATCACAAGGGAAATCTTTTGTTCTCTCATGGGTTTGGTGTAATATGGATGAACCAAACCGTTGGAAATATCTCTTTACATAATTTTAATAACCAACCTCTTATGTTCTATCAGGACTGGCATTCTACCCTTGATGATGGATCAAGGAATGCTTGTAATACAGGATTATAAAGTTTACTTCAGCCTGAATAATTTCTATTTTCTAAAGTCAAATATTCTTAAATTTGGACTTGTTTGTTAAATTTATGATAAATGAAGGCATAAAAATGCCCTTAGAAAAACAAGATTTTGTCTTGTGTAAATCCGCAGCTGAGAATGAAATCAACATTATGCTAGTTTGTCCATCCTATTTCAGAAACACATTCGATGTTTCTCAAACACCTGCCCTTGCTTTTGCCCTGAAGGTCGTATCAATGTTGTTAATATATCATTAATTCTCAACATATACTACCCTTCAAAAGTTGAGACTCGCTTAAAGCACTCACTATGTTGCATATATATGGTTACATAGAAGATGAATTTCTCCACTAACTTCGGGAACCAACTGCAAACCTTATGCAGATGAATTACACAAGGATCATGCATCAGATTTCTGAAAGCATATGCAAATATCGTGCATGTGAACAGCTGCGTTTTGGTGTAAAAGCTTTAAGGATTCTGCTATTCTGAACACCCTATCAAACGTACTTGGTATACAGATCAGATGGTAGACATCAAGCACTAACTGGTATGGTAAATATGTCGAGGGCTATGATCCTTTGAGGTTGGGGAGCTTAGGTCACCCACTCGGTGAGAAACACAAGTACCTCCCCGTATTGGCGACCTTCACTAAGATAATCCAACCTACGGATACCATATATGTTGCAGAATTCCTGCACCAACGCTCCTACCATCAAGAAAAGAGGTAGGTATTCACTTTCTTGATCAACCGTTGCTGAAGGCACAGACTTGCACTATTAACTTGATCGTCACCGCAACATGTCACTCCCAGATATGCATGTATCGGCTGCATAAGTATCGGCTGTTAAACTTGCGTTTCACTATAATTCAGATCGGCTGCTAACGCAAATACCAGGTAAGGTCTTGGTTCATGAAATAACTGCCGCCATGTGTATCTTAAGACGGTAGTCGGCTCAGTGTCATGTTTCATCATCGGCGAGGCAGACTGATCATACTGTTGATCACGATACTCTTGCTTGGATATTTTGGCCAGGATTCTGTCAATGACGTAACCGCTGTAGTGGGAAATCCGTGTGATATGCGTCTGCACAAGTCAAAACATTTATTGCGCAACTTGTACAATAACCAGTCCAGAATGTTTAGACCAACTAATTCAACAGGATATATAAATATTAATCAGTATTTGAAACATCTAATCACTTGTATATTGCAACACTACGCTCCTCATCCTTGCAAACACGTGCAGCATGCTGTCTTACAGTGTGCACTGACAATGGAAATCTCAAAACTAGGTTCGTACGCTAGAAAAATTTGTCCTTTTGGAACTTGTGTTACAAAAATGCATTTAAATACAGAAATACGATTTATTTACTTTCAAAATTGATTTGTAAAGACCATTTTGTTATGAAACAAGGAATTGAAATTTAGTATAACATAGTTGTCTCATTTTCACCCGAAATTTCACATCGGCTGAAAACTGTCATTGTCTATTGGTTAATGAGACTCGTTTCGGTTTGTGGAGTTCTTTATGCTGTGGACCACATGTCCAGTCAGTACATACGTATGTCACCTTGCTAATCCCTATACAGAGCACGACGCCTTTCACTAACATGTTTGTTTTGTTGCCAGACGTATCCGGGATGTCCAACCAAGGCTATGCTATGGTAGCTACTGAATCCGTCGCCATAATCAACACGGCCCCGGGCGAGGCGGGAGTGGGGGACGTTCATGTCGACAGGTCGCAGCAGTAACATGTATTGCCATGGTTACGGGTTTTAATAAAATTCCATCTGTCCCCGTGTCTTTTTAATAAAATCTCCCTCTGGAAGGGGTACTTTTAGAACTGGTCTGTGACAATCTGTATCCTGTGTTCACCTACAGTATAGTGGACCTACAGGACACTACTGGTCAAGACGTGTAGACACGTGCTTGTACTACACCATTACTTCAGTCTGAAAGTAAAATAAATCACCCTCAAATCCATACCTTCCATGGAACCAGGTACTAATCTCTAACAGTCATCACCTGGCAAAGAAGACATTTCATCATCGCAAACTGGCCGTGTTAATATAATGCCGTATTTATATCTAAAGGCCACAAATGCTTGAAAAATGACTTCTGGTAATTATTTGATAATGGTTGATATTTCATTCAAACTTGGTATATGATCATTCATACCACCTCGACCTAATACGGCTTTTGGGTAATCACGATATACCATTCACTAATAATTACCCGTATAATGTCAACTTAGAAACACTTCAAACGGCACTGTGACCCACCTGGCAGACGGGTGACAGCGTTATGTAACGCACGGGCACTGCATGTCTTAGATCGTCTCAAGTGTCAGTCTCACTGCTGGTCGAGGACTCCAGCGGAATTACAACAGGTGCAACTCCGCTGACGTTAACGCCGTCCCGCAGATGGTATTCGTCCTCGATTTGAGTACACGGTCTTCAGCCTTTTGCCACACTTCTGGGGTAATTCTCGCAAAAGGAGCATACACAAGCTCTTTCACTTCTGAAAGCGTGAGTGTTGTATTTCGAGCAATAAATTCTTAACGTTAACCCGGATCAGCTCGATGGGATTGAGCTCTGTGCCGTACTAGTGTACGCAGAACTATGTGGCCTTGTGTTGCAGCTAGTTCGTCAGTGATGTACTGGATTGGCTTTTGGTGATGCCGGATGTTTCCATGACCTGGGGCTTTGTTTCCGATAGCCTGGAAGTCACGTTACAGGAAGTGAGAATCCTGCAATTGAGCTTTCAGATTGCTCATGGTGGATGGTACCAGGGACACGCAGGTTATGGTAACTGGCCTTATCTTAAAATAACGCTTCGTTCGTCCAGCAGCAGTGAAAGCTGATGTTAGAACTAATCAAAAAATACCTGCCCATTCATTTCGCTATCCGCAAGCAATCGGTTGAGTTTTTTTTTTCTTTTAAATACCAGATTTCATCAAGGTATATAATTTGAAACCCCAAATTGCGGTATTCAACTTTTCTGAGAAACTGATCGCATGGACAGGACTGAGTACTTTCCTCTAAACACAGCTGCCATCTTACACACACACCGGTGTACCTGAACCCATTTCTACCAGGGGTACAATGTCTCTAAAACACGTCATCTTGTATTTTAGAACACGTCGGGATTTTGCTTTCATACAGTTTATAAACTGCACGGCGTATGACACCCTTATAAAAGCTATCCAGTTTGTTTTCTATCTGGTTTTAATTTTGACACGACCCCTGAGGTAACATTTGTTTACAACTTTGTAAACCTGACTTTGTCAAATTAAGAGCTTTACACATTCCATAGTAAACCTTGTCGTAGCTGACGAGGTTCCCACCCGCCCCTTTATTTCTCAGTATAAAATTCTGGTATAAATGTGAAATTGTTCTGCAGAGATATTCAAGTCGCATGTTGCCAATTCAGTGCTCATACACGAAATGAATCTATTGGTGGACAAGATTATGTATGCGATTTGAATTAAGACTTTTTTACTTAATTATTTTTAATATAACCACAAGAGTTCCATTTTTAAAAAAAATAATTTTACATATAGATGTTAAAAATACAACTTTACGATCATTTATGTAACTTAATTAGTTGAGGCTATAGGAATAACTATAGTCTATTTCAAACCAACATTTTGTACTAGAATATTTACGAATGTTAAAATTTCCTCCTGTGAAGTCACCTCTGAGCTTTAATATCCAACTAGGTAGAGTGGTACATGCATCATAAATGTGCTTTTATCTTGTGTCAAATCATCATTGATATGGAAGCCAAAAATCATTTTCCAAGCCTTTCTGGCCTTACTTTAGTTTGACTTCCGATAACGGAAAAAGGTGTCAAATACGTTTCCATATTGGACAACATGGAGTCAGAGATAGGATATTGTCGTACAGTTCTACTAGATGTTCGTGCTTACACATAACCGTTCTGGAAACATAGGCCTCTACTCGAAACTATCCCAGCCCATGGATATCCGGAGAGCGGAAAGTCGCGGGTTCGATCCCCGACCGCGTCATACCAAAAGACGTTAAAATATGGTACTTGTTGGTCCCTGCCTGGCGCTCGGCATTCATGGGTGCAACGACTGGTCGGCTCGGAGTCAGTATGATGTGTCTGAGTGGGGTATTCATGCTTCACTGTGGCGTGGTATCTCGGTGGGCTAGCACTATCAAAACCAGCTTAAGTCTGGGCTAGTACAAGCAGCCGCACAAACACACACACACGTACACGGGCATACACGTCGTGATATGAGAGAAATATTCTCAAGCACGACGTTAACCCAATTTCACCTCACCTTGGATATACTAAATTTGCTTCTTGGGTCCCGGATAGTTGTCAGATCGTATTATCGAACAGTGCAGTATCCTGGCGCGAGGATATCCTAACTTAGGACAAGTCAGAACCTATCCTAAGTAAGGAATAAACTCCTCAGACTCGCCAATATTCGGGCGGCTGGCGAGTCGAGGCCGTTAGGCCGAGGACCCACCCAGCCGCGCGAATATTGGCGAGTATGAGAGAGTTTAACACCATAAAAAAAATCATATTGGCGCCCTAGTTTCATAACTCTTGCACCCGACACAGCAATATAATATTGGCGTCCTACATCTGGGTAGCACGATGCACGATACACACGCTATGAACACGCTCTACTGTGCACGTGGCAGCGTATTGGAGGGATACAAAACAAACGAAATATTTTACTGCATCCACTTCGTCAGATGTTTTCAACTATGTCAGGAGAATGTGGTTCTTTATGCATGTCTTTGTCATTCAAAATTAATACATTTTCCGAAGCTTTTGAATAGAAGTATTTCGAGTGTCGAGTTTGATATCACTCTGCAAGGGGGGAAAGTCCTGTAGATACAGTTCTTCGGATGAGGAATTGCTGCGCGAGTCGCAAAACCTAGAACGGGAATTTGACCAAATGAATAGATCAGCAGCTGATGAACTGATGTTTGCTTCTCAGCAGATAGAAAAAGAAAGTGAACAAACGGCTACCAAACGTTTTGGCAACCCTCTGTTTCTGAATATCAAAGCTTGGAAAATCTCGCAAAAATATACAAATACAGAAAAGATTCCTGGCAACGTGAACGAGATGGGTTTGAATCCCAGTTAGGCAGCAAATTAAGTATTTCTGATGAAGATCTGAGTCTGTCACAGCAATAAGGAACCAAAGGAGTGAGTTGAGTTTTACGCCGCAGTCAGCAATAAAATGGCGGCGGTCTGTAAATAATCGAGTCTGGACCAGACAATCCAGTGATCAACAGCATGAGCATCGATCTGCGCAATTGGGAACCGATGACATGCATCAACCAAGTCAGCAAGCCTGACCACCCGATCCCCTTAGTCGCCTCTTACGACAAGCATGGGTTACTCTAACCCGGACCTGCACGGGTAAGGAACCAAAGGGGAGGTCAATACAAGGGCGACATAATTCATGAGATTCTTATTTCGATGCAGAGATTCTTGCGCCAAAGTGGTCTAGATGTTAACCTAACCACTGATTTTGCTTTTAGGGGTTTAAGAACCATTTTAGACGCTAAAATGTAATCGCTGGTACGGGCTGGTTTTGGCATGCATAGAAGGCTAGGCAAGCTAGCGTCATCACACCACAGGAGGAGGATGCATTGTGGGAGTCGGGTTTGCTTGGGGATGACACCCGGAAAAATTGCTTGAAACTGCTTTAAATTTGAATGGGCCGTTGTCCATATAGACTTGACCAAAAGTACAAGTCATTGAGGTTGAGTGAATAATATGGTGATTACTTAAAATCTTAAAATTTAAAAAAATAATGAAATTCATATCGTTTTAAAAAATAGAGTTGGGCTTTACGTCACATCGGCATTATTCCAGCCATATAGTGACGAGAACAAGTCTGCATTAATATACATTGTAAGTACAGAATCAAAATGGGTTCTATTTCAAAAACATATATTCATTTTAAAAACATGACGATGGCTACAGTGCAGCTTGTATGCAATGTATGTACAACTTGACTGCAGGCTAGTGGGTTGTGATGAAAGGGGAATCGAACCCGCGCGGAAGGCACTTTAACCACTAGGCTACCTCACCGCCCATAGACGTAATTAATAACTGAGGTAGCCTAGTAGTGATAGTGCCTGCAGCACAATGTGTCAAGCCTATGCTTTGTGTCCTGCCATGTAATAAATGGATGAAACATTGAGTTCGTTTCTGTATTTCAGTAAGGGGGGTATTACTGTTTGGATTCAGCGTGAGGACCGGGTCAGTAAAAGGGCGCCAGTATTTGAAAGTAGGGCGCCAATACACGCGATAAAGTCGACAATATACGAAACTAGGTCTCCAATAAACGAAAGATACGGGCTTCCCATTCCATCCTCATTGGAAAGATATATCGTGTAATGGATGCAACTTTAGGTTTAAGTATAACTTAGAGGAAATCAGCATGGTGTGGTACTTCTTACTTCACCAATTTTAAGGTTGTCCACTAAACAACTCGCCTAAATTACATTTGAATTTACAACAGCACACACTTTTGAGCTTAAGTGTTTTGATTTTTTGTTGTATAGATCTATTTATCGGCAATGAATACACTTGAAGCAATACACATTCTTTAGATCTACAAAAGATTTGTTCAGTAATCTATTCTTGCCCGTTTTTAAAAATCGCAACATTCCTCTTTTCTGACACATGGCCGTATCAGGCCAACTTGGTACGGGCAGTAACTTCTGTGTGGATATTTCCAAGGTGAATTTTCACCGAGATGAAACAAAGGGGAGTCCAGGCATGATTTTCATGCACAACCCAAATATAAGTTTTGCACATCTTTCTGCGTTTTTGGCACTTAAAGTTTAGCTTCAGAGTTTGAATCGCCGTGTTGAAAACATGAATTTTCAAAAACTATATTGACTATCAAATATTGAAAATAACATAATACTTTCATTCTCGAAGTTTGATAATTCAAACAAATATTAAAAAATCTCATTAAATATACTGAGACAAAAAAGAAACTTCACACTCTTTCTTTAGGGCACTATTAAAGAACAAGAGATGGTAAGATGGTTAAATTGTTATTATTTCATTGCTGAGATCTGTGTGATGTACTCGATACACTGACAGTGCCATAATCAGTTCCATTAGGCTACACCGCCGTTCCAAAACATGGGTATACAGAATGTCAAGTCACAAGAATAAAAATGCGAAATTTCTCAGTTCAATATCGTGTATGGCCGCCCGCGCATTCACCACTGCCAAACACCGTCTCCTCATCGACTGCCTGATGCTTGTGAACACGTGGTTGGGGATTCTGCGCCATTGCTCTTGCAAGGCAGCGCCAAGTTCCTGCAAATTCTGAGGTTGGTTCCTAAGACCACGAAGCCTTCTCCCAAGTGCATCCCAAACGTGCTCTATTGGATTAAGGTCAGGGGACCTCGATGGCCAGTCCATGACGTTGATTCCAGCGTTTTGAAGGAAATTTCGTGTCAACATCGCGGTATGCGGCCGAGCATTATCATGCTGGAACTGTAGACCTGGGCCATGAGCCGCCATGAAAGGAACGAGTTCACGGGTGAGCACCTGGTCGCGGTAAGCAGCAGCTGTGAGGTTTCCACGGATGACCAGAAGTCGGGAACGGTTGTTCCCACAGAAAGCACCCCACACCATGCAACTTCCGCCCCCGAATCTGTCGACTTCCTGTACACAACATTGGGCATACCGTTCACGACGCCGTCTCCAGACTCTATGCCTGCCGTCCGCGAATCTGAGGGTAAACCTGGATTCATCGCTAAAGACGACTCGATTCCAGTCTCTCTGGGTCCATCGGAGGTGACGTTGGGCCCACAGCAGACGTTGACGTTGATGAAATGGCGTCAATATTGGCCCACGATATGGACGTCGAGAATGGAGATTGGCAGCCCGCAACCGATTTCGAATGGTCTGTGAGGACAGTCGACCTCTAAACATCTCAGCCCTGGTTCGTGTAGCCGGCAGAAATCTGTCACGTAGGTGCTGTAGGACGATTTGAAGGTGTTCTGCTCGTGACGTCACACGTGGACGACCCTTGGGCGATCAGAAGTGGTACCAGTTTGTTTTAGACGACCTCGCAAGTCATACACAGTACGACGGCTGCATCCCATTGTTCTTGCCACGTCAATAACTGATCTTCCCGCTTGCAACATGCCAACAGCACGTTCACGTTGCACATTTGACACTCGTGGCATTTCAAGTACCGTTAGAACTGTGGTTTAAAAGTGTTTTTTCAATTCTTGAGGCCAATGCAAACACGTGCATATGAAGAAGAAAACCTCGATGCGAAGATCACGTGATCGACTGCACGTGCAAAACCTGTTTTGGCACTAACGTCATTTACACGACGAATGGATGGGTTTGAGTGGGTTTTGCTAACGTTTTTCTAGAGTCGAAAGATAGGGATCCCATTTCGGATACATAGATGTATCATTAGAAGAAAGTTATTCATTATTTTTCAAATTACGTTTTGTGAAGTTTCTTTTTTGACTCAGTATATTTTAAATCTAATAGTGTATGAGTTTCACTCTCTTATTCTGTATACAAATTCGAATTTTAGATCTAGAAGTTAAAGTAAAACAAAATCTGAATTTCGTCGCTTTTGACTTGACTTTTAGTCTTTCCCATTTTCTTTAAATGAGATTGTTGGTGCCCCAGTTTTTCATACAATTAAACGTAGGTAATGTTTAGGGGAATACCCCAACCTGAAGGCTTTAATTCTGTGCCGGTGGTCATCACTATTCTACAGAAGAGCTCGCTAATCTAGAAGCGTTGGTAACTCGCAAACACCCAAAGTTCCTGAGCCTTAGGAAGTCGACCTTTGGAATTTTTTTGAGCCAACACAAGTAGCTCAAGTTGAATTACATTTGTGACGTCATTCCCTTGTCTGCACGCTCCATTACCTTTCAGGAATGGAGCGATGTGTACCAGTTTCAAATTTAAGACTTCATTTTGTCATTTTGACATTTAATTTTAATAACAGAAATATTGCCAATACTTTTAATTTGATTTAAGTAGAGTAATACCTTCGTAACTCTCCATTCTTTAAAAATCATGGGCCTCGGCCCCATTATGTTTAAGGAATGGAGATTTACTCAGACATTACCCTCTACTTAGGACAGGGATAGGATCTTTTCGAGAATGGGTCTTATCCCAATGTTACGAGGGGCGGTGGGGTAGCCTAATGGTTAAAGCGTTGGCTCGTAGCGCCGAAGACAAGGGTTCGAATCCCCACATGGGTACAACGCGTGAAGCCCATTTCTGGTGTCCCCCGCCGTGATGTTGCTGGAATATTGCTGAAAGCGGCGTAAGACCATACTCAGTCAGTCAGTCAGTCAGACAATGGTACGATGTCCTAACGATGCCCTAACTCCTCGACTAGTTAGGATCTGTCTTAGTTGGGACACTTTCAAGAATAGGCACCCCGGCCTGGTGTTTTGGTAATTTGGGAAAACATTGTGTACATGTTTACGTGATGAACATCTGAGCATGTCCACAGTCAGATTATTGTCATGCCTCCGTTATACGACTATATTGGGAGTGATGCATTACACACACCTGGATAAGTTAGTCATTTCAGGCAGAAATAGCAAGCGGAAAAATCACGACATAAGGGAACATTCGATGTAGAAAATTCTCAGCAGCAAATCATAAAATATACGGGGTGGTGGGGTAGGCTAGTGGTTAAAGCGTTCGCTTCTCACGCTCAAGGTCCAGGTTCGATTCCCCACATGGGTTCATTGTGTGAAGTCCATTTCTGATTGCCCCCCCCCTTGCCGTTATATTGCTGCTGGAACGTTGTTAAAAGCGGCGTAAAACCAAACTCACTCACTCATAAACTATACATGTCATTTAAGCCACCCAATACAATATTGGAATTCGCCAGATGAACCATATTATCACCTACCAGTGAGGTGGTGAAATTGGGCCGTTTACTCTCGGGTTTAACCAGGTTCGGTATTTTTACCTCTCGGGTTTCCGTCCATGTCATGTTAGGACAAACGTCTTGACAGCAAAATACTAATACTGGCTGATCAGCCCCGGCCAGTTTATAATTTACATTGTGAGTCGTCTGAGCACAACGCGTGACCACACTTGATGAGGACTTCCGGTTTCCAGACCCTGGCACACACCTAGCGACGTGATTGTACGAGCGCTTCCAACGCCGTCAGTCACACCAGAAATGGATTTGACGCATTGTATACCTGTGTGAACCTAAGATTCCGGGCGACATAACTATCAAAATGTTACAAGCCTAAATGGATTAACTAGACCAGACAATCCAAAGACAATAAGTCAAATCTTAGTCACTTTTTGGTGTTGTTATTATGTATTTACTGTTTAACAGTCTGTTGTGCTAACATTAAGGGAGGCTTCGTGTTCAAGAGTGTTCCTTTGGCCATCCTGTAGCATACCGCCTGAATTTATCGGATATTGTGGCGTGGTTGAGCTAGCGGACGTACACCGCCTGAATTTATCGGATATTGTGACGTGGTGGGGCTAGCGGACGTACACCGCCTGAATTTATCTGATATTGTGACGTGGTTGAGCTAGCGGACGTATACCGACCGGCAGATCTGACAAACTACCTTAACATGGGCATTGTCGGTAATAAGCCAAACACGCTTTTTCCAAAAAGGAACAATGTTCCTTAATTTTTTAGTTACATATTTTGTTGCCTTTCTTTTTCTGTTTTACATTTTCTGTCTTCAGGTAAACAAAAAACATCGATAGGTGTCGCTGTTTTAGTGATATTATTTCAACGTAGTGCTTTGAGCTTGTGATACAATAGTTCAATGATCAAACAATAATTGTCAAGTCTAAATGTAACGCTCAATTTTAAAAATAAGACTTTAAGATATTGTGAACTTGTATGGAACATGTTAGCTAAAATTTTGACCAGACCATCGGGCTGGCTAGCTGTAAATTTAGTTCCGTCCGTCACACTTTGTCCGAAGGATATCTCCTAAACTGTTCGTGATAGCTTGACCATACTTGGTACACATGTCAGCCATGATCCCTAGATGTGTTTTTTTTTGGATTAGACCCATATATGAAGTTTGCATTTTAGGCTGTTTCCATGGAAAATATAAAGACTTAGGCTGCGACTAGGAGGATGTCATCTTGTACGAAGCATGATCTTCTAAACTATACATGCTGGCTGTATCAAACTTGGTACACATATCAAGCATGATCCATAGATGTGCCTTTTGATGGTTAGACCCAGATAAGAATTATATTTTTTGTGATTTCCGCGGAAACGTGACTTAGGTTGTGACTATGAGGAGGTCATCTTGTCCGGAGCAGATTTCCAATCTATACATGCTATAGCTTTATCAAACTTGGTACACATGTTCACCATGAACCTGAGGATGTGTCTTTTCTTTTGAGGGTTAGACCCAGATATGAATTTTATTATTTGCTGTTTCCATGGACACAAGACTTAGGCTGTGACTATGAGGATGTCATCTTGTACGGAGCAGATCTCCCACACTATACATGCTACCTTTATCAAACTTGGTACACATGTTCACCATGATCCATAGATGTCCCTGTTGTGGGTTATACGCGTCTGTCGCGTTTACATCGAAACATTATAAGCTTTCACTAGAATTTGGACATAACTAAGCTTTAAAGTAACCCAAGTTGACCCTCATTGGCCTGTAGCATCAGCTGTTGTAATTTCTGTATAAATATTGTATTGTCATATCAAAGATGGCACTGTTGCCGGGGATATTGATGACTTTGTCTTCTTGTTAATTCCATTACATGTTTTTATTTGTTTTAACAATATCAACATAAGAAATTGACACATCAATTGTAGTACATATCTTAAACTTTAACTTTAAATATATTATGCTGTAACATACATTTATCATTTGGCATAACTTGTTTCCCGCTCAAGCGCCGATGTGCCCTTGCTTTAGATTAGTTTACGTTGTTTACCACTCACGGTTTGCTATGGAATAAGTTTTGAGGATACATTAAGATTACCCAACAAATATTCCCTTACTCGAACACTGAAAACCGCTATAGGAAATCAACACCCTGATGAAGACAGGCAGATATGTAGACTTTCTTTCAGGGGTTAAAGAACAAATAAATTTTGGTTTTTTTTGTACTCTTTTAACTATTACATATGAAGGATTTGTGGTTAGACTTATGCGGAACAACAAATTCATTCTTAAAAGACTTGTGGTTAATTAGTACCGAGCGATTAAAAGTTGCCAAAAAGTCGCCTGCTTCACTCTCGCCCGCCAACGAAACCACAGACAGGTTACGTAACTCTGTCGCCAGAGCACTGCAGTGACGTCATATGAGGAACGATTTTCAGTTAGTTGTATAGAATGTTAATCATAACTCGCACACACACCCTAGTGTATGTTGTCTGTCTCATTACACTTCATGGCGAAAACAACGATTCTGTTGAATGCTACTACAAATGAATAAAAACAAAATGCAAATATTAAAATTAAAACGTTATAGGAACAATGTCAGGCTATTACTTTGTTTGAGGAATGTATCCATCAATATCCACAAAAACGAGTGATATGCCATTCATCTGCAGTTGTTCCAAGTGATGTGTCTTAACAGTTTAGTATACGAAAAAGTGATAAATCTTTTCAGGTATTTCACATTGGTGTATAGTCTCATTGGTCACCCAAGATAGCACACCTGGCAACTAATTGTATAATGTCCGCCTTTCTTTATAAACAGTAATTTAGTTAGCCAATAATGGGCAATCAATCAATGTATTGCCAATTAATCCTTTGAAAGAAGGACGTTGTTTTTACGCAGACACCGATACGACAGAGTGTATTCAGTATAGATTAGTAAATCTACATACATAAACACTACCTTTTGACAAATCCGCTGTGTAAGATAAAAGTAATTAATCAATCAGCGTGTTATCGGTTAATCCTTTGATCGATGTTTATAATGTTGAATATTTACTCCAGACACAAGAAATGCCAAATGGGAACCTTTGTGGGGTAATCTAAGTGTGTTACCACTAATTATACCTGTTATAAACTCATTAACTGACCATCAAGTGAACGATGACAAATAACATGTGTAGGTTTATACCACCTAACACGGGTTACGAGGGAGTATTAATTGCTGTATTGCATGTGAAAATTTATGGGCCGACACTGTTTTGAGAATACAAACAGAACTTCATTGTTGCATAAGAAATACATAATAAGCATTTGCTGTGTGCTAAAACTGTATGTACCTATTTACCTAAGTAAATTTTCAGATTTTTCTAGCAATGGCAAAGTGGGGTTGTTTAGTTTACCGATTCAAATAAATCAAATGTCAATTTTTAATATCATACGTAATAGACGTCATATTTTTACATGACATGATTAAATATCGAGGTAAAAAAGCACAGAAATGGGATCAATTTGGATCAGTCATTATACAAATAGGGCCTAACGACACCAATCGATTTTGACAGAATCGTCTATGAAAACAAGTTGTAACTCGGAAACTAGGCAAAGCAGATGACAAAATTAACTGACAGTAGATTGTGAGAACATATAGCTTTCATTTTCCACAGCAGTTGTCACGATTTCAGGTTTATACAAACCTGTAAACAAGATAATTTACCCCCTGAAATGTAGATGAATTCTGCATCGGCCCTCATATCTATTCCTCATATGACGTCACAGAGACGCCCCGCTCTGATTGGTTGAAATTTTGTTCGCGGGTGAGATTTGTGCACAGTTGTCAAAAAGGTCGATTTAAGTTAATTAAAGACAGAAGTGAGTAGTTTTAATGACCGGGTTTCATTTATAGCGATGCCAGTTAGTGATTTATGTATTTGTACACCCCTAGAGTACATGTGATCTTTAAGAAAACGACATCGTATCGCTTCCCGTGAACTAACAAGAGAAGACGATTTTGTCAGTAAAGACGTCAAATTTTCAATTAAAAATCATTTATCCTTTACAGTTCTAATTTGTTTTTGCTAGGCATTGTATTATATGCAGGGATTAGGATTAGCGTGTGCATTTGCCTCGTATACACCGTCGGAAATGGCAGTCAGCTGTGCACACTTTCCCCCGCGATCTACAGGTGCTTTACTTAATCGGAGAGATCGGAAAAATATAGTTTCTAGCTATTTCCACCGCGAAAACACTTCGTTGACATGTGATCGTACAGCTACAAGAAATATTACTTTTAGTGAAATGAAATATGTATACGTATCCTTTTTCTGCCAAATAATGTAAATGTATAATATATCGCGCAGGTTTTATTTTCGCGCTTCATGTCGAGGCGTGAGTAGATGCAATATGATGGTGATTGTTGTGACTAATGCGGACCGAAGTTATAATATCGGGGAGACACAGGATTTCACTGCAGTTGATATAAACATTCTTTTTTGACCTTTTGAGTAAAATTAATCAACTGGATTGCAAAGTCCAGATATCGAGTCTCAATACCATCTAAACACTGCCCATTTTGAGCCAGTCGGGATTATTCCCGTTTGCTTATCATACACTGAGGCATGCCAGACGACTCCTGAATAAACTGGGCCTCCGACATTGATATTTGCCCGATGTCTGGTCTGAATACCATCTAAACACAGCCCATTTTGAGCCAGTCGGGATTATTCCCGTTCTCTTATCATACACTGAGGCATACCAGACGACTCCTGAATAAACTGGGGCTCCGACATAGATATTTGCCTGATGTCTGGTCTGAATACCATCTAAACACAGCCCATTTTGAGCCAGTCGGGATTATTCCGGTTCTCTTATCATACACTGAGGCATACCAGACGACTCCTGAATAAACTGGGGCTCCCACACTGATATTTGCCTGATGTCTGGTCGGAATACCGGCATGTTCTCATTTCGCCTACAATCTTAAAACAACATTTCATGGTCTGTTGACTGTTGATTACGCAATGGTAAATAGTTCTTCTAGTTGAAGTATTTGAAGGACAAATAAAATAAAAATTAAGGTGTAATGATTTTAGTTCAATTTCTATTTCCATCCGTCAAAATGGCATTGCTACTTTCCGACATACACTGAGACAAAACAAAGAGAAAGCCTTAAAGTGGTTGTAAACAATCTTTTTTCACATGTCCTATGCATTTAGATACCAATTTCCAAAATGTTCGATGTTTTGATAAACCAGCTATGATTCAGTTTGACATATATAAACATTTATAAAATACAAGGAATTATGCGATATTTATTACCTACAAGTACATTTTTTGTCTTCCACCCAAGATTTGTCTCCCAGATGAATAAGATAGACATGTAACAATGATTCGTTTGTGAAAACAACACTAAGTGGAGCTATCTCACTTACACCAAAGAAAGGTACCAAAATGGTTCTATTTTCGTAAAGCTTGAGGTTATAAAACATGAAAGAAACCATGATATGGCTTCAGACTTTCTATAGTCATTAACATATTGTGCATGCAGAACAACAGTGAATTTGGATGTTAGGCAACATACAACCCATCTAATCACAGGATATACAAGGTATGATGTTGGTATTTGTAGTCAATTCAGAAAATGAGCCTTCAACTTCACTGATCCACCAACTTGTCACTTTTAGAGATTAGTGATGGCAACTGATTTTTATAAGAGGCAAACATGTTGACTTTACATTGGTAAAAAGAATTACAAGGTGCAAGCAATTCTGTTTTGGACACCTTATACCTAGCTGTGTACACTTTTCGTTGGAATTGACCAAATATCCTCATAACAACAGTCGATCAAGATGTAGTATGGCACTGACCAGTGAGTCAGGTTCATTATAACAGTAGGGGTGCAATTTCTAATCCCAATTAGCCTACATTATTTTTGTATGCGAAATGGGATGTAGGCGAATTGAGACTAATTCCTGAATACCATCTAAACATCCCATTTTGAGCCAGTCGGGACTATTCCCGTTACTCTTATCATACAGTGAGGCATGCAAGACGACTCCTGAATTAACTGGGGCTTATTTGAGATAGCCCATTTTGAGATAGTCATCACGCCAGATCCGCAAGTGCTAACACACACACACACACACACCTATATTTTTTCCAAATCAGGTTCGGAGACTCCACCATGGAAAATGGAGCCATATTCCACCCCAGTGCGAACCAATGATAGGAACAAAAACAAATGGTAAGTTTAATAATTATTATTTATTAAACCATATAGCTTTGACATGCTTACATTCATAACTTTGCAAAACTTTGTAATTTTTGCATTTACACTTCTCTGAAGCGAGACCTAGACTAACATTTGTCAGGTTAAATTGCTGACTATGTTGTTTTGTGATGAGGTGTTTCACTCTGAGAGGGTTGGTTCAAATCACACATGGGATTGACTCCACCCCCACCAGCAAAGTACTAGTATCTGTACTTTACTGGGAAAGTGAATTCCCAAATGTAACATCCCTTAGAAATAATCTGAATATTTTTAAGTTAATCTTATTCTTGAAATGTGTGCCATCTCTTCCTTGTCCTTTGCTGCTGTATTTTCTGCTTGTTCATCATTTTTGTTCTCAGCTGAACATAAGAGCATTCATGCTTGGGAATCTGTAGAAATGCCTGAATGGTCTCCTTTTCTGAAATATAACAAAGTTTTCAAAATCATGTTAGAACATCAAGGTACAAATCTAGTGAGTATCATCACTCAGCTTCTAGTCCTATAGTCTTTACCCAACTCCCCAACTTAAGGTTTTATTAGGAAAAGTAAACATTTGCTTTTTTAAAGATTTAGCTAATTTGTTATCATTATAAGGACTTGTGGCCTAAATATACTATTCACACTTTGCTTAGGATCAAATCATTGATTCAACAGAAAACTATGATGTGGGATCTATTTTGAGATTTAGTATATCTTCGTGTGATCAACAAGCATTGGTGTTGTTCGACTCCTTTACAGAGTTCCCCCAAGACGAAATAGTGAAACTCATCCGGAAATCTAAGCCAACATCTTGTGTTTTGGACCAAATTCCTATGCCACTCCTATTAGAAAACATTGATATTCTTGTGCCTGTCTTCACAAACATGATAAACACTAGCCTCAGACTTGGCATCATGCCCACTCCATTTAAATCAGCGTTAGTGAAACCTCTTCTGAAGAAATCAAATCTGGATCCAGATGAACTCAAGAATTATCGTCCTGTATCCAACCTTACCTTCATGTCCAAGGTGATAGAGAGAGCAGTGGGAGACAGGTTATCTCAGCATCTGATGCATCATGACCTCTCTGAGCCATATCAGTCGGAAACACGTAAGGACCACAGTACTGAGACAGCTCTTGTCCGTGTGTTTAATGACTTGCGACTCAGTGTTGACAATAACATAACATCTTTATTTGTCCTCCTCGACCTCAGCGCCGCATTCGACACCATTGATCATAGCAGGCTTCTGTCTCGTCTCAGGAATAATTTTGGTATTGATGGGATAGTGCGTGATTGGTTCACAACCTACTTGACAAATCGTCATCAGGCTGTATTCATTGATGGCTGCTCTTCTGACAATGTTCATCTCCAATGTGGTGTTCCTCAGGGATCTGTACTGGGACCGGTCCTTTTCAAACTATACACAAAGGATCTCGGAACTCTAATTGACCAGTTTCAAGTCTCGCGACAGTTGTTTGCAGATACACCCAGCTTCATAACAGCTTCAAACCAAATCCAACTGACGTGCATTCTACAACAGACCACATGGCAGAGTGTTGTGACCAGATCAAGTCATGGATGTTCACCAACAAGCTGAAGCTAAATGAGGACAAGACAGAGTGTCTTCTGGTAGGGACTACACCTCGCCGAGAACAGACCAACATCAAGTCGTTTCACTTTGGCGAAACCACTGTTCCACTATCTAACAGTGTTAAGGACCTTGGCGTGACCTGATCCAGAGCTGTCATTGGACCAGCACATTACCACCTTGTGCAGGACATGCTTCCTACTACTCAGAAACATTGGAAACATTCGAAAGCTTCTCACAAAGGAGTCAGCTATAATCCTTGTCCTCTCATTGGTGATGACAAGACTATATTATTGCAACAGCCTCTTCGCTGGTGCAACAAAATCCCGGATTGGTAGACTGCAACGGGTTCAGAACACAGCAGCAAGAATAGTCACTCTCTCACCCAAGTCAGCTCACATCACCCCTGTGTTGAAGGACCTCCACTGGTTGCCCATTCCACAGCGAATCACTTTTAAACTCTGCATTCTCGCCTTCAGATGTCTCTCTGGAAGTGCACCTCAATATCTGTCCGACCTCCTTTCTCCATACAAACCAACAAGATCCCTCCGCTCCAAGAAACATAATCTTCTGTGTATTCCTAAAGTCAGAACTGTCAACTTTGGTCAAAGAACTTTCTCTTATGCTGCAGCCTCAGAATGGAATCATCTCCCACAACGTTTGAGAGAAATGACAGAACTTTCAACCTTTCAAACATCGCTAAAAGACCCACCTTTTCCAAAAAGCCTTTTCGTCCTGCCATCGGCGCTTTGAGCATGCATTGTGCATGGAAATATGCGCTTTATAAATGAACTATTATTATTATTATTATAATTTGGTTTAAATATCTAAGCTTATTGTAAGTATGGATCCTAGGTTTCAGTATGTCATTGCATCTTGTGGATTCCATACCTGCTATTGACAGTAGTGTTGGGAATTGGTTAAAATCTCATAATTGATGATTGGTTCATTACCACTGATCAATCATCGAAAATAATTGGTTAGCGTCATTATGAAATTTGTTAAAGCACAAAAAAATAAGGAAAAAAACGTAGTTATTTTGGTTTTTTTTTGCAAAAGTTCACATCTTTAAAGGATTACTAGTATGCTAGGAACATAAATTGTTTGGTGTCTTTAAGATAAATTCAATCATGACTTGGAACGAGCTTGTAGTGCTTATGAAATGTAACAGACAAAAACCAACCTTGTGAAAAATATTGTTGATAAAAAACAAGTGTTCCAGAATTGTTTGTGTTTGATTATGAGAAAACATGATCGATTGCTTGGTCGTTTAGTCACTGCGACCAATCTTCGATTATTTCAATTAATCGGACCACCACTAATTGACAGGTGTTGTGTACTTGTCAATGACTCTTTCCATGATTTGCAAAATGGTTGATTTGTGCCACTAAAACCATTTATTATGGTTACTCATGTATCAAGTGCATAATGTTAGATTAAACTAGCTGTTTGCCTACAGAAGGGTTACTATATTATTATTTATCCAGTTTTAAATGGATACAATTTCAAATTATAAATATGTTTAAGTAAATTGGGAATTTTTGTGATCCTTAGCAAAGTGTGAGTAGTATATGTTAGTTTCTAATCACTGCAATATTCAATATAAGAACACACAGTCCTTAAATTAAGTTTGCTATGAGGTAGAACAGTAATAGTTCTGCAAAGCTGGAGTCTTGAGTATTGAGGAAACTTTAAATCTCGTAACATGGCTGAGAATCGAATGGGAGTGACTGCCACTGTCTATGAGAGAAATGAGGGTCAACACTAGTAGTGATTGAGTTTAGTTTTACGCCGCTTTTAGCTATATATTCCAGCAATATCAGGGTAGGGGACACCAGAAATGGGCTTCACACATTGAACCCATGTGGGGAATCGAACCCGGGGCCTTCGGCATTGGTAGGAGTCATATAGAAAGAACCATAAACACTGGTCGAGATATTCCTCTAACAAGGATGTTTACTTCCAGGTTCTGAAATAACAGAATGATACAATGTAGCAACTTATATTTAGCACTTATTATCATGAAACAACATTTGTGAATACCCCATTATAATGAAACTACAGCAATAAGTTCACAATACATGACAATGTCATGCAATGACTGCTCCCAAGTTTCACGAAACTTTGAAAAAGTCAAGCAAAACTACAGATAGTAAATTCCATGAATTAACACTGAGCATGTTGACTTAACATTGATTCTAAAACTACAAACTGACTCTAAAATCCTGACATTATAACAGAAATCTGCCATATAGTTACAAAACACAATGTATCAGAGAGCACCATTACCACGGATATAGGATACACTTTTGCACGTGACCAAATAATTGAACATTCCTGTAATTGCAAAATACTCTGAAAATAGTATAATACACATACAAACATGGATATATTATAAGAGTGACATTTGTACCTGAAGAGTGCATCTCGACCGTCTCTGAAACTTCAACATTCAATATATACTTGCTCTCGACAAACTCTTTTTGACGATCATGGTCACTCATGCGCTTGCTCGCAGTAAACTTTTAACAGCCAGGGAGCATTTATTGTATCAAATGTCAACGACTTAAGCCACTACTACGATGTATCTACAGTCAGAGAACTTAACTACTGGTCAAATAAAGATATTATTCCAAACTAGTACACAAAATGCAAAATACTGCTTCACATTTCCTGACTAGAAACAATTCTTCAAAATATTATGATTACATCAGGGAAAACCAAACAAATTGTAGTCATGACCACACTAAACATACACTATTAGTCTCTAAAACCAAAACAGTTACAACATAATAAGACTGACTGCATGGTATTCCATAATACCAATGTACATGCTAAAAATGACAAGCTCTTTATACTGACACACAAATAAAACTAACCATAGCAGAATAATTCAGGTGCAACCTAGCCTTTAAACAACATGTAATATTATTCCAAACAGGCATGACAAGCTAACGCTTTAACCCCTAGGCTACCTCACCGCCCGTCTACACTAGTAGTAGTAATCGCTTCATTAAGCAGAAAGAGACTAAATATTACTGAGAAATGGAAAGGTAGGAGAAGGATGTCCAGATACATACTGGTTAACTTTATTACTTAGTGTTTATCAAACAAGTGAAGTGACGATGAAACAAAACATTGACGTAATTAATATGCAGCAACATGCACATGTTTTGGTATATTACTCAGACAAATTATTACAGCAATGATAAAATAATCAAAGCAACAAGAAAATAATTGAACAAAAGAGAAATTTGGATTAAAACAACATTTTGATTGACAAAAATGGCAGCATTAGGTTTTTGTAAAACAAAATATGTAAAAAAAAAGAACAGATCTGATTCGCTAACTTCTAAACCAAACTTCATAAAATTCTGCATACAATTGGCTCAGTGATTTTTCTCCAAATCTCCTACATGTCATGCATGATGCAATTGGAACCAGTTGATGACATATGTCGGCAGTATGTCAGCCAAGTTCTAGCAGTGCTGAAGGCTGAGGGGTAGTTATCTAGTTAGAAAAAATGATATGGTAATGTTTTCAGATTTGAGAGTTTTGTTGAGTATTTGATAAACAGAAATTACATTTGGAACAGACAAGTTTAGCTTGAGGTTTGAAATGTAAACAATTTTGGCACTGACTACTCAATGAAACCTACAAATCTAGAAACATACAGTATGTACTGACATTGTAGAATAAAAACATGATCTATCGTTTTCTAATTTCTATCTATCTGGGTGACATATATCATTTGAAGTGTTGAAACATAGTGAGTGAGTGAGTTTACGCCGCACTCTGCAATATTCCAGCTATATGGTAGAGTCTGGACCAGACAATCCAGTGATCAACAGCATGAGCATTGATGTGCGCAACTGGGAACCGATGACGTGTCAATGTTGAATCATAACTGACATCAGTCAATACAGACTGCAAGGAAGAAATCTTAATCCTCTAGTATGCATGATTTAATACTACAGCTGAGTGCACAGTGTGACTACCAAACTCCACTTATCCATATGATAAAACTAGATTACAAACTGATTAGTTAAATATCCTCTTTAGGGATACAAAGCTTGATTATATTTGACTGTAGACAGGTGAACTACAGAGACCTTGGTATATACACTATATATGATGTGTTGCCCAAAGGTCCACTGACCATGTATATGTGTTGCCCAAAGGTGTACTGATAATACACATGATGTGTTGCCCACAGGTCCACTGACCATGTATATGTGTTGCCCAAAGGTGTACTGATAATACATATGATGTGTTGCCCACAGGTCTACTGGTAATATATATACCTGTGTTGTCCAATGGTCTACTGATAATATACATGATGTGTTGCCCAAAGGTCTAATGATTGTATATATGTATTGCCCAAAGGTGTACTGATAATACATATGATGTGTTGCCCAAAGGTGTACTGAAAATATATATCATGTGTTGCCCACAGGTGTACTGAAAATATATATGATGTGTCGCCCACAGGTCTACTTGTAATATATATGATGTGTTGCCCACAGGTCTACTGATTGTATGATGTGTTGCCCAGTGTACAGATAATATATATGAGGTCTATTTGTTATATATAAGATGTGTTGCCAACAGGTCTACTTGTAATATATAAGTTGTGTTGCCCACTGGTCTACTGATTGTATGATGTGTTGCCCACAGGTCCACTGGTAATATATAAGATGTGTTGCCCACAGGTCTTCTGATTGTTTGATGTGTTGCCCAAAGGTCCACTGGTAATATATAAGATGTGTTGCCCACAGGTCTACTGATAATATACATGATGTGTTGCCCAAAGGTCTACTGATAATATACATGATGTGTTGCCCACAGGTGTACTGGTAATATATAAGATGTGTTGCCCAAAGGTGTACTGATAATACATATGATGTGTTGCCCAATAGTCTACTGATAATACCGGTACATATGATGTGTTGTCTAAAGGTGTACTGGTGATATATATGATGCGTTGCCCAGTGGTCTGTGAAAATAACAGATAGTATGATTTGCCCAATGTACTGTGATTATAGCAGATAGGATGTGTTACCCAACATTCTGATAATGATATACATATCTTGCCCAAGAGTCTGCTGAATATTAATACATATATATATATATATATAAGTTGCCCGATAGTTAACACAATACATCCTATTCATCATAAACATAGACCTTTAGACAACACATCCTAGTTGTATACAATGGAATTTGGTAGCGAAAGCTTGATTGTTTTACTAATGACCTGCCAGTAATATGATCAAGCGGTCGTGCTAAACACATTCTTGACTTCATATCATGATATGATGTGTTATAGGTGTTAACTTATCTTGATATCTAGAAAGAAACTACTAAAATCTGGTGCTACCTTTTGACTTCAGTGCATCTGCTGATGAACAGTATATCCACCTTTACATGTCAGTACCTTCTCACAGATACTACATCTGAATCCTGAAAAGGTAAAGGAAGAAAATGTATCTGCTGACAGGGAATACAGGTGTCTTCAGTTCTCATTTGCTGAATTTACTGTGTATGAAGGACACCAAAACATTAATGCAAATGTATTGACAATTACAGGAATCATTTGATAACAACCCATTTAAACACCTGATACAATTATGTAAAACAAATTTAATTGAGAACCCACCCATCCCCACACCCAGCCACCCCTGTGATATGAACAGAATGGTGTCAGAACTTTTAAACACCTGATTATCCGATGGAAGATTGAATTATTGACTACAGAAAAACAACAAAATGTAGGCTATATGTTAATTTGTATACTCTGTATTGAGAGCAGCCAATCTTTTCTCTTCATGGGTCTGGTCGGATCCAGAATTGTGTGCACTACGAAACACGACACGCATCAGCTCTCTATGAAACAGTTAGTCTGGTAGGATGGGTACAGTATTCAAGTCCCGTGGAAGTTTTGTGATGAAAGCAAGACATTGTATTTTTTGTATTCATCAGACATGCTAGTTAAATAAAAAGTTTGGTTCCAAGTTGAAATATGGTGCAAATAGTACTTTTGAGCACTGTACAAAATGGTTGTGGAAAAGGTTGCTAAAAGGTCAGTAGGTCATAATGGGAGAGTTGAATATTTAAAGTTTGAGGCTATTAACTTTATCCAAGTGTGTTTCTCTATTTCATGAAATATTTTATTAAAAGAAAACCCCAAAATATATTTTTTCTAAATTAATTTCTTTTATAGTGAACACTCCCTCTCTCACAATGGCAGCTAGCAGACAAATTTAAGCAGATGTAGGTTTTGTGCATTTTGTAAGTATATGATTGCTTCATTTCATCAGCTCAATTTAAATCAAGTTATTAAAGAACAGTTATGTAGGAAACAAAAAAGTGATGTGTATTTTTGTTTGGTGTGACTGTCAGTAAAGGAGCAGTCCTTATTTCAAAATGTAGTTAGTCGATATCAAATTATGATTTATCAATTTCTTATTATTACGCTTGAAGTTTTTCTCCTAAAAGCAGAGTTCTATGAAAATAGATAAGAATATAATGAAATGATGGGGAGAAAACACTATTTTCAGTTAAATCCCTTGAAATAATTTTCATGTCATCGGATCAGATCATTCTAAAATGGTCATAATCTTTGAAAACAAATATCTACAAATAAATGTGGGGAGAAATCTTTTTATCAGCAGGACAGGAGAAGACACGGTGTCCATAGTTACCTTGTTTGACCCAGGGGATAACAAGAAGGTGTTTATTCCTTGATCTGAGAGATCTAGATGATGCATAATCCTGAAGTAGAGCGGAGAGGTAGACTGGAGCCGTGTTAGTCATGCACTAGTATGCGAGACAGAATAGTTTGACGGAGATTCTGTGTTTCACGGGCAGCCAATGAAGGTCCTTTAGAGTTGGTGTGATGTGCTTTTTTCTGGTGATCTGGGACGTAATGCGAGCAGCTAAATTCTGTATGCATTGGAGTTGTCAGTGACACAAGATGGAGATCTGGCCAAAAGGCTGTTACAGTAGTCCATACAAGATGTGACTAGGCTGAGGCAGAGAGTTTTTGAGGCATCTTTGGTAAGAACGGTCTGGCCTTTGATATTGTGGAGATGGGAGTAGCAAGTTTTAGTAACATACTTGACGTGTACTGTCATACTTAGATCTTGATCGATGACAACACCCAGATCGTTGACAGTGGAAGAAAGAGGAATGATTGCTCCACAGACACACACACTTGTAACGTCACACTGCTTGCGTTTTCCAGCCTGTCCCAGAAGAATGGACTCTGTTTTCTCTTTATTTAATTTCAAGGCATTTGATAACATCCATGAATATATTCTGTCAACAGTCTGATGTCTGATAGAGACACGCTCTAACTGACTCTGTGTTTGGTTGAAAAAACTTCCACTTCCACTTGTCATCTGCGTAGAAGTGGTCAGGATTAAGGTTTGCTACAACAGAGCCAAGTGGAACAGTGAAGAGGATCGGACCAACCACGGATCCGAAGCCTAAATGTGGTTGACACAGACTCACCACCAACAACGGTTTGAATCCTGTCCTGTAGATAAGATGCCAGCCAGGATAAAGCTGAATCCAAGTTCTGTATCAAGTCTTTTGTGGAGTCTCTGATGATCAGTCGTGTCAAAGGCACTGCTTTGGCCAAGTAATGTGAGCAGGGCCACTTGTCCTGTGTCAATACCACATCGTAGGTCATTCTGGATCTTCAGCAGAGCCATCTCTGTGCTGTGGTGTGCTCTGCAGGCTGATAGGAACACCTCATAGAGGTTATGCCAGGAAAGGTGGCCCATGAGACGACTGGAGACTGCACGTTCAATGAGTTTGGATATAAACACTAAGTTTGAAATAGGCCTGTAGTTTTTGGATCCTCCTAATCATGGCTTGATTTCTTCAGATGTGGCCTAACTAGAGCTGTCTTGAGTACACTTTGGACATAACCAGATGAAGTAGTTACCAGATGAGTTAATAATCATCACTATTGTTGGTACATATCAGTGAAACTATCAATATGAGTAAGAGGAGTGCCATCAAACATTTTTGGAGGAATATCAGCTTCATCCAAAGCCGCAGAAGACGAAATCTTGTCACGAATGTTCTTGGATCTTTTTGTAGAAATAATCTGTCACATGTCTGTGCTAAAACTTCATTGTCATCAGATGTCGGAAGTGTCGATTCAAAGTCAGGGATAGAAATACTTTTTGTTTTAAGTGTGCCTTTGGGCACCATGAACATATTTTAAATGTGCCTTTCAGAAATCAAGTGTGCCTACATGTTTTTAGAATAAACGACTGTAGCAATGATGATGATCTCTTGAAATGTATTGTTAGTACACAACAAATGTAACCTGTTTTCTGTTATCACTGATATGTCTTCTGTCTAAGATGGCTTTCTTACGTTTCATTTGTTCTGCTTCCCCAACACTTTCAAAAGCTAAGAAGTTGTGAAATATGTCTAACATGCTTAATTTCCTTTTCAATAACCAAACTATCAGTACTCCCAACACTCTAAATGGAAAAACAACCAGATTTCTTTACATCATTAGTCATAAATCCAGTGATTTCCTGGGTGATAAAGTCAATAAATGTTTTTTCTTGTTTGTCATTTACACAAGTGTTTTGTTTGGGGGATTAAATGACTAAAGGTGAGTTATGTCTATAAAAAATTAGGAGTGCCATAAGGGCACCGGGAACATATTTACCCGTGCCATTGCAATATTTATCGTGCCATGGCACGCTAATATATGGGGTATTTCGAACCCTGAAAGTGTTTACCCAAGAAACTGAACAAAACTTTGGACTTGACTCGTTGGCTTCAAACATAGAATTAAGATGTTGATTTGTCTCATGACCGTTGTTGAGTGAATTTGGGTTGAAATATACATTTGGCGATGAATCTCCAGGAAAGATTGTTTTCCATCTGCTTTCTGCTTTCCCCTTGTCTTATTTCGCTTGTCGAACTTCAGGTGTGAAGTCCCAAGCAGATGTTTTAGTGACTGGTATGACTCTATCCTTCACTGGTGCATGTTTGTCTATATAGCAGCTCAGATAAGACTCTATTGTATAGCAAATGAGACTCTCAGCATCAGATGGTGGCTCAAGTATAAGGTCTGAGTGTAGCAAATTGTCTTTAAAAGTATCCATATCCATGTTCCTAGAGCGAGTAATCTTCACATTTGGACTGGGTATTGAGAGGTCCAAGCTCACAAAGATATGGAAATGGTCAGAGAGCTGTAGATCCTATACAGATACATAACTGACACACACGTCTGAAGCACGGGTAACTATCCAGTCCAGAGTGTGTCCACCTCTGTGGCTTGCCTCAGACACGAGTTGTACACAGTTGTGGACTTCAAGAAGATTAAGTATTCGTTTAGTGTCATGGTTATCCTTGTCCTCAAAATGGAAATTGAAGTCGCCTACAATGATAAGAGCTACTTCGTCAACTTATCCAGTCTGCGCCGAGGTGGTGCCGAGCAGTAATTGCCGCCAATGGTGGCCATACAAAGAACTGACTTTGACGCCATCTTGTACAAAATGTGGACTCAAGTAAACAGAAACACAGCAGTAAAAGCTTTGTCTATAGACGTTTGAATTTTCACCTTTTTACCATTGGGAATAATTGCTCTTAAACAAACGCAAGAAATTCTTCTAAAAAATGGCTTCTGCGTTTCTTATTTTGAAGAGTATATTTCCGGGTCGCAGTTTCATGTAAAGACCTCTTCTATAGTTGATAAACAGGGTTAAAAATATATTCCTTTTTCATATTGTACTAGTTCTATACAAAATATATGCCTTGTGAAGAAATGGAGGTTTTATTCATCATTATAACTTTTAGAGCTAAAAATAACTCTTTTATGTAAATTTAAGACTAAAATCAAACTAAAACGATCTGGAGACTTACAGCATATGAGAGATATATTCCGTAACCAAATATGCATGGTATTTGATATTAAAACCATTGTTTTGTTCCCAGTTTTTGCAACTTTTTCAGTTCCCGGTTAAATTTGGGCGGCCATCTTGGATTTTGAGCTCAAAATAGCATTTGCATCAATATACAGATTGGAACCAAACATTTTTTTAAACTCCTTTAGCATATAAACACAAAAGAAAAAATGATTTGCTTTCATCAAAAAACTTTCACGGAATCCCATAAGCTCCTTGATATCGTAAGATATGAGTAGATAGTAACCTAAAAGTGAAAATGATATCTCTATAAAAGACATGATTATTGCAGGGATTAATTTTTGAATTGCAAATGTTTGGACATCATTCAAGTGCAAAAGTCAATAGAAAAGCTTAAAAAAGTTGAAAATTACCCTATTGATATATGAAAAGAGCAAATTCTGCCAGTTTTAAAAAACATTCTACATTTTCTGTAAAGTTTTACATGATCAGAACCACAATATGGAACTGCTTGTTAAAATCCAAAATGTGGATCTTTTCATGGACAATTATAAAATATGAAATATCAATGTTCAAAATGTAACTAAATTTACGTAATAATGCATTGAAAATAGGTATCATGATACATATAGAATCATGTCATGAGTATCGTGATACATATCGATTCATGAAACTTATGTATCGTGACATATCTATTTAAGGTAGAAATATATTTAACAAAGTTGGAAAAATAGTATTCACAATTTAAACCTACTAACTAACGCAAAGGTATTGATCTCTGGATCACATAACCTACCCCTTCCTCCCTTTGGAATGCCTCAGAGACTCCTCCTCTGATTCTGCAATTTGAAGATCACATTTTTCTCCTCTGCCAAGCTCAACGTCTCTTGATCCTGTTCATAATTGTCTGCATTATGTAACATTAAAACGTTAACAATATTATTCTCAAAATGATTGTGAACTTAGATTCAAAACTGAGCTTAAGAAATTATATTTTTTCTTCTGAACTGATAAAGTATTTAAAATACAACTAGATTAGGTTATGATCCTAACAACATACATAAATTATGAATTTACAATGTTTCATATTCAGAAACTTTTGTAAAATAAAATTAACTTACCAGGCATAAACTAGATTGGATATGATTTCCATATCTAACAGGCCCATCTGAGACTAGCACTTAGTCTCTGAATATATATAACTTTGATAGAAACAAACAATTCCTTTTAAACTGAAAGTGAAAAGGAACTTCAGTGAGATGGGAGATTCCTGAACCCAAGTAAATCTAGACATGCTTCAATTAGGGCTTATCATAGACCATTCTTAATGAGGCCTCATGAATATTCATATGTGTACCAAAACGAGGCTAAATGGGGCAAGGACACGATCGCATAATGGCGACAAATCTCAATGTATACTTCTTGGTTTCAAATTTCCCTTGAACGGTACATTACGAAACTGTCCAGTAGTTCAGGGAAATCGCAGAGAAATGGGAAAGGGCTACACAAATGTTTCTGTAGCATATCCACGGATTGAAGGGTGAATAATTACTGTACTTCACGACACATCACGATAAGTCATATGACCTAGATATCTAGGTTAACGTTTACCATGTTGCGCAGCATTTATGAAGGGAAACTACTCTAAAGTCACAATAGTGGAAATATTACCAAGGGAAGTCAATTACGTTTACTTTATCAACATATGAACAAAGCAAAAGACTCAACGTATTTCCTGACCTGGATTCAAATCATCCACTTCCACATGGGAGTAGTGTTGTTAATTCTTGAGCTGGATAATCGAGATTATAAGTAATATGTAGATCAAGATAGCTCTCCTCGAGTGGATCTGGACCAAACAAATTTTTTGTATTATTCATGTGATGAAATTATTCGTTTGGTATTTTTTCTGTTTAAAATGTTTTGTCCTATCGACTCTGTTTTATAGATATTGGGTATTTATTCACGCATTTATTTTCAGTTGTACAGGACTAGTGGTGATGGGGATCTGCGCGTAGCTGCATGTTACAATCGCAGAGGAAAAACGAATCGCCACATCATCATGTAGAAACTATATATTTCAATCAACATGAGTGGGACCAGAGACCATATCCGTTATATGGTCTCTGGTGGGACACAATGTGCAAGACAAAACTGGATGATTTTTTTTCAAGTTCTTTCTTGTCTGATTTGGAAGTGAATAATTAATTTACCTAAATGGACAAGTGGTACCTGCATGGGGAATATTTGAACCAATTTTCAATACTGTGTTACTACACCATAAAATTGATTTATTGTAGATCAGGTGTATTTATTCTGTACCACTGTAACTGAAGATATTTTTAAGGAGAACATATTATCAGATTAACATAACAGGATTCACACTACAGCAAACAATTAACCCAAATAAATAACGAACACCTGGAGTGCAGTTAATAAAAATTTATTTTGAAATGGCGTCTTAAAAGTCCAATAACAATAGACACATTCACAATAGCTTCCAACTGTAATACTGATGAATAACAATAAAATGTTCAGAGGATGCAAATTGAAAATATATTGGGTGCAATATTTATGTGGATAGAAATATCTTTTTAGATTAGTCTGACACAAATGGCAACAATTACAGCTGGATCAATGCATAATTTATCATAGTTTTCTCCCCTTACACATTCTCATAATCTCTTACCTATGAATGATGTTTTTTTCTGATTCCCAACTAACTCTTTTCAAACAGGATGAAATACATTCTTTTTCATCAATTATTAATTAAACAGCAGCAAATGAGTTACATCTACAACTATGCCATTATGAAAGACCTTTCTATTATTCAGTTAAATCCATCAATGTGTATGTACATGTATTACAGCTGTCTCTTTTTTCATCCATCATTTACACAACACAAAAGCACCAAACAATTTCATTTACATTCATGTCTGTCATGTTTGAGCTGTTTGGGCAAGGTACATCACAAAACCTGGGAAGATATTCAACAAATGAAAAAGTTCCAGCTAATCAGTGCCAATGTTTGAAATGATGGAATACTGTAAAATGTTCAATCAATTTTTATCATCATACATGAATTTACAAACTCCAAACTTTTCAAGTTCAAGTTTTCTGTTCAATGTTTCTATTTTGTCAACCTTTTCCTTGAGTTGCCTCCCCTGTTCATGTAAGTTTTGCTGGAGTTGTTCTATGTAGGACTGGGGTCAGTGGCTGCTGTATCACTCTCTGCTTCACTGTAATATAAGCATTGTAAAGCATCACTATTATCTCTTTGACCACACAAACAATAAATATATCTCTGGAATAACAAATATACATCAAGGAGTAGAGGCTAACATCATTTCATGTTTTAGATAGTATGGGCAATCAATATTTTTATATGTAAATAACATAGCATAAAGGTCAAAGTTCAGTTGTATTAAATTCTTTAAAACCATGTCAGTTGGAAAAATTAACTTAATACGATCTGACATTCTTACTGTATCTGAGATGGAGACTGTGGTAGATTCCTTATGGGAGGTTCCTGAGCTGGTGACATGCTCTCTGACTCTTAATTAGCAGCATCTGAAATGGATATTTAAACACTAAATATATTTCAGTTGTTGTATTGTAATTAGATTGTCCAGTAATATGTCCTGTATCCCTGAAGTACTGGTCAGTATGCAGTAATTTTGAAAGTAGATACATATTTAAGATTTTTTTAACAGCATGTGTATGTCCTGCATATATATGTACTTGAAATGTTACTTTGATTTGCAGCCAATGTAATTTCACGGATACAGAATATTTGCAAATAAAATTCCCTTGCCATCATGACAAGAGTGTCTGCATATGTCCATATGCTTAATTTTTTTTAATATATTGGACCGTTCATAATTTATGACTAGAGGGGTGATGATGATTTTAGGTGCGGTGTTTGTGGGGGTTGGGGTGTCTCCCAGTTTGTTTTGGGAGGCAGGGGGGGGCCAATTGTGTACATATGAACTAGGGGGTGATCACTGTTTTGAACATGACAATGTGTGTGGGGGTGGGGTGGGGTTTGAATGTGTCTCTGAGTGTGTGACATTCCCATTGTACATGTGCCCCTGATATTAAAACCTTGCATAGTGAACAGTTTGTACATTACACGGCAGATCTAGACTATGCCATGTGCCGTAATTATTTTGTACTTACTATGAATCATTTTCAGGATCTCTCCATTTTTTCGTCAACCACTGCCTTCTTCTGATCTTATTCTTGAGAATATGGTGAAAAGATACCGGCATCACTCCAACGCAAAAGCACACAGCAGTAATCTTTCCTTTTCGAGGTCGCCATTTTCAAGGTTGGGTCAACCTATTTAAGCCTCGCTTTCGATTTGACCTCGAGGTCATGCATATTGGCTAAGAATGGTCTATCGCAGAAAAAGCATAGACGGAAGTAAAAATAATGCAGTTCAGGAACTATGAGACAGGCTAGACCTTTCTAGACTTTTTACAGTCTTTGTCAACTTCGAACCTGATTTGAAGGGTGACCAATAGGAAAAATCTTGTGCCATCAAGTCAATTTGAATGGAACTTAAGAATACCCATAATATCATAGTTTCAATTTACTCACACAATATACAAAGTTATGTCTTTATTCATAGGTTGCTTCTAAATTATGTTCAGGATTTTGTTAGTCATCCATGCATAAATGTCAAAACTCGCCAGTAACACAAAATATGTTGATTTCTTTCAGATTTCATTTTAATTTTTGTTTAAAGTTACTATTCCTAATAACGATCATCGATTCTATGATTTATATCAATACTGTCTGCCCAGTGCTGTTCAGAGATGTCGATATTAGTCGGCAGTGCAAAAACTATTAACCGATGTCATCATGGGCCAATGATGAATAGCACACTACCTGAATAGATACATCACAGACGCATTTCTGAAACTGTTGTTATGGCTTTGTAAAGGTAACTTACAACAGGAAGAGGTTTTAATTCCTACTGTTTGTATTGAAAGAAATGTTAAACTTCACCTTCATTTTTAAAAACAAGAAAAGTTTGTTTAAGAAAACCCCGCTTTGAACAAAATTACCCTATTATGCAATTTGACTGCTAAGGGAACTTTAAAAACCATAAAAGACTAATAACATATCCCTGTATAGAAACAGTTGGTCTATTGACCTACCAACAAGTCTTAACATGTCTTAATGTCTTTAGTGAGATTCATCCTTGATATTTCAGTTAATCTTATACTGTCCACTGGTGTTTACCCTCTTCCCTATGTTACACAATGTACAGGATTTAGACTTTGACATGAGGAAATGTTCCTGCATTAAATATACAAAGATATCCCAGTGGGCACAAAAACGTTGTTTCAACCTTGAGAATAGGTTGTTCCTCAACGTAGAAATTAGGTTGTATATGAAAGTTTTTTTGACGTAGATATCCGACGTGGAATCAACGTTGAAGTTTTTACCTATTATCAACGTTGAAAATAGGTTATATATGAAAGTTTTTTAGACGTAGATATCCGACGTGAATCAACATTGAAGATTGACCTATTATCAACGTTGAAAATAGGTTGTATATGAAAGTTTTTTAGTCGTAGATATCCGACGTGGAATCAACGTTGAAGATTGACCTATTATCAACGTTGAAAATAGGTTGTATATGAAAGTTTTCTTGACGTAGATATCCGATGTGGAATCAACATTGAAGATTGACCTATTATCAACGTTGAAAATAGGTTGTATATGAAAGTTTTTTAGACGTAGATATCCGACGTGGAATCAACATTGAAGATTGACCTATTATCAACGTTGAAAATAGGTTGTATATGGAAGTTTTTTAGACGTAGATATCCGACGTGGAATCAACGTTGAAGATTGACCTATTATCAACGTTGAAAATAGGTTGTATATGAAAGTTTTTTAGACGTAGATATCCGGCGATGGAATCAACATTGAAGATTGACCTATTATCAACGTTGAAAATAGGTTGTATATGGAAGTTTTTTAGAAAGCGTAGATATCGGCGTGGAATCAGCGTTGAAGATTGACCTATTATCAGCGTTGAAAATAGGTTGTATATGGAAGTTTTTAGGCGTAGATATCCGGCGTGGAATCAGCGTTGAAGATTGACCTATTATCAACGTTGAAAATAGGTTGTATATGAAAGTTTTTAGGCGTAGATATCCGGCGATGGAATCAACATTGAAGATTGACCTATTATCAGCGTTGAAAATAGGTTGTATATGAAAGTTTTTTAGACGTAGATATCCGACGTGGAATCAACGTTGAAGTTTTTACCTATTATCAACGTTGAAAATAGGTTGTATGTGAAAGTTTTTTAGACGTAGATATCCGACGTGGAATCAACGTTGAAGTTTTTACCTATTATCAACGTTGAAAATAGGTTGTATATGAAACTTTTTTAGACGTAGATATCCGACGTGGAATCAACGTTGAAGTTTTTACCTATTATCAACGTTGAAAATAGGTTGTATATGAAAGTTCTTTAGACATATCCCCCCTGGCCCCCACATCTTTGAAAGAACAAATAATCTCACAGTTACTCAAAGTCCAGCTTGATTTTACACTAAGTGCAAATCGTTTCCATGGAAATCATGAAAAAAATAAATGACAAAAATCT
This sequence comes from Haliotis rubra, assembly GCF_003918875.1. Lineage (NCBI taxonomy): Eukaryota > Metazoa > Mollusca > Gastropoda > Lepetellida > Haliotidae > Haliotis > Haliotis rubra. The sequence goes on from NW_025767068.1 coordinate 3,340,313, forward strand.
GCAAATAACAACAGGCACCACTTCAAGATATGCCTCACATATCTGCCAAGTTGTATTGAAAGATACTAAGAAGATTTTGAGTTGTGCTCCGGAAACGAAACCTACCCCCACTTTTGGGACTAAGTCCGAATCGTTTCCATGAAAGCGGGGGAAAATAAAAATGCCAAAAATCTGCAAATAGCAAAAGGCACCACTTACGGTTCTGTTTGATATATCTACCAAGTTTTGTTGAAAAATATTGAATGGTTCTTGATTTATGCTCCGGAAATGTAGCCCACTCCTCCCTTTTGGGACTAAGTCCAAATCGTTTCCATGCAAACCGAGAAATTAATAATCACAAAAGTCTGTAAATAGCAAAAGGCACCACTTTGGGATCTGCCTCACATATCTGCCAAGTTTTGCTGAAAGATAATTAAGAAGTTTTCCAGTTGTGCTCCGAAACGAAACCCACCCCTCCCTTTGGGACTTTTTCCGAATCGTTTCCATGGAAACCGGGAAAAATAAAAATGATAAAATTCTGGAAATAGCAAAAGGCATCACTTAAGGTTCTGTTTGATATATCTACCAAATTTTGTTGAAAAATATTGAACGGTTTTCGAGTTATGCTCTGGAAACGAAGGCCACCCCCCTTTAAGACTAAGTCCAAAACATTTCCATGGAAACCGAGAAAAATAAAAATGACAAAAATCTGTAATTAGTAAAAGGCACCACCTTAGGTTCTGTTTGTTATATACATTACATGCCGGGTGGATAAAAAAGCTACTTGAAATAAACAGTGAACCAGAAAATTACAGTAAAAATATTTACCTCATAAAATACTTGGTTAAATTTTCACATTCAATGATCTGTCCTTTTAAGTTATGTGTCAGTTGGAGATATAATTCCAGTACGAAGGAAAGAGTATTCCAAATTAAGGAAAACTATTTACTGTTGTATTGTTATCTTGAAAAGGTGGAAAAAGTCCCGAGAAGATATCTTTTTTGAATTTCAGCTATTAGATAGACCCCTGAATAAACACAATGCAATTACTTTCACCATGAAAGGAATCCAAGATGACCAACTATACCTGAAGACAGCACATAAAACAAGTCACTTGTCATTAAATCTTTATTAACAGCTCAGGACCCATTCATCAAACAATTGTAACTCCCATACTTTAACAGACTTACGACAGTCATAGCACTACATCACAGGGTGGAAGCGCTGTCCACACGACATGTGGAGTTGCCCCAAAAGCAACTCCATTTCCTGGCTGGACAGTGAAAGAATAACACGTGGCGCAAGAGTTAGGGTAAGTCTTCCCTCGCATTTGCATTAATTTGCAACTATACTAGGCACATAAAGAAACTGTGCATTCAAAAATTTAAATTTCTAAATTTATCAAACCTGTGTAGACACATAAGGATTTAAACTCAGAGATTAGTGACATGTATCCAACATGCATGCACGTGCCACGTTCCGTGACCTCAGTGGGTTCGTCGTTGAGACGTGCAAGACGTTGTTGCACATGCATTCCGGCAAAGAGAAACAGAGCAAATGAATGCCACACAATACTGTTACTTTGGAAAGCTCAACCCCTGCCCTTGCGATCGTTAAAAAAATTAAACGGCTACTGAAACGCATAGCATGCCAAGGCTGACGGTTAAACTATAAACAGTCAACTCCTGGACAGGAAAATCACAACGCAATGGACAGTTTGTTTGCTACATGAGAGCAACTCCATATAAAATGTACAGTTTGATTTTCGACGATAACTGAAAAAATACTGACACATAAAAGCCTAAACTGCAAATGAAGACCCAAATTCACTATATCTAAGAATTGACAGCAAAAAATGTGTGTCTGCTGATGAGGATGTCATATTTCGTGTTGAAACGATCATTTTCTGCGATCATGTTTCAATACTAAGGAGGGTGCCCTCGATTAACGCGTGATTGCAATAAATATAGAGGGTGTCAAGCTATTACAGAAAGATCTGTAACTTTCTAGATCCTTCTGTCAAATGGCAAAACCTGATATACTTGCAAAATAATGAAAATGCAGGAAAAATCCTACTTTTACTCTTGCGCCACATGTCCTTCTGTCACTGTCCAGCGAGGAAAAGGAGTTGCTTTTGGGGCAACTCCACATTTCGTGTGGACAGCACTTCCACCCTGTGTACAATCACTGCGAGGAACGCTTTTAAACACCATTACAAATCCAAAAGCAGCATTGCTAGCTTATCTTCTTTCTTCCTCTCCCACCCTGACGGTCAGGTGCATATTAAAGAAAGGTACCCAACTCTTTCTTAAAACTTGTTTCAGTTGCATTTTCATCCTGAGATAGGACACATTCTGAATATAAAATATGTATTAAATTGCATATGTCTTAAATGATTCAAGTATTTGTTAAATCAATCACTTGAAATTTTCATTTCGCTGCTGCAACTACAGGATCCATACAATATATGAAGAAAGTATTTTTATAGTGTAAACAATTTATATTTTTAACTAAAGGAATAGAAGTCTTCTTAAACATTAAAAATCCTCAACTGCAAACTGATTATTCAATCAATTTGGATTGATGACTATGAATAAGAATGAATATGCTTTACTTTCATATATATGGTCGATTCCAACGAAAAGTGTACACAGCTAGGTACAAGGGGTCCAAAATAGAATTGCTTGCACCTTGTAATTCTTTTTACCAATGTAAAGTCAACATATTTGCCTCTTATGAAAATCAGTTGCCATCACTAATCTCTAAAAGTGATAAGTTGGTGGATCTATGAAGTTGAAGGCTCATTTTCTGAATTACCTACAAATACCAACACCATACCTTGTATATCCTGTGATTAGATGGGTTGTATGTTGCCTAACATCCAAATTCACTGTTGTTCTGCATGCACAATATGTTTAATGACTGTAGGACTGACTGACTGCCTGAGTTTTGGTTTTACGCTGCTTTTAGCAATATTCCAGCAATATCACGGCGGGGGACACCAGAAAATGACTATAGGAAGTCTGAAGCCATATCATGGTTTCTTTCATGTTTTATAACCTCAAGCTTTATGAAAATAAAACCATTTTGGTCCCTTTGTTTGATGTAAGTGAGATAACATCACTCAGTGTTCTTTTCACAAACAAATCATTATTACATATCTATCTTATCCATCTGAGAGACAACGGGTGGAACTTTCGGTAAGTACAACCAATTTGAAAATGCATCAAAAACTAAAGTTTGGGTGGAAGATAAAAACATTGTACTTGTAGGTAACAAATGTCACATAATTCCTTGTATTTCATAAATGTTTATATATGTCAAACTAAATCATAGCTGGTTTATAAAGCATCGAACAGTTTGGAAATTGTTTATCTAAGTGCATAGGACATGTGAATAAAGATTGTTTACAACCGGTTTAAGGCTTACTCTTTGTGTTGTCTCAGTGTACATGAATGTCAGATAGAGGCAATGTCATTTTAACTGATGGAAATATACTTCTCATCAAAAGTTTATACTCACTAGAAACACTCACTATATGTGAGTATATATATATATATATATATTTATATATATATATAGTTTGAAAACCAACTGCAAACCTTATGCAGATGAATTGCACGAGGATCATGCAACAAATTGCTGAAAAGCATGTGCAGATATCATACATGTGAACAGGTGCATTTGGTGTAAAGTTTTATTTAGAATTCGCCAATTCGCACTGATTTTTATCATTTATTGAACTTGTGACAATAATGTTTTTAACGTTACAAATTTCTTTTACAATACATCAGTTCATGTGTAAACAGTTCCTTTAAACAGTATGGAATATTTTGCAAAATTTAGTTTTAAAAAGTCGCCTGAAGTAAGTGGCTATATTTACACTAGTGAGTCTAAACTTTTAGAAGTATAGAAATTGAAATAAAATCTATACACCTGAAATTTTATTTACCTAATGTTTTAACTGACATTTGTATTCAAAGAAAGCACATCACAAATGATTAAAACTCTTGAACTATTACCGTATACCATATACAGGTAAACATGTCACTGAAACATAAAACAATCAGTACATTATGCGTCTAACTGAACCATAACTCTGCTTTAATTACCCTTATTTTGCAATGACAATTGCTATAAGATAGACATTTACAGAAAGTTTCAACTACAAAAACGAATACCTACGAATACGACATACCTTTGACAAATCTAATTACTAAACCCATGCAACTAACTTCCACTACAGACTCAATTATCCTATGTTCGCAAGTGCATCGGTGACAGCCCTGAACAAAACTTACAACCTCAAACACACTGACTGATGTTACCTACAAATACGGAATGTTACCAACGAGTCAACATGTTACCAACTAACCAACCGTTGATCGCGTGACATCATGCAATTTTTAGCTTGTATCACCAAGATGAACTTTTTTTCTGACATTTCACTATCAAAAAGAGTTCATTATATCACTATAATAAAGTCTGAACAACGAACTGCAGTGCATCCTTGAATAGAATTTTTTTTATTGAACGCTCAGTTATGTAGCCATTTGAAATTCCAAGGAACCATTTCAATCTATTAATAGGCAGTACTGCGTACCTAATCAGTTTACTTATGATCTGCAATAATTGTCTTCAGTATAAATTATGTTATAGTAGCGTATTGTGTTCTCAATTTCACTTTGTTAACAACGAATACATGTTACGTACAAATACCAGTCTGAGGTTTTTTGTTACAATAATAAGACTTAAAACCTCACTAAAATTAAAGTTGGTTAGTTGTAAGAAGTGTCATATGCATCCTATGTTATTGCGACATGGGTTTATTTATATGACATTCTTACAGAAAATGTAAAATACACTTAGTAATCACCCAGATATTGTCTGGTCTCATCTACGATGACCTCTAAATGGAACACATGTCACGTGTTGTCATTCCACCAATCTAATTGAATGTGATCAGTTGTTGGTACTTGTAGGTAACATTTGGGATTAAAAATTTACCCACGAATACTGCTTATTTTGTGTGATATCTTCGTAAAAACGGCACAGAAAATGTACAGATGTAACACACGTATGTATTGTGGCCCTTTGCACTTGAACTTAGGATATCATTCACTAATGTGTTCATCTGTGGAAACAGCAGCATAGTTAATGGTATTTGTAGGTAACATGATTTTTTTTAACCAAATTAGACCTTGACTTTCTAATATTTTTCTAGATTATTACTTGTAAGAAATATTATGTAACGTCATTGCATTTGAGTACTTTACACATTAATGCTGTAGAAAGTAATACAAACATAACCTTGTGTTGAATTTACATAAATTTACAGAGTCATTGAAAACTGTATTAGTAGGTAACGCAAAAGATACCACTTGAAAACAAATTACTAAAATTACGAATTAAGCCCTAGACAAAATCATTTCAGGGCATTTATTCATGAAATATTTGGCAATCAGATAATGTAATTTTTAGAGTAAAATTGATATTTTATACTTATCCTGACTCATGCTCTTTTGCTTGTCTTCTTCTTCTTGCTAACATAGTGGAACACTTGTATCTCCCTAATTGAAGCTCCCTTCAATGTAAAATCACTAATTAGTACTCAGCACGAGTTACCTCCCTTCCACAAGCGCGTGAACGAGGGCGCCACCTCTACCCATGTGCCTCACTCTCTCCTCATATACTGAGCCCAACATTTGAATTTACAGGGAAATCCAAAGTGTTATGTGGGGAGGATGGGAGGGCTTACCTCATGAGTCAGGATAAGTATAAAATATCAATTTTACTCTAAAAATTACATATTTTTCCTTATCCTGACTCATGCTCTTTTTGCTTGTAGAATCCGACGGAAAGGGAGGTGGGAATATATAATACTTTGGATTTTAATAATTAGTGATTTGAACTGTGATGATTGTAATAACCCTATGGGAACTTCATAAAGGTACTGAACTGATGAATTCCTGCTGCTAACTTATCAGCTGCCATATAAAGGTTATTACCATGTACTTATTATGATAAAGTATATATATCATTAATACAATGCTTAAGACTAATAGACTTAAGCTTGTTAATATGCTAGTATAAACTCCTTAGAGTTTGTTAGCTAAAATACTTTAAAATATAAACATAGTACTAAGCTTAAGATATGATTAAACTTAAGCTAATTATATAATAGCAAAACTCTTTTAGAGTTTGTTAGTTAATGTACTTATATGATATAGACATAGTGCTGAGCTTAAGATATGAATAAGCTTTAGCTACCTATATAATAGCAAAACTCTGTAGAGTTTGTTAGCTAATATATTTTTACAATATGAGTATAGTACTGTGCTTAAGATATAATTAACTTAAGCTACATATATAATAGCCAAAACTCTGTAGAGTTTATTAGCTTATAGATTTATAATGTAACCATAGTACTAAGCTTAAGATAAGATTAGACTTAAGCTAAATGTATATGGGGAAGGCTACCGGTGAAGGGACCACATGGTCGATCACAGATTCAGAGATACTGACAGAGACGTGAACCGATGAATAAAACTCTTAAATTTCACGATCTTTGTTTTTGTGTTTTAATGGTTTAAAAACCCTCATTTGTTACGTGTTGACTGTTGGAATTACAGATTGTTTACAATAAAAGCCTCAAAACTTAAAATATTAAGAGGTTCCATAAAGGTACCACATGGTCGGCGCAACCTTTTATGCAGTATAAAAACGTCAAACGAGGCAGAGAAAGGCTTCACTAGGCAATATTTTACGTGCACTTCTTTGGACACCTTTCATTAAACCTCACAGCGTAACCCAGTTCTTGATCGTAACTAATTTGACTGGCATTTGACCTGACCCTGCTTCCGGTGGAGGGTAAGTTTACACGAGCCCGCGTTTGAACATTGATAATACAATATGATTTATAGCTACATGGTTGCAAAGTTGTATTTTACATTGGTAATTATACAAAGAAGGTGTGACTACTCAATTATTGTCCAAAATTGTCTTAATTATATTTTTTTCGTAGACATATTGTTTAGCTAAAATCAACGTGCTTATTACGACCACCTGGTCCCTTTATTTATAAATAAAGTTAAAATAAAGTTAATATTTGTATAGCGCCTGTTCCAACATATTGCTCAAAGGCGTTTAGGCGAAGGCTATGTTGAACAAGTGGGTTTTTAGTTGTCGTTTAAACTGGTCGAGATTGACAATGTTCTGAATGTGCTGAGGAAGACGGTTCCAGAGCCAGGGCCCGGCTTTGGAGAACGATCTATCTCCATAGTGTCTTTCCCTAGTCATAGGAACATCCAGTGCTCTTGATGGTCTTGACCTAAGCTCTCTCCCTGGAGTGTAGGTTGATAGGAGTTCACTGATATACTCAGGAGCTAGACCGTTCAGCGATTTGAAAACAAACACCAGGATCTTGAACTGGATACGTTGTCTCACTGGCAGCCAATGGAGGTCTTGTAAGACCGGGGAGATGTGATCTCGACGTCTGGTGTTGGTGATTACTCTGGCTGCACTGTTGTGCACTCTCTGGAGTCTGGAGAGTGAGTATTCCGATGCCCCATACAATAGACTATTGCAGTAGTCTATGCGAGATGTGACAAACGCATTAACTAGAGTCTTGACTGCATCCGTACCAATATGCTTCTTGATCAAACTGATGTTTCTTAGATGGTAGTAGCATGACCTGCATACAGCATCGATGTGTCGCTCAGATGACAAGGATGACTCAAAAACCACACCTAGATTCCTTGTTTGAGAACTGGGGTGAACATCACAGTCACCGAGTTTCAATGGTGGGAACTGAAAGTTTGAAAGCAAAGATTTGGATCCAAAGATAATAAGTTCTGTCTTGTCGGCGTTGAGTTGGAGAAAGTGCGTGGACATCCAGTGCTGGATCTCCTTGACACAATCTACGATGGTCGCCTGAGCATTAGCAACAGAGGATGGGTGGAAAGGTCGGAAACCCATGTAGATCTGTGAATCGTCGGCATATAGATGAAATCCCAGATTGTATTTTCTGACAATGTCTCCTACAGGTAGGGTATTCAAGGTGAATAGTATGGGACCTAATACCGAGCCTTGTGGCACACCGTATACAAGCTTCTGCTTCTGTGATTCTTTGCCGTCGATGATTACAGATTGGAATCGGTTGCATAAGTACGACTCAAACCACTTCAGAGCATATCCAGTAACACCGACACGAGTCTCCAGGAGGGACAGCAGAATGGAATGGTCGATGGTGTCGAAGGCTGCTGAGAGGTCTAGTAGCACTAACGCAGCTCCACCTTCAGAGTCGACAGACATTAGCAAATCGTTCTGGACACGTATCAGAGCAGATTCCGTACTGTGACCTAACTTGTAGGCTGACTGCATAGTCTCGTGTAAGTTTCCAGTCTTGAGATGAGCTTGGAGACGACTGGCTACTACACGCTCTATGAAGATGTTTTGGTTATTTTTTGGTGTCATTATTGCAATGAAAATTGAATTTAATCTCCTAGAAAGATCCTCTTCAGTAAACAACTATTATGAACTGAATTAAATATTGAAAACAAAATGTAAGTGGAATTTAGTAGATTAATTTTTCCTTTCAGGTTTCAAAATCCTGACGGTAGTACGTACATTCACTATGGACAGACTATACAAACCCGTTAAACCCAATATTTTAGTAGCCGAAAGCACAACGAGCTCGAATTCAATGAATTACTTAGACTTACATAACTTTGTACCAAGAAATGAAGGTACATATGGATGGGAAACGTACCAATATGACCTTGATCATTTTGATTTGTGCACTGAGCCTTTGCACAACTCTCACTACCCTTATACATTGAGGCGTATGCAGTCAGAACCAGACTTGAGCCGTTCTTACACAGGGCCTGGTTACCCACCAATTCCCCGTTTTGAGCATATATCTCGGTCTTTTTCCCATCATAACTTTGTCGATCCACAGTTTCGTTCATTCACCATACCACGACATGATATTCCAGAAAAGAATTATCATCCCACAATTTGCCAAATATGTGGCGAATAATCATTTGATAATCATCCTTATCAGCATATGGAATTATGGGGAAATGACACCTCCGATTATCAAAGTGTAGAGGGTAGAGCAATCAATATCCCTATCCCGTCATCAATTGAAAGTTTGTCAACCTATTCAAATAAGACTAGATTTGTTGAAGAATCTACAAGCAGTAGTTCTGATCAGGCTGAGATTGAAATCATCAATAAGAGGTATGTTAAATGTATTAATAGAAGGGCCATAAGCGGTTAACCAGAATGTTATAGAATCAGGGTTTCGTGGATTTTTATAATGGTTTTTTGCAGTTGATTTTTTTTACTTTTCGATTATACAATATTCCGAAAATGAACTGTTAAATACTGAACACTTGTAAGTGTTCTGACTGGAAGGTATATCTTGCTTTTTCAGAATGTCTGCTCCCCCAAACAGTCCAGCAAGTGACAGTTCTGTCGAGGCAGAAATATGGGTCTGCTACGAGTGTCAGCTATCAGCTATTGACCCCTCAAAACTTGAAACAGAACTAGTTTGTAGTGATAACACTGTTTTGACTGATGCAGATGGAACACTCTGGCTATACTGTGCATCATGCCACAGACAGTTCCATTTATTCTGTGTTGACAATCTGTCAGATAGTACAACCGTCCATGACATCAATTCTGGTTTTTACTGGTGTTCGCACTGTGGTTGGTATAAGTAACTGAGCAAATATGGCTGAGGAACAGTTGTTAGATTTTGGCACAGGCATTGCCGATGTACCAGGAGCACTGGATGTTATTTCTGAATATTTTTGTACTGATGATAATAATGCAAGCAATAATGATGTATTGGAAGACTTTGCTGAAACATGCTTAGATTCTAGCCTCTGTACACCACCAGAATACGGAGAGGATACTGTTAATGTGTCTGAATTAGATGTTGACCGCGATGTTGTTGAAGTGACTCTTCCAACTCTGTCTATACCCTTATCCCATTCTGATTGTGAACTGGATGTGCAATCCTTTATTGAAAGTGGGTGTTGTGCATGGAATTGCACAAAGAAGTTTTCACTTGATATGATTCAGGAGTCAAGACTGGATTGTCTTGAATTTGATTTTTATTGTGATAATCACGTTAGTCATCATCATATCTTAATGCTCGGAGCATTGAATACCCTTGTACAGAACCAGCCTCATACCGTGAAGAAAGGTCATGCCCTCAGCCAAGAAAGGAGACCAGAACAACGTACATGTTCAGAGGTGTCACAGTTTGTCGAGAATTTTTCATGTTTGTTTTGGGTCGGGTATTAAGCGTCTTAAAACGCCAAAGAGCATATGTTAGTTTCTGGAATAAATGCCAAGAAACATGGCAGGGCAGATAAAACCAATCAATCAACATGTCTCACATTAGAACAGCGAAAAAAGGCTGTACAGTTCATTGAAAACTATGGTGAGCAGAATGCCTTAGTGATGCCTGGTCGCATTTTGGGAAGGAAAACACTGACTTAAAACTTTTGCCTTCTCACATGACCAAAAAGCTTGTATACGGAAAATACGAAGATGCATGTCATGACACTGACGAGGAACCCGTGTCAGTTCACACATGGTATGCAACATGGATGTTGTTTTGTTCCCACATTGTTATCCAAAGACCAAGAACAGATCTGTGTGCTGTTTGTCAGCAGAACAGTATGACCATGTCGAAACTCAAGACTTTCTGCGACAATAAAAACGAGAACTTGCCAAAAGAGTTGTAGAACATATTGAACAAGTGACGCCTGAACGTGGATTCTACATTTCGATAATTGACGAATGTCGCCAAGACGTTGAACTGTTGACACCGCGTACTGACCCTTTCGCCCCATCAGCTACTGACATACAAAGGTAAAATGCATCAGAGTTTTGATTTTGCTCAGCAAGTGTTTTTGCCACAGGATTCTCAACAGGTTGGACCTTTATACTTTCTATGTGGCTACAAGGTTGGACTCTTTGGAATTGCCGTAGAACCACTCAGGAAATTTGTCCTTTACATTATACCTGAAGCAGCTCATTGTGGGAAAGGATCAAATGTTGTTATCTCATTTCTTCACCACTTCTACACAAACTTTAGTGTAGGAGAAACCGACTCGCTGTGTCATGCTGACAACTGCTGTGGTCAGAACAAGAACAATTTCATGATGCAATACTGTCTTTGGCGTACAGCTACAGGTCAGAACCAGTCATTTCAGATCAGCTTTATGCCTGTTGGACACACCAAGTTTTGGCCAGATCTGTTGTTTGGATTGTTTAAGAAGCGATGGCGACGTGAACAGGCTTCATCAGTGGCAGATGTACAGAGAATAGCAAGAGAGTGTTGCCCAGGAACGCCTTCCCTGTTGCTGTCGGGATGAAGCTGGCCACACTTTCGTGCCGATATATGACTGGCAGTCTAAGTTCAAGGCACATGGATTCCACAAAATACCTGAGATAAAGAAGTTTCACCATTTCTTCTTCACAAACCAGTCACCAGGGATTGTCAGCTGCAAAACAAGTTTGAACAGCGATAGTGTCCGTTTCACAGTTGGTGAAGTTGCTACACTGGACAAATCGCCCCAAACATCATCCATCCGGTAGGATTGAGTTATGCCAGGAAGCTGTACCTGTACAATTCTATCAGACAGTATGTTCCTGATGACTCAAAAGACACACTTTGTCCTCTTCCGTGTGCAGTCACTGCATATGTACCACCTGAGCCCACTGCGGAAACCGGGACATCAATGGTTCAGGATGCGCAGAATGATGATGGACCAACCAACAAAGATAATAAACAAACAGACACAGTGCAAATTGAACCATTTGTGTTTCGAACACCAGAAAAAAAGAAGCGTAAAACCCCAACTTGTTCTTACTGTCTCCAGGCAGGTCACAGAAATCAAACAATCAGGGGTAGGTTGGTCTGTCCGAAAAGACGGGAAGACATTATGAAACCAGCCACTGCAGACCATGTGGATACTGATTGATCGTAACATTATGTTGAACTGTTCAAGGAGGCATGGGTGGCATTCCAGGGTCTCCGTTTGTCATTAAGGTTCTATACATAAAAGTATCTGAAATTCAAGCACCATTTCAGTTGTTATTAACCAATGTGAGAGAGTTGGTTTTATGGCGTTTTAACGGTATCTCATTGCAAACTAGTATTAATTCAATGGGTGAGTGAGTGAGTTTAGTTTTACGCCTCATCCAGCTATATGGCGGCGGTCTGTAAATAATCGAGTTTGGACCAGACAATACAGTGATCAACCGAATGAGCATCGATCTGCGTGGGGAACCGATGACCTGCGTCAACCAAGTCAGCAAGCCTGACCACCCGATCCTGTAAGTCGCTTCTTACGACAAGCATGTGTTACTGAAGCTCAATATTCTAACCCGGATCGTCATCGGTAAATTCAATGGGAAGGCCTGAAACTCCACAGTTGTGAACAGTGGAACCTGCTGTTGCAACTTTAGTCTTCATTTCATGCATTGCACAATAGTGTCACTACATGAGAAGATATCTAGATCCCAGTAGGATTCCGGACCAAAACCGTTTGATCAAAATACGACCACTGTCTCTCCCAAAGTCTTTGTAACCTCAGAATGCATGCAATCAAAGAAATCAAATTAATATAACTTTGTTTTGTATGTCTAGGTATCCAGTTGTTCGCCTAAAATAACCACACGCTTATGACTTGTTATCTACCAGGTGTATTGGGTAAATAAAATATTCATGCATAATCATAAAACTTAAGCTAAAAAGGGACCACTTCGACCATTACGCATGCTACGCTATTTGAACAGATGAAAATAAAATTCGTTTTGCTTTATCACACCTTATCTGTTAACAACACACATTCAAATGAGCACACGGTAACTTCATACTTATAATTCTTTTATGGCTGAAAGAATACACGCATCTCTTTTAACCCGTATTTTCTCACTGAAGCATTTCTACCAACTTCTAACCCCACCATCATTTAACTGGGCACTACATTGTCAGTTTAAAAGATATCGGGTTAATTCATTTTGCATTTATTGGGGGAAATCTTGTAGATTATGAATCTGTCCTTATCTCAATACCGACCATGTGGTCCCTTTACCGGTAGCCTTCCCCATATAGCAAAAAAAAACTCCTTAGAGTTTATTAACTAATATACTTTTATGTTATAACCATAGTACTGAGCTTAAGATATAATTAAACTTAAGCTGTATATATAATAGCAAAACTCCGTAGAGTTTTGTTAGCTAATACATTTTATAACGTAACCATACTGCTTAAGATATGATGAAACTTAAGCTAATTGTATAATAGCAAAAAACCCTTTAGAGTTTGTTAGCTAAAATACTTATATGATATAAACTTAGTATTGAGTTTATGAAGGAAACCTTAAACTACATATATAATAGCAAACACCATCGAGTTTGTTAGCTAATATACTTATATGATATAAACATAGTATTGAGCTTTGAAGGAAACCTTAAGTTACATATATATAATAGCAAAACTCCGTAGAGTTTGTTAGCTAATATACTTATATGATATAAACATAGTATTGAGCTTAAGATTTGAAGGAAAACTTAAGCTACATATATAATAGCAAAACCCGTGAGAGTTTGTTAGCTAATACAAGTTATAATGTAACCATAAAGTTTAAATTATGATGAAACTTAAGCCAAATATATAATAGCAAAAACTCTTTTCGAGTTTTGATAGCTAATATACCTATATGATATAAACATAGTATTGCGCTTAAGATATGAATAAGCTTAAGTTACATATATAATAGTAAAAAACTCCGTAGAGTTTGTTAGCTTATATACTGATATGATATAAACATAGTACTGAGCTTAAGATATGAATAAGCTTAAGCTACCTATATAATAGCCCAAACTCTGTAGAGTTTGTTAGCTTATATATTTTTACAATCTGAGTATAGTACTATGCTTAAGATATAATTAAGTTAAGGTAAATATATAATAACCAACTCTGTAGAGTTGTTAACTTATATATTGTATGATGTAATAATCATAGTACTGTGATGATAAAAAGAACTTAAGCAAATTATATATAGCATGTAGCTATTTAGTACTGTTATAAGATAAGTAGAAATCTGTAAGATTGACTTATCTTCTCCAAGGAACTGTCAACTGTTGTGCGAGGACCATGGGATCGAATTGGTGGATACCTGAGACGCCCTCGGTGATGATATCTCTCAGATAATGGTTGGCAACCACCATATCGGATCTCCAGAAAATAAACCCTCCATTATTTCAAATAATATTGTGTAGATCAATTGTAGAAGTTAGCTTCTAATATCATGAGTATTAAAGCTCATGGAGGGTCGGATTGGGTCCATCCGCCTTGTATGCACGTAGTATGACAGTTCTGATCCAAACGGAGATATAGTACGTGAGATTTCATTCTCATGTGAAAGTTGATGATAGAGGAAATAATCTGTTGTATTATTCCCTTCTGTTTGTTTCGTGGAGATAAATTTACAGTGCTCTTGCTGGCCATCGTGATAGAATCATCGTGATCATGGAGTCCAAGTATGTCATCCAGGCGTGTTCATAAACCTCACTTGTGGGGTGTTGGAGCACTATATTCAGATCCCAAGTTGGAGGGTGAAACTTCCGCTTTAATTCTCCAATCAGAAAGTTTAAGTAGGTTTACTAACCATCTAGTTGTGTTAGTAGCTTGATTATGAAATTCAGCTGTAGTCTGAGACGCTGTGGATTTAGATCCACTTGTATCCCCGCCGCCTCCAGGTTATTCGCTAAGTCCTTTGACAATGTAGGTGCACAACCAGGTGTGTCTGTCCTCGCTGAACTTTATGTAAAATTGCCTGACTGCCGCGGCTCCTCGCCCTAACTTGACAGGGGAGGTCTCTAACCTAAAGAAAGCAGCCCAATCATGAAGGTTCAGATTAACTGGACTGTAAGGAGGCTTGCTCGCTCACTGATATATAGTTTTCACTTGTAACGTAAGTCTTGAACTGTGAACTAAGATCGACTCTCGCGTAGGTCGTTGTCCAACGCCGTCCAATCAGAACAAGGCATTTTGATTCTGTAGAATACCCGCCTGTGATGTCACCGTGTAGCAGGAAAAACCTTGTATAAAATCTTGCCGCCGTTGATATTAGCATAATCGCCGGTCTTCACCGTAGCTTCCTCGGGTTACCCGAAAGTGACCGTGTTTCGAGGGTTAAGGTAAACGCCACAAAACCTCCGCCAAAATACCTCACTCTGTAATATTAATGCTGGGTAGGTTATTTTCCCGGCTGTCGTGAATGTAACTTCAGTTTTGAATATAATTCGACTTCCTTATATAAAGGTACAATAAACTTGCAAGTTGTCAGCTTGTAGACTGTATACATGAATGTATCGTCATAATTGTAGAATTAAAGCTGAACTTGTACATATTTCTTCTCAGAAACTTTGACGATTATGAGTTATACTCGCTGTAACAAGGCTGCTGTTCAATTTCGATATTGAATTGTCTGCAGATCTGCGTGAATGGTCACGCATGTAGATAATCGATCAGAGTCCGGGATTGCATATTCTAGCAATCTATAATGAAAGGTTGATTTCTGTGAAGATCTATGCAACGCCGCTGATTAATTAATAAAGCGCACGCTTTGTGTTGTAAATAGCCTGTGCAATTGTCTTCGCCAGAGGCTTATAGACGGCATATGGCATACAGTTGATAGACAACTTATGCGATGTCTTGAACGGACTGACGAAAGTAGCTATATATGACGAAAGTGGCTAATATATGGAGACCTTGGAGGAGAATTCCTCGGTGGACGCCGGAGACTTCGCTAAGCTCTCGGCATCCATTCTAGATTTCCTGTGTGAGGTAGACTTGAGCCACTTAGCCTTCGCGACCTTCGCAAAGGTATCGAGTCAGAGCCCGATCAGTATATATATAATATATGAGCTTTGCTTCGCGAATCCACCTCTGTGTTCAACAGGTGAGTGAGTGAGTGTTTTGTTTTACGCCGCGACTCAGCAATATGTGGGGTCGGTGAAGCTTACTCCTCTGTGACGCCCCTTGTAACTGGTGAGGCTCTAGCCCCTTCGCTGAGGTGGCCTGGGACTTCCTTAGCCGGCGTCTAGAATCCGATCAATATATGAGCTGCTAGCTTCATACAGGGTGTGGTTCTTGCTGGGTCTGCATAAGTAGAGCCGAAAGTAGATCATCCTATCATCTTCAGAAGTCGTGGTCACCAAATCTGGTGATAAAAATCTCATTGATCGCTCTAGATCTATTAATGTTAAGAACATACGCTTCTGGCGCTTTGAACTGTTATGGCTTTATGGTAGGCTGTGTCCACATACTGTGGCACCGCTGCAATCGAAGTCGATCGGAGGTAAGGTGATGGCGCCTGCCTCGCCTTTCCTTCATCAGGTATGTCTGCCGAAGCTGCCACTCTGGAAGGTGAAGAGAGATCTAGGTTGTTTACCATCCAATATCGTGATCTCAGCGCCTGAGAAAATGATGCCTCCATCATTTTCTATCCCAGCATCGCTGATGAGATGTTGCTGCTCTTCTGATGGTGGACTGTGTATTTCTATCTCTATGTCGGGTGACGCCGGGAGACCTGACTGTAGACTTGTGTGCAGACTTCTGTGTGGTGACCTGTGAGACGCATCGACGCGGGTGATGTACCTAAGAGATCGGCGCGTTAACGGCGCTGAGATCGTGTTGGTGATCTGGCGCCTATGGGTTGACCTTCTCGGAGACCTGTGAGGAGAATGTTGATAGCTTCGCAAGCTCTTGTGTAGTCAGGTGTCCTTCGCTGAAGGCCTTCGCGAAGCTTCCTCTCGCGTCCGTCCTGGGGAACGGCGATTTGACCTTCGCCAAGGCTTCCGTGAGGTCTGATGGTCTGAGTCCCGATCTAAGGATGAAGCCGAGGCAGGTGATGATCTATCCCGCCGCGTAAGGCCTTCGCTAAGGCTGTACATCTGGGTCCTTCGTGGAGGTGGTCTGCGACTTCCTTCGCCGGCTGGTGGCTTCTGCTGCGTGGCTGTTACGCTGATGGGGTGCCTCTGGGGTGTCGCTCATGCTGGAACCTTCGCAAGGCTCAGGCCTTGGGCTGGCTGCTTCCCAGTCTGTAGTGGCCCTCCATCATGATCATGATTTGCCGCCAACAGTTCATCTGGGATGGTCTGCGACGAATTAGTCGGTGCCCTCTCTGCGATGTTAGCGGCGGGCCCTCAGGGAAGTCGCCTGACGCCAGTGTAGAGACCTCAGGCTGCATGGCGATCTCTGCTGATGTCACTGTAGCTGTCTCCCGTCAGCTTCTTGTATGCAGACGCCGGGATGATGATCGGCTGATCATCGAGAGGCCCAGTTCAGCCGCTGGAACAATCTCGCTGAGAAAGTCCTAGTAGACTTTGTTGATTTCCTCAGAGGTCGACGCCGCCCTGGGGTGCGAAGTCTGGCGCTGAGTGTTGGTAGCTTACGGGACCCTCAGGAAGATCATAGAATATCAGCGCTGGTACATCAGGCTGCATGTTGATCTGGCGCTGACATCACTGTTGCCGACATCGGTCATTCTTTTGATGTACATCAGGTATGATGATCAGCTGATCATCATACAGGCCCAAATTCGCGACGGAACAATCTCGCTGAGAAAGTTCAAGTAGACTTCGCTGATTTCCTCAGAGGTCGCTGATGAGATGCAGTAGAAACCCTCTAGTCTTCGGCTGCGCGACGATGGGATGTCTGGGGAAGCAGGACGCTTCTTGAGGCGGCGGATCACGCCCCACACTCTCCACCACTCTAGCGGAACACCAGACGGGAGGGGGTCGACCAACAGCAGTAGACTGGCGAGGGGTTCAGGTGTATCAGTCATGGCTAGACTCTGCATACGCCACTCTATCTGCTGCGCTGCCTCAAACGCAAAGTAATTATTTATTAAAGGCAGAAATGGATAAATTAGTACCGCGAACTGCAACGCGGAATAAAATGAACATGGCGTAGGTACAACTAGGGCATATTAAATGCGGATCAGCAGCAGAATAAAAACGTAATCTGCAACAGAACAGAATTTTTATCAACGTAATCCACTGAAACAAACACGGGCAAATTCCCCGTGAATAAACAGTAGAAACACGACTAAATATCAATATATAATTGTTGAAGGATACTAGCTAAACCTCTATAGATGTCTATACGAGGTAACTAACTAAATATAATCAAAGGATATAGTGTGTCGGGAGACACAGTCGCTCTCACGTCCAGCTCACTGGGCGAAGAAGGAGAGAGTGAGGCACATGGGTAGAGGTGGCGCCCTCGTTCCCACGCTTGTGGAAGGGAGGTAACTCGTGCTGAGTACTAATTAGTGATTTTACATTGAAGGGAGCTTCAATTAGGGAGATACAAGTGTTCCACTATGTTCGCAAGAAGAAGAAGACAAGCAAAAGAGCATGAGTCAGGATAAGGAAAAATAATAAACTTCTGTTCATTCAGTTTGACTAGTATTTAACACGTTTTCAACAAAACATTTGCAAAATATAAGTCAAAATGAATGAAAATGACCTGTTTTTGTCTCCCATACGCTCAATTTTTAATATAAAAAAGTCATATTATATATATGGCCCGAATCGTCTCATGTGTGCCGACGTGATGGGCACCCCGAAATAAGTGAAGATAGTAATGCTAAATTGTGATGCGTCTAAACATGCTGTGTACACTATTCGTTGGAATCAGCCATATATATTTGCTATGGTCATGATGAAAATGGTGACAAAAAGCACTTAAATTAACTTACCAGAGACAACAGTATACAACCTTGTGTTCTTGAAAGAACCCTTGCCATTGCGTCCATCAACATTCATAACCGACATTAATTTGTTCGACATTGTCCTGCAAAATAATGGAAGTTTGTTGATATTCTGTCAGATTTAGTTATATTTAGAGATTGCTAGAAATTATTATTTAAAATTGAATAGGTGTTCTCCTGATGTAGCAATATTTGTAAAGGAGTCATAAATAAATTGTAACAAAGCCATACTTTCCATTAAATGATGACAAAACAAAATGGGTGGTAATTAAATTGCATTATCATCTGTCTCTTAAACTTTCTGAAGGAGATAATAAGTAAACAACTGAAATGTTAAAAACTTGTTACCTTAGCATTGCTCTTCATATGATCTACAAAATTGGTCCTACCAATTTTTGAAGATGATTTCTGCAAATTCCATTAAAGAAAAATTTTACTTTTCATAATTAAAACTTCCTTTAAAAATTCCTTCTAAATTATCTGTAACATTTCAACCATTAAGAGGGATATATATCATCACATCCCTTCAAAAAAACAGTGTAAGAATTAAAGTCTGTGGTTTGTTTATCATCCCATGAAGGAATCATTAGTGAAGTTATATATTTTATCAATAAATAAAAGTTCTTGGGGGGTTACATAACAAACATCTTAATCTTTATTTACAGATTTATCATAATCCAAATGAAACAAAAAATGAATAAGTCATCAAACATTTAGTAGTGGAATGCATAAATGCTTTTGCCAAAATGAGAGAGAATAGTAAAACACAAAAATATACCAAAAGATTCTGTTCTTCCGGATCTGCCAACTTTTCTTCCAACTCCATAAATTCCTCCATTGTATCGGCAGGCCTTATTTGGTAATTGTCATTGGAAGTCTGTTGAATGGACACCTTTTTCACATGGGACCTTATTTCCAAAAGTAATTGGAGTACTCTCTTTTGAAATCCTGAAGCAAAATAATAATGATCCTGATATGATCAATCACATTTATACCCACTTCCTTTTTTCCACTTATGTACAGGAACATTACATGTAGTCAATGCGTGAGGTTCTTAGGTACAATTTTGCTGATATACAAGTATACAATACAAATCTATGATATTTCTACAGGAAAAAGTCCCATCAGATAGCACCATAGCTTCAATAGTGTGTGTGTGTGTGTGTGTGTGTGTGTGTGTGTGTGTGTGTGTGTGTGCATGTGCAAGTGAGTGCACGTGAGTAGATGTGTGTGGAGGGAGGAAGGGGAAGGGATATGCATTAACTTCATTATTATTTTTTTCCTTTAAAACCAAGTAAAACATTCTGTTTTGTGAAAAGTAACTGAATATTCAAGTCGGTTAAGAGCCATGACTGGAGGTTTTTCCAGATATCTTGAACAGTTTCACAGTCCCAAAATAGATGGGTAATTGATTCAATGTTATATTTGCAGAAACTACAAATGGGAGAGTCTATATACTTGATCTTAAACAAAAACTGTTTTGTATGTAGAATGTTATGGATAATTCTGTATTGAAACCATCTTAGATCAGCGCTATAGGTGCCCTTCCATGGGGTAATATTACATACTTCACAGTCCTTTGGTAGATTTAGATTAAAGCTATCCCAGTTGTTTTTTTATTACAGTGTTCAGTTATAAATTGAGAGCATAGGAGTGTTCATAGAAATATGGGCTACCTTTTTCACTGAATTTTAGTTTTGAGGGTCGGTTTAATGTTTAGAGTTGTAAAATATGAAATATTTACCTTTAACATGCATGTAATAATTGCTTGTTTGAACTCCTTCAAAGGTCAGGAAATTAGTTCTGAGTTTATATAGATCTATAAAGATATCAAAGGATAGAAAATTCCCTTCTGCTGTCAACATGTCAGATACAAACACAACTCCCTTGTTATACCAATATTTATACAGAATAGGTTTGTTATCTACCAATATGTGATTGTTACACCAGATAGACAGTGACTGGATTTCAAATTCACTTGTAATAGTATCTTTTTGCTTAGATGTGAACCAAGCCCAAGCAAGTAATACATGCTTCCAAAACTGATTAGTTAAGGTTGCAGGTTAATGTATTTACTATCTGCAGAGGTAAACTCCAAATGTTAACTTTCAAAGAATAAGATAATCCCACCTATTTGGATTATAAAAAAAAATATTCTTACCTACCCAAGCTTTTGGGCAGCAATTGTCTCTTTGATTTTTAGTACCTTTAATCCACCATGTTCAAGGAAACATATAATAATGTCCCTTTTGTCTGGATTTCCTTCCCAAATAAATCTTAAACATAGCTTTGGAAGTTTATCTAAAACATGATCTTGATGATTTGGGAGTGCAGCAAATAGGTGATTTAATTCAGGAAACATGAGTGATTTCAAAACTGTGTTTCTTCCAAAGGGAGTGAGCATTTGTGCTGACCAGGTGGTCATCTCTTTCGTAATTTGAGTCAATCTATCAGAACAATTTTTTTCAACCATACTATCTAAATCTATCCCAAAATGAATACCTAAAAGTGTAAATTCAGTGCGAGACCAGACTTTGCATAACTTAATCTTGATCTTGTGTCTTCCAACGATAAAGACCTTTTGGTCTTCATTAATGATATGTGAAAGAAGAGGCTTAATTCTGTTGCCAATGGCTGCAGCAGCAGTCTTGCAAAAAAAAAAAGAAACAAGATGGGTCACCTCACCAGTTCTTTAAAAACCTTTTAGGCTTATTTCCTTTTGGAATACATGTTATAAGTCTCGGTTTCTGGAAGACAGACAAATTTCAAGTTTGAAATGCAAAATTCAGAGGTTTAACCATGAATTTGCCAAGATCATTCAAAACCTTTTTTTAAATTCTGTTGTAAAACTGCACTTTCATCACTTGTCATTTTTTTCAAGGCTGTCAAAACTTCTCCTCTTATTAAACCACCTCAATACTAGTTGTTTGTTCATTACTTAGTTTTGGTAGGGTAATATCTTTTAAAAGTTCATCAAGATCTATAGGACTTACATCTTGTGTATATAGTTTTTCATTAAAATATTTCACCTCTTTTTAGTATCAAAGTCATTTAGGACTCTTCCATCAAATTTGACTAATTCTTCAAAGGATTTATTTAAGAAATTTCTGGATTCAAGTTTCAAGTACCCCTTTAGTTTTCCTTCCATTGATGTCGTCTAAACCAGTCCTAATTTTGTTAATTTCTTTAGTATATCATTTTTTGCTATGTCTGTATCTGATTTATCTAGTCTGATTTCCAGGGAGGCTAATTGTGATTACTACTGGTTTTCTGTATGCAACGTAATTGTCCTTTGAGTTGAGGCATAACAAATTGTCTTTCCTCTAATCATCAATGGTAGAGTTTCCCATAGTAATTGATCATCAATAGAATATGTTAAGTCATTGTCCTTGTTATCATCATTGATTTTGTATTGATCAAGTGAAGATTTATTGTGGAATTAATAACTTCCTATGATGGAGGGAAATTGTTAAATTTCCAGAATTTTCCAAGAGGCATATTTGAAAGTGAGAGTGATGATTCTATGAGGGAGTGACCTAGATCCTAAACTAGGTGATATATCACAGTGTCTAATGTCCAATATCATTTGATGAGAGATTAAAAAGAAATCAAGTCTAGCTTGTTTCAAAGGGGTTGTCTGTCGCCATGTGTATCTCATTTCACCAAACTTTTGTTCACGTCAAGGGTCTTTAAGATCCAGATCTTCCATTAGGTCCAATACCTTTTGTCTAGCCTTGGGATTGTGAATGTGTTTGTAGTTGTATGTGTCTTTTGAATGCTCTTCTACTAGATTCCAGTCTCCACATACTAATATTTTTTCATTTTCAAACTTTCCAACAGCATCGGTAATATTTTGGAAACAAATCTGGACCAACATTATTTGGTATATAGATACTAATAAAAGTATACTTAAATTCATCAATATTAACAGAAAGTAGGGGTGACTACCAATAGTTTTTTCTCCTTGAAAATGAATGTATAGTTTATATGAAATATATACATGCTGAACTAGTTTCAGTCTCTTTTGATAACTGACAAGAAAATTGAAACCCAGGTCAAGTTTGTGTAAGAGTTAACTGGGGCAGATAACTCAAGTGAACGAACCAGGTACTTCCTGTATTTTGCGCTGCGCATTTATCAATGGTAGTCAATTAGTAAACTATCGATAGTCACACATGCTATCGAAGCATCAATAGTTTTCGTTTCTTCCATCATTTAATTGCTATCTGAGACTCAACAATTGCAATCCATGTCGATCGTTACAGCCCTAACAGAAGTAGCAACAAAATTTCCATAGTCATCTGTAATAGTACTTAGAGCCTTGAATTCAAAATTATTGTTGAACATTGTAGATGTTCCCTGGAATTTTTTATGGAGGGACTAATGTAGCGCTGTAATCCTATTGTTTTATATGTTGAATATCTTCAGCTGTAAAGTGTAAATATGTAAACAATAAATATTAGCTTTTTCGAAATGAAATGCTTTCTTTCATATTATTGTTGACACCTCTGCAGTTGAGGGATACTATCTTCAACTTTTCAGCCATTGTACAGACAGGAGGGTCAAGCATCAATGTATGCAAATAATAGAAATAATGAATAGCAGACCAAGAACATACGGTAATTTGAGAAAATGATGTGCCTGTACCTTTTACGTACAAGTGAAAGCAAAACATCAAATAGAAACAAGAAAAAATACAGATGTACCATTTGATACATAATAAACCTACCATTCTTACAGTTTATCCACCCATTAAGCATCTCATTCTCAGTTAGGCCTAAAAAAAGAAGAAGCTTGTGGCTCTGATTTTCCGACCGACCCTAAATATTCCCGCTGAGCCTAACAATTTAACTCACCACATAATAAATTATGAAATTTTTAGAGTAAAATTAATATTTTTATACTTATCCTGACTCATGCTTATTTGCTTGTCTTCTTCTTCTGGCGAACCTAGTGGAACACTTGTATCTCCCAATTGAAGTTCCCTTCAATAAAGAATCACTCATTAGTACTCACCACGAGTTACCTCCCTTCTGTAAGCTGAACGAGGGCTTCACCCAAGCCCATGTGCCTCACTCTCTCCTTTTTTTGTTTTGAGCCCAACACTTTCTTTTTTCCGAGAAATCCAAAGTGTTAAGTGGGGAGGACGGAGAAGCTTATTCATGAGTCAGGATAAGTATAAAAATATTAATTTTACTCTAAAAATTTCATATTTTTCCTTATCCTGACTCATGCTTATTTGCTTGTAGAATCCTATGGATTAGGAGGTGGGATTATATATACTTTGGATTTTACTAATTAGTGATTTGAAGTGATATCATTGTAATAACCGTATGGGAACTTCATGAAGGCACTGAACTGAATTCCTGCTGTTAATATAACAGCTGCCTTTAAAGAAGGTTATTACAATTTACTGCATATAATAAAAGTATATAGAACATTAATTAAGCTAAGGCCATTAATGTGATAGTATAAACTGTTGATAGTTTATAATGAATACTTTTATAAGAACCAAAGTAGTAAGCTTACAATATGTATATATATAAGCTATAACAGAATTGTGCTTAAGGTATAAAGATAACTTAAGCTGTATAATAGTAAACCAACTACTGATAGTTTGTTAACTTATACATGTTATGAAATGAACATATGACTGAGCTTAAGGAAGAACTTAAGGAACATATATATAATAGTAGAAACTTCGTAAGAGTTGTAGGTATATATATATTATGATATAAATCATAGTACTGAGCTTAAGATAATATTTTTAACTTACTTGAAATATATATAGATAGCATGTATCTATTAGTACTGTCATCCCGATAAGTATAAAATCAACAAGATAGACTTATCTTCTCTGTGGAACTGTCAACTGTTGAGCGAGGACCATGGGACCGAAATGGTGGATACCTGAGACATCCTTGGTGGTGATATCTCTCAGATAGTGGTTGGCAAACACCATATTGGATCTCCAAAAACATCCCTCCATGATGGTATTCAATGAGCAATTTCCATGTAAAGCCAAAGTTGAAGCTAGTGCTCTAATTTCGTGAGGATTAGTAGCACTTGGAGGGTCCAGTCCAGCTGCCTTGTAGGCTCTTAGTATGACAGTTCTGATCCAAATAGAAATGGTAGTGCGCGACACTTCTGTCTGTGAGAGGTAGATATAGGGATAAACAATCTTTGAATTTCCCTCTACTTTGCTTGGATCTTTGGAGATATATTTTCAGTGCATTACAGGGCAAAGTGATAAGTCCATCGTATCCTGGGTCCAAGTATGGATGAGAGAGCTGGGACATGGAACAACCTGTCTGGTTGACCTGGTAGTTGATTTTTCGCTATAAAATCCCAGCGAAGTTCCAGATGAGCGATGTTATGAATATCATCAAATGCGTGTTCTCTCGTAATCCAAAGCGTGAATTTCAGACATCCTGGCGGCAGTGGCTAACGCTAGCAGGAATAAGGTTTTGTGGGTCAATGATTCATATGACGCAGAATAACAAAGGCTTTCGTAAAGCCTCACTTGTGAGGTGTTGAAGTACCACATTTAGATCCCAGGCTGGCTTTGAAACTTCCGTTCTGGTCTTCCAATCGAAAGGCACGCATATAACAAGGCGTGTAACTCGGGTGTTTTGGTCAATTTGACGCCCGTTCTCATTGTTATGACTGAACTTATGGCTGCAAGATAAGTGGACAGTGTAGATCCTTTTAGATTCTTAGTTTGACGCAGGAAACATAAGAAATCTGCCACTTGAGGATGTGTAGCAAATCTGGCTGAAAATCCTTTCTTAGCAGCATAATTGACAAATCTGAGCCATTTGTCATCGTGATAAGTTCACGAGTAGAGTTACCGTGAGTGCAAGCGTGACGCCGCTCTGGTGGAATAACCTCTCTTATTCAAACATGCCTTGATACAATCCACACGTGAAGTCGGAATGCTTCTGGTGTTTTGTGCAATTGTTTGGTGTCGCGGATGTATCAGTAGATTGGGCGTAGTGGGAGCTGAAGTACTGGTTTTCCGATTCTAGTATGAGGTCTGGAAACCACGTTCTCGCTGGCCAGTAAGGCCGAGACCAAAATCAGATCGGAGGCTCTTCGCGTTTGACTGATTTTTAGCAAGACTTGTGGGATTAACGCGAGGAGGCGGGAAAGCGTCACGTTTAGTCCCTCCCATGATATGCTTAGTGCCTCCGTTGCCCAAGCTAGCGGATCTGGCACTGGCGATACGAGTTGTCAGTTGATTGTTGAATCGGGTGGCAAATAGGTCTATCAGAGGAGATCCTATTTCCATGATTATCTGATTGAATATCTCTGTGTGGAGCATCCATTCTGTCGGGCGATTTGGTTGGTGCTGGCCGAGAGAGCGTCTGCCTAACACATTTTTTGCTCCTGGAATGTGGCAGGCTTTGATATCAGTTATGTTTAGACTGTATTTCATCAAATCGAACAGTTTGAAACATCGAGTGAGAAGATTCAGTGATCTTGTTGACCCTTGTTTGTTCACATAAAACGCCACTGTTGAGTTGTCTGTGTGAATCATTAACAGAGCGTTCTGTAATAGGTTGCTCCAGTGACCTATGGCGTTTATGACTGCTTGCATCTCTAGCAGATTTATGTGACATAAGCTCTCTTGAATGCTCCATAGGCCTGACGCTGTCCTGCCGGTAAGGTGGGCTCCCCAACCTCTTAGTGACGCTCTACTAAGGAGACGCCTGCGCAAACATTCAATCTCTTGGTCCACCAGAGTAGATGTGGTTTGATGTAATCTGGTAGACTGAACGGTAGAGGGTCCTCGAGATGGGCATTGATGAGGACTTGTAATGGACGTAATTGAAGCCTGCCTCTGAGTGTCAAGTCTTGAGCTGATGTGAGTAGTCCCAGTAGCCTCTGCCACTGTCGTAGTGGTAACGGAGAGAGTAGGGCTTGGGGAATCAGTTGTTGTATTTTGATCCATCTGTCCTCCGGGACTACCATACGATTCTGCGCTGTAAGGAATGGTGATACCCACAAAACTGCAGATCCTATGCGTGGGCTCTAGGTCCCGACTTGAGTAGATTTACTAACCAGCCTAACTGCGTTAGTTGCTTGATTGTAAAAGTTCAGCTGTAGTCTGAGGCGCTGTGGATCTGGATCCACCTGTATACCCGTCAGTCTAGGTAAAATGCATTCCGCAGGGCCTTGACGATGTAGGTATGATGACAATAGGCTTGGTTACTCTTGTGAATATCCATGGGGCGAAATGAAGTGATTCGAAGGAAGTACTTTCCATTGGTAGTGTATGCCGTCTAGCATAAATCTCAGATATTTCCTTGAACTGGGATGAATCGGAATGTGTAGGTATATGCGTCCTGCAGATCTATGCCTTACCATGTAATCTAGTGGACGCACTATTAGATGACGGAGTTGAGTGTAATGTATCATCGCTAAACGCTGGTGGTTTGCATAGAAATTCTCTGTTGAATGTGCTCATGTTGTAAATGAGACGATACTTCTCTTTGGAATTCTTTTCGGCACTAGGAAAACTGGGAGTAGAAACCTGGTATGATGTTTTGCTGATCGAGAACTTCTAAGGCCTGTTTGTTTAGTAGAGACTGAACTGTTTCTCTTAACATGGAAGTTGTGCCAGATGAACGTTGAACCCTGGTGGGTTGACTGTTAACGGTGGCTTGGCCTTGAGTTGTAGACGATATCCGTACTGAAGGATGTTGGATACATACGGATCTTGAAGTATTCCCCAGTTTTCCCAGTGTAGTTGTAGACGTCCACCCACTTGAGAAGGTTGTACTGGGACGACTGGGGGTGGAAGACTCCAGTCGTTCCGAACCTGACTTTCATCGTTTAAATCCATCGGCACCTCTGGATGATCTGCCTCTAGCTGATCCTCCCTCTGAACTTGTTAAAATGCTTAGGCGAAAGGAATCCTTGGGATTATTAACGTCCGCTAATTTCTTATCCCGTGCTCTCTGTAGCCCTGAAAACTTGACTTGCCCGAAGTACCTCTGTGCTGATTGTTTAAAGAGCGATGCGCTAATGTATCCATAGATTTAATCATGAGTACTTCTCTAGAATCTTTGATACTTCCTTGGAGACCTTGTTAATGTTGCCACCAAACAGTAAGGGTGAAGACCATGGAGCTGTGTATAGGGGCTCTGTGAATTGTTTATTCCAAGAGCAGGAGGCTAGTAATCCTTGCCGACGTGTCATGGTAGTAGTTTCAGTAAGTGCTGAAAGATGGTCTGTAAGGAATTGTTGATCTTTTTCTGCATAAGTAGAGCTGAATAGATCATCCTGTCTTCCTCATCCGTGGAGTTCTTGAACTTGGTGATGAGAGTTTCGTTAACAGTCCTAGATCTGTTGAGTCCAAAG
Source organism: Haliotis rubra (assembly GCF_003918875.1). Lineage (NCBI taxonomy): Eukaryota > Metazoa > Mollusca > Gastropoda > Lepetellida > Haliotidae > Haliotis > Haliotis rubra. The sequence continues at coordinate 3,368,470 of NW_025767068.1, forward strand.
AACATCCTTCTGGAAATGGTATCTAACTGGGCCATCTTGCAATCGTCTACCCTATAACTTCTGGACTTCAGATCACTGATAAGTTTAAAGTTTTCATCAATCTCCTGAGTCTTGAAAAAGGGCTCCATATTATGTCCATAAAAACTCTTGGCATTGAAGAATGGTAAATGGGTAAGTTGAGTTTTAGCAGATTTGGAGTAGGCTGTATCCAGTTTAGCAGGAACGGCTGCGATAGGATCCATAGGAGGCACGGTGATATGATCTACATCATCATCTAACATCAGGTAAGTTTAGGGCTGTATCCTGCGCTCTTAGAGGAGAGGCCAGTTGTAAGTCGCTTACCGTCCAATACCTTATCTCAGCCTCTGAGAAAATGATACCATCGTCCTCCTCTGACGATATGGTAGGATGTCGGAGTCCTCGATCTGTAAGAAGATCTATGTGAGGACTGAGGAGAACGGACTGGACAGTGGCTAGTGTATGTAGACCTTGGAGAAGACATCTTCAAGGAGATTGTGGGCTTAAGCTGTGAACGATGGTGATAGCTTCGCAGATGCTCTGGACTTCTCGAACGTTGAGGGCTACGCTGATCAGTCTTCTAGGCGATGTAGAACCACTTAGCCTCAAGGCGTCCTACGCGAATGTCTGGAAGTCAGTGTCCGATCTGACATATGAGCGCTTACTTCGCCCGACGCCCTTCGTGCATGACAAGGTGCGTGCTCAGCGAAGTGCTCCTTCTCGCGAAGCCTCTTGCAAAAGGTGAGGCTCTGGCTCCTTCACGGAGGCTTGCCTGGGATACCTTATGCAAAGAGCTCACTCAGGGCAGGGTTGCCCTTATGGGAGAAAGCGTCTATGGGATCAGAGGCCCCTACAGCGAAGCCAAAGGGGGGCTCTGAGGCCCTGTATGACTTAATATGGGGTGGGCTCTGAGGCCCGTGGCTCTGAGGCCTCTGTAAGCCGTAGCAGTCTTCCATCACCCTCATTATGTGGTTGATCAAGTCGTCTGAAGCGGTCTGCATTGATGAGGATGTCTCTGCAGAGGTGACGGGACCCTCAGATAAAATTTCTGGAGATAGAGTCGGCATCTCCGGTTGTGTGTTCATCTGCGCTGAGGTGACAGTCGCAGAAACGGGCCGTTTCTTGTGACGAACTTCTGGAATGATAATTGGCAAATCATCATCATATAATGCTAATTCTGTAACTGGTAAGATATCAGAGGCAAAATTATTAGATTTTGTTGACTTCCCTTTAGATGAAGGTGTAGATCTTGGTGTACGCAGTGTCGAGATGATATGGATGGTTTCCTCGACTTGGACTGAGAAGACGGCAGCTCTTGAGATGCAGGTCGCTTCTTGGACATAGCGGACTGCGTCCCACGCTTATCCGCCGAGGGAAACTCAGGCATGCCACCAGCTGGTGGCGTGTCCTCAGTCAACAGTTGACATGAAACATTAATTTGCGATCTATTAGCCATGTTTGAATTCTGTTTACGGGATTTATCTGCCTTCCGTCTATAAACGGAACATAAATATTTGTCAAAGGCAGAGATAGGTAAATTGATACAAAATTTACAACGAGAATCAAAGGAACATGGAGTAATGCAACTAGGGCATTTTAAATGTGGATCGGTATCAGAATAACGTAGTTTACATTCTGTGCAATTTTTCATTAATGTAGCCTACTGAACAAACACGACGAACCGTGAATAAAACAGCAGAAACACAAGTAATAATCAATGCAAATTGAATAATTATACTAGTACTACCTCTATACTAACGCATAAGAGGAACTAACTAAATACAATTAAAGGATATAGTGTGTTGGGAGACACAGGCGCTCTCACGTCCAGCTCACTGGGCGAAGGAGAGAGTGCGGCACATGGGCTTGGGTGGCGCCCTCGTTCCCGCGCTTACAGAAGGGAGGTAACTCGTGGTGAGTACTAATGAGTGATTTTTTATTGAAGGGAACTTCAATTGGGAGATACAAGTGTTCCACTAGGTTCGCCAGAAGAAGAAGACAAGCAAATAAGCATGAGTCAGGATAAGGAAAAATATATTTATTTTCTGAAACATGAGTAATGTAAAATTATTTGGCAAAAAAACAAAACAACCCTACCTACCTACCCTAGTTCTGAAATGTAGGAAATCGGAACATCATTTTATTTTTTATTTTTGCCTTATAAACATGTGACCAATGCTGAACAAAAATAACATGATGCATCTTTCGCTTTTATCACTGACAAAAATACAAATCTTAAAGTGTATGACAACAAATTTCTATACAAAGTTGAAAGTACAAACCATATAATATACCCAGAATTTTAAAGTGTTTCGAAAAACAAATCAGAATAAAAGACTTTTTACCTGTCATTATTTTTTTCAAGTTCACAAGTGATGCAGAAATTCACAAGGTCACGTGGATGCAGTTCTTCCCACTTCATATTCATTACCATCTTTTACACTTATTGACACTTTAGTTTCCACTTTGGAACTCAAGTACTTACGAGCTTCTGTCATTGGAAATCTTGGCTGCTCATCACCATTATCGCTGTCTGAAGGCCTGTGTCTGAGACTAGATGTGTCTGGGCTGAACACATCCTGTCTGTCCTTTCTCCTGGACTCATGTCGAGGACTGTCCTCTCTAATATTGTCTTGCCCATGATATTCAAACTGAGGGCCGTCTACAATCCCCAACCCTTTTCTGTTGTCAGTCTGGGCCTCTTTGGCTGTAAGAAGCCGATGGCGATCTTGATCTTGACTCGACAATGAAGATCTCTTATGGGACTGAGACTACTGGCTGCGACTCTTCCTTCCTCTATCTTGTGATGGAACAACTGTCTTGACTGCTTCCATTACAGTGCCAAAGTGGATCTTTTCACATTGCTTCTTTTTCTGGAACAGATATTGAAATATTAAAGTTTCAGTATTTTAAAACAGTGCAAATGAATTGTGAGTCACCAATTGCTTATAAACTTTCAAATGGGAATAATTAAAGTTATTTTCTAATCATTCAAAAGTTCTTATTGGTTGATGTTAAATGAAACTTCTTACATTTTTTAACAAAGAATGTTACACTCTTCCATACTTACCAAATGTGGATTTATTGCTATCCTTCCTGGCACTAGAAACCTTTTCTGGGGGCTTAGGAAGATGATTGTTCATTTCCTCTGAAAGTGAAAACAAGTTTGCACAAATACTTTGTAAAAACTAAAAATGGTTAAGTATCATGATTTTTCACTAAAAACCTCAGATTTTAGCTATATATATATATATTATTTTCTTTAAATTAAAATGTACTCTAATTCATTATAAATTCCTTCAGTGAATATTCATGGTTTAATAGGGGATTTTTGCCAAGGTTTAGAAAGTAATGCTATTTAGAGCAGTGGGGATCCGAAGGTGCCAGGTTCAAATCCTGCCAGATGTCCAGCAACTGGTGAAGAACAGTTCCATAAGTTGTAGAGATACAGTGTGCTGCTGTGAAAGCATAGCACTCTTCTTGTATGTGATAAATATTGTTAACAGGACTTTAAACCCCAAACCCAACTAAACGTTTCTGTAATTGCAATACAAATTATTAGAAACAGGCACACTTTTATGGTTTTCCATAACTTACCTTCAGATTCATCATGATCACTGTCAATATGGTTGTCCTGGCGTTGATCATTTATAAGTTCATCTGCATCTGATAAATAAATATCATCTACAATTACGCTCTAGCCAAACCAGACATCTTAGTAGTATCATTATCACAAACTGTTTGTCCCAGAATTAATAAGACTGTATGTAAAGTGTTTCTTGGAAAACATGTCTGATAGAGTTACTGCTGTATAGAGAAATGGAAAACATGAAACCAGTTTTGTTTATGCTCAGGATTAATACTGTACATGTTACATTTAAAATGTACCTGTAACGAAGTCTGAATAATGTTTCTTTTTGGGTTGTCTCTTTGCTAGAGTATCTTCAACCTCTGCTTCTGACAAGTCTTCTCGTGGTAGTGTAATTGTATTCTTCACACTCTTGATGTGAAAGACAGACAGACAGACAGACAGACATTTATTCAGTAATAGGCCACTGGCCCAAAATACATTCATAAATATAATAAAAAGTTACATGCGTTTTACCAGGGAGACTATATAATGTTGTAGATTGTCCCTGGTTTTACATAAAAACATCAGAATCTCTTATTTTCCCAACATTATATAAAAATAGGCACAAATTATTTATAACATTTATGTTTTTTGAAGTCATTATGTTTATAAAACTGTGTTGTGAAATAGAATGTTTCAAATATTTACCCAGAAACTTATTCCTTATATCTAAGTAGGCTTTTCAATAAAGTAAAACATGTATTTCATCTTCAATTAAATTAAGATTATTTTGTAGCAAAAAATGACAGAATCTTGAATAATAAGGGACATTGTTATATCTACCGGTCTCAGAACTAAGTTTAAATTTACCGCATCTAAATTTTGTTAAACAATTTCTTAAATATGGGGCAATACCTAAACTGAGATAAGTTTCAACATTCAGGAGGGACTTGAAAAGAATATAATTAGAACACTTGGTTGTACTATGTAGGGATGAGTACCAATCTTGTGAAATATTATCAGACAATCTTTGCTTAAAAACAGAAATGAAACCATCAATATCTCCAATATCCTGTGAAATCCAAGCAAAGCCAAAGCCAAATCTAAATAAAATATTCTTGATATGAGATGCCCATGTCGTCCGTCCAGATTCATCCAAAGACTTAAGCATTAAATAAAACTGATGAGGTAATCTACAACTTGGAAGAGTTAAAAGTCTACACCAATATTTAACTGCCCTTGACATATAAGTAAGTTGAAGAGGGAATCTGCCACATTCACCAAGAACCATATTGTTGCATGTATTTTTACCAACTTTTAAGAAATATTTACATGTCTTTATCTGGATTTGTTCAATGATTTTACAATGGGTAACACCCCAAATTTCTGAACCGTAACAAAGAATAGGTTTAACCATAGCATCAAATACTTTAAAAAGATCCGCACGACAGATAACCTACTCTTTATTGATATCTATAGATAGCCATAAGGCCTTTATTGGCTTGAGAAGCAAGAGTAGTGTGAGCTTTAGTCCAAACTAGCCTAGGGAGTTAGAACACAATACCCAAGTACCTGTAGTATGAGACAACTTCCAGCCTTTGCCCATTAAGAAACCACTTTTCATACTGTCTAAAGGGGCCCGCTATTCCTGAAAACAATAACTTTAGTCTTATTAATATTGACCTTCATACCGGTGAGTTGACAAAAATTTCAAGCCCATGAATCTTCTTCTGAAGCTGGAGAGCAGTATCGAGACTGAGGAAACATCATCCGCATGAAACATTAGAGCATATACCGGGTAGATTATTAACATCAGGTGTAATAAATATACCACGGCCACCAAATTGCTCCATACTTTCCATAAGCTGATTAATAAAGATAATAAACAATTGGGGACTGAGGATGCAACCCTGCCTAGTACCTATACTACAATCAAAATAACTTGAAAGGCCTTGAGATGTTCTGACACAAGCTGACAACCTACCATACATTGATTCAAGGATGTTATAGAATTTACCACCAACACCAACTTTTTTTAGACTTGACAGAAGACTTTTATGATTAACTGTATCAAAGGCCTTTGAGAAATCTATAAACAGACAATAGAACCTTCCTTTCTTCTTACATGAATATTTCTGTACCATAGCTTGAAGTGAGAAAATGTGGTCAGTAGTAGAATAATTACTCTGAATCCTGCCTGAGCTTCATGAATAATATTCTTCTCCTCACACCAAACCTGTAACCTACTGTTAAGAATGGAAGTGAATATTTTACACACAGAATCAATAAGAGAGATACCTCTATAATTATTGGGGTTCCTTTTTACACCAGATTTGTAAAAAGGACAGATAATGCTTTTACCCCAAAGCACCGGAAAAATACTGTCTTGGAAAATCTTGTTAAACAACATTGTAAAATAATTGCTGATAAAAGTCTTAGAAGCTTTAATAAAGTCAATTGCAATACCATCTGGTCCAGGAGACTTATTTTTTGCCAGTTTATCAATGTGAAGTAAGACTTCGTTTTCAGTAATGTCACAATTTAATGTTTTTAGCTCTTCATCCTTGATGGACTCTGAATTGATATCACTGTCATACTCATTACCAGAATTCTCAGTTAGAAGCCCTGAGAAGTAACTGAACCAGTCTTCACACCTGATATTGTACGTAGTGTCACCTGTTGAGGTTAAACCTGATTGCTTTAATGTTTTCCAGAATTCCTTTGGGTTGTCTCTTGCTGCAATAAGTTTCCTCTCTTTTGTACATCGAAGTATGCTCTTAGTTTGCTGTTAAAAGTCTTCTTGAAAGATTTACGTAGAGTTTTATAAAATCCCACAATATCCAAGTTAGTGTCTCTATGATCTCTTAATGCTTTATATTTCATATGTTTTAATTGTTCGAGTTCTTGGTCCCACCATTGGGGTTGAGGTTTAGAGTTAATATCATGGTAACCTGAAAATATCTTCTTATTGTGGTCTGCAGCTGCTCGCTGATACAGTTCAGTGAAAACATTTAATGAATCTTCAATATTGGTGTCTATACAGTGATATAATTTACTACGTACATTTTCAAACAATTCTTGGAACTTAGAGATAAATAGGATCACAGAGCTCTCCATTCCACACATATTTAGTCCATATTGTTGTTGAATTACTCTCTGCAGAATTACTACTTGGAGAATTTGATAGTACAATTGGCTGTAGTGCACCAACCATGTTGGGTAGCTGGATGTTCAGAGAGCAGTAAATAGGGAAATGATCAGACACATCACAAGTACAAACACCAAAATCAGCAACTCTAGGAAACACAGATGCTCGATGCAATCATGTAGTCTACTAGACTAGAACCGTTATGTGTAACACAAGTAAACTGCCCTTGTTTATCCTCAAATAGTCTACCATTCATGATATGGATTCCAAATGTACAGCACAATTCCATCAGTTTTTGCCAAAGTTATTATGATATAAGTTATCTTTACTTGATCTTGGCATTTCAAAATCATCTGAAGGATAATCATCAACATCTCTCACAATAAAAATCAATATTATCATTAGGAATGAAATCCAAAAGTCTTTAGTCCTAGCATTTAGGTCACCAGCTAGAAATAATTGTTTGTCTGGGTGATCAGCAAGCTATAATGTTTATATAATGTTCAAGGGTGTCAATTCCATCATTGTCACTATTGTCATTCACTGAGAAACCCTCTGGTGAGATATAAGTAAATATCAACAGAGTGTCTTTTTTCCCAATGCAAACATTTGGTTGAAAAAGTAGAACAACAGTATTCTGGAAGTGGTCATAAAGCCTTGTAATTAAGTTATCATGTAGCCATTTCTCCTTTATCAAGACGGGTGACACCGCCACTGTGATTGGCCTAGTTGTTTCATTTTATCTCTCACGAAGCGTTGACTGCTCGAAAACCGGACAAGAATGCCGAAAAATTCGTTTTGAGCTTTCACAAATGATTCTTAGAAACATACAACATCGAAATTATGACACAAAGGTTTCACCTGAGAAAATTCATTATCATGTTTATGTAGACCACCGATATTCCACGTCAAAATGTTGAAAGTAGGGCCATGACCATCTTATCATTCGTCGGTTTGTTTACTTCCCAACTGGCTCCATCCTTCACCTTGCTTGTCAGTTTCATTTCTCGGTCCAAACAAACCTGCCCACGGTGGTTGTGTTATTGTTTTGTGTGGGGTAGTTCTTTGCGCGATCCTTTCTCTTTTACAATGTTCTGCGAGTCCCCATCGACACAAACACTTGACCATTTTACAATCAGCTTATTTTGTCTCATTTTCGGTTGTTTCCTGCATTCCTTGCCTTCACAAACCAAGGTGAGAGTGCTCGCCTGTCCTCTCTCGTTTTTCTGGGGAAATCCTCTGTCACTGCTTTATGTTGTGATCCCTCCGTCCCTGTCGGTTCGCAGCTGCCTTGAAGATGTCGCTCTTAATTTTAGACGCCAAGAATTAAAGCGATGATTGGAGAACCTGGCTTCCATGGATTTAACCGATGTGCTCGTGATATCACTATCTCATTGGCGTTGTCCATATGCAAGGTTTGAGACAGAAAGTCGCGACCTTACTCTCCGATTGCTCCCCATCGCCTCACCTTTATCATCGGGATCCCATGGAAAATTAGATTTTCTCTTCGGTTCCTAGATTCAAGTCGGTAATCTTTATCTTCCATGGCTGATAGTTTGACTTTAGCTCTGTATTTTCTTGTTGTAGTTGATGAAGTTGGCTGCTAAAATCTGACACGCCATCTTGTCAACCTTGTCGCTTAGATTTACAAAGCTTTTTGTTCATAGATTTGATATCAACTTTCATTTCAAGGAGTATTGTCAATATATCAGTGTTGTCCTTTCACTCACGTTTATGCCCAGTGCACCCTATTCGTCCCCCAGCCAGTGTTTGTTTGTCGTGTGGTGGGTCCCGGGTTCGACTCGACATCGCCACATGTGATAAGTAGGACACTCATCAGACACATCCAACGCACTCCTAGCGAAAGATAATGCCTCTCAAGTTTTAGTCCATGTAAACACTGACATTTTGTTTTGCTTGGTTGACAAAAGGTGCCTATTTTGACTCTGTATTGGGCTAAAGAAATGCCCATTTTTTAGAGCTCGTGATTGACACGTCCACACACAAGCTCACGCATGCGCATCCTTTCAGTATCAAGTAACACTTCCATCCAGTAAAACATAAAGTGTAGGTGTTTTTCTAAAACTATGCAATAACAAATAATTTCTGGCAAGTGTATATATGTTATGTTATAAACTGACTATCTGCTCTAGTATGATAATCATTGTGCCCAGGAAAACATTGTCCTGGAAGAAAATACTGCATTTAAATGACACTGATGACAGCATGACACTATAACACTTACCAGACTGAAACTTAATTTTGACAAGAGGAAAACGACTCCAACTTGGGCTTGGTTCTCGTCTGTTTTTCAGAGTTTTCTGTGCATTTCCACCACTTGGCCAGAAAACATATTTTCCTTTGACTCAAGAACTTGGAATCAATCCTTCTTCTTCCTGTACTTTTTCCTGCCACACTGCTAGAACCCATAACTTCTTAGCCTCCATTGCATTCAACATAATCAAGAACTGAAATAAGGAAAATTTACATAATTTGGCATTCCTAACATATTGGCTTGACGTTCAGAAATGAGTGACGAGTGAGTGAATATTTATCGTCACATAGGCAATACTTCAACCATAACATGACGAGAACAATTAATAATTATGTTATAGATCAATAAAATTAGAAATTAAAAGCCTTCTTTGAATGGCATTTAGAAGTTGGGAAGTACAAGTACATTATGCTTGACAACGTACAAGAATCTGTATTGAAACGTCACACTCACGAATAAAAAGAAGTTGTTATCCATAAAGTTTGCTCTATATTAAATTTAAAGCCTGTTGATGAAGAACAGTAAAACTACTTGATTATCACAGATATCCATTTAAAACTAGTAATTCAATCTAAAACATTTTTACTAGAAATGACAAAACAATATAAAAGCAGACTATAGACTGCCAACAACTGAAGGTAGATCACCATACTAAGAACCATGGGGACTTACAGTACATTTGCTTCCTGCATGGGCCCTAGTTGGATTTACACCATCCATACACCCATCTAGCCATACATTAAAAAGACACATATTGTACAATTAAAAAGAGTGGATAGATTTAAATAGACTTTGAATATTTTCTGACTAACATATCCTCTCTGGAAGACACTAATTTTACGATACTTTAACCCCCTTTGAGGATACAACCACTAACAATTTCAGTTACTGATTTTACTTCCAATTATAAAATTGATCAAGCAATTCAATTTCTTTTAAAAATTTGATAATAAAACAAAAAATTAACATTATTAAAAAGATCCTTAACAGTCTTAACACAGAAATATTTATCCCTTGAGATGGAAAAATCAGTACAGTAAAACAGGACATGCTTGACCGTGATTCTTTCACAAGGGAAACAATATGGGCAAGGGGAACATAAACAAACATCGAGGGTACATCAACCCATGTGCCCTGAGGGACCAGTGAACAACATATTTATCTTACCGAACACCTTAATGTTAATTTTGAATTGTTTGAAGCACGGGTACAAATCTTCTTGTAGCCATCACTAGATTTTGCTGACAAGAAAACAGATTTAGAGTTATCTCCCTTCCATCGATTTGCATTCGCAAAACATCGGTAATTTCCATACATTACACATAATTCAATGTTATTCAAGATAAAGAATTACTACCACGAAGTACCAAATGAGTTGTCACTGACATCAGGGTATATTGAAATGTTACTCGCTTGTAAGCGGGGTATACTGAAAATAATAGAAGAGCACTCAGCCAACCACAAAAGCGACATTTATGTGTGAGGTACGATAAAACGGAGGATCCTCATTTTTAACAGGTATTCATGAGTATATCTAATCTAGTATGCCCAATATGACATCACGATGATGACCTCTTCAAATCTGGACTGACAACCCAAGTACATTCAGAAATGATGGGGTGAGTTCATTTGTTAGTTTAATGTCCATTCTAATAATATGTTACTCACACAGAGACAAGGACACCAAATATTGACAACACACTATTTGCTGATGCTTCAGAATGGAAAAAAACCCAACACTATTCCTTAATGATCTGTTTCTTAAACAGTGCTTTGACATTGGGAGTCACACATTTCCAAACAGTAAGACCTACCCCTGATTAATCTCTTTCAAAACCATGCAGCAAAGGAAACAGGAGGAAACTTCCTTCATATGGTAGACAGACTACTTTTCTGTCTATGTCCTCAACAGTGAGTAACTGCCTTTTGGTATGTCTGGAGAGGCTACTTGCTACTGCAATGTTAATTAGTTTTGAATCACATGGACACTGAAAAAACTTCCCAGATTTCTAAATGCAATAACATCACAAACATACTGCTTTCCTGGTCTCTCTTTGACAAAGGCAAACTTTTGAGTTTTCAATAAAACACAACTGTCTTTTTTCTCCTCATGGATATAAAAGAATTAACAATCGGAAGTTTTGACTGGAATCGAAGTTTTGAATTTTCCATTTCTGTTATTCGCTTGGTTACTTACTTGCAATAGGATTTTGGGAATTTCTCAGTACACTTTTTCTTTAATTTATGCAAATGGTTTTCAAATTTGAATGCAGATATATCATTTAATGATGTTTGAAAATGATGGACATCATCTGCTAAATGGATTAAAGAATGGACATTATAGGATATGAATGTGGGACCATAAATATCCTTAGCTTTTTTCACAAAGTAAAATAATAGCTCTCTTGCATAATCCAAATAGGCATTCCTGGTATCATTGTTGGCATCCAGTAGAATAGATAATGCCACAGACAGTGACAGAAAATGAAAGTACAACTTTCCCGATACAACACTTCCAAGAACAAGTGGTCCAGTATACAGTAAAAATTGTCTAAATTCTGTAGCCTTCCATCGGTCCAGTTCATACAAAGACCGGGGCTGCCTTGCAAATTCTCTTGGCATTTCTCCACTTAAAGAACCACTAAACTTTGTTTTTTGTTACTCTTTTAACCATTACATAAGAAAGATGTGTGGTTATTATAACCAGGGTATTTAGAGTTGAAAACATTATATACATTTTATAAATATTTAAGGAAAATTTGAAGTCAAGTTCAGAAGGGTGAATGTACTGGGAAAGTGCGTTGACCAAGCTAACTGAACTGTTATTGATTTACTTTTCTTGGGGGAATAACAAATTCTCTGAATTGACATCAATGAGGGTGAAACATTCAAACTGGTGTTTATACACAAATTGGGTGGATGGACATTTGGGATACAGATGGTCAGTTTGGTCAATAAAGGGGCATGCATAGGATCTGAAATGATTTGATTAAGTATCTAGTAGCGTCTACCAGTCTGAGATATTAGTTAGATATGCCAACGTTGGGTTGATGTATGGCTTAAGGATAACTAGCAATGTCATTTTATCACTGGAAGAAATTGATGGTACCAAATAAAGTCTCCGAAAGGGACTAATGAAAGTAACTAATTATTAAGATTGGATATGAGGCATTTCTATAGGAGGTAGGACATCATTTCGGGGGGAGGAGCCCAGAAATTGTGAAGAGAACTAAAAACTAGCTGACTGAGAGAGAGCGGGAGAGACTGGGCCCTGCCGTTAACTTGAGAGGTTCTCTCTGCATATTGAGAGACTGGCTCAGATGAAATTGTAACTTAGGAGTTGAGAAAGAAACCAACAAGTTCTTCCAGGAGATGTGTGAATATGTGATGTATGTAAACCAGGAAATCTAGGAAATATTTGAGGACCTTTGTGAAAGAATTCATGTTAAAATAAACAGGACTTGAACACCATACTGGACTTATCCTTGATTATCCATCTAGCTACATCATCCCCAGAACCAGAGTAGCTAGACAGATTGCCTAGGGAATAAGGGTACAACACCCCGAAAACCTAAGGTAATATTAGTCTTATGCGGAACACCAAATTTATTCTTTAAAAACTTGTGGTTAATTAATACCGAGCGATTAAAAGTGGCCGAAAAATCGCCTGCTTCCCTCTCGCCAGCCAACGAAACCACAGACAGGTTACGTAACTCTGTCGCCAGAGCACTGCAGTGACGTCATATGAGGAACGATTTTCAGTTAGTTGTATAGAAAGTGTGTAGCACGCTCATCATTTTGATGATTTCGACATCAACGACTACATACGTCGAATCGCTGCTTTGTCGCCAATTGCTCCTAGGGTCGGGCGATGGTGTCCCCATGCACAGATTTCCACAGGACCCGCAGTTTCGTGCTAAATGGGTTATGTTTGTGAGCGTCGCGAAGGAGCTGTTGTAGGGAAGCCTGAAACGATATCATACTTGTGTTCAGATCGCTTCACGGAAGTTAAAGAATCAAAACTACTTACTAGTTGTAGTAAAATATGCATATGATTGATGACCATAAAGATTTTCTATGACACAACTTGTAACATAACGCATTTCTTCCTCGAAGTGAGGTTGTGGTCGGCGGTAACAATAATATTGTAAGTAGTATTATATTGATACCCACCTCGCTGCCACGAGAAATTGTTATGATATATGCTTATGTCATGCAAAATCCTATTAGCTATCAATAAAATACATATTTTACTACTCAGTAGAAAGTATTTTTGATTTTGTAACTTCGGTGAAAACAAACCTAAATACCATTTATCCTCAGACTGGATGGATGTTCCCGACAGAGCTACCGCCATTTTTAAAAATAAAAAATCTGTTAGAATTAATGAGATTATAGTTTGTTTTCACTGCTAGAAAATCAAGACTACTTTCTACTCGATTTGTTAAATATGTATTGGAATCATAACCAAACGGATTTTGCATGACACAACTTATAACATAACGATTTCTTCCACGGAAGCCGCAGGTGGGGTCGAAGTCACAATACCGCGCGATAGATTTCTTGCTACATTCCCATGGTTAATGTCCACTCACCAGTATGTAGATACTAGTCAATGTGCTGCCTTTATATTTGGTCTTATAATCCTAATTAGTTTATTATCACACTTGTATGCATTTTGAAACTAAATAAAAGCAGACGATCTGCTGATACTTATAGTGAATTTATAACAGAACTGTAATATCTAGACATTTTATAGTTTGCCAATGTGAATCATAATTCAAGACACACACCCTAGTGCATGTTGTCTGTCTCATTGAAAACAATGATTCTGTTGAATGCTACGACAAATGAATAAAAACAAAATGCAAATATTAAAATTAAAACAGATTAAAGTTATAGGAACAATATCAGGCCATTACCTTGTTCGAGGAATGTATCCATCAATATCCACAAAACTGTTCCAAATGATGTGTCTTTTAACAGTTTAATATAATGAAAAGTGATAAATCTTTTCAGGTATTGGTGTATAGTCTCATTGGTCACCCAAGATAGCACACCTGGCAACTAATTGCATAATGTCCGCCTTTCTTTAAAAACAGTAATTTAGTTAGCCAATAATGGGCAATCAATCAATATATTGCCGGTTAATCCTTTGAAAGAAGGACATTGTTTTTACGCAGACACCGACTACGACAGAGTGTATTCAGTATAGATTAGTAAATCTACATACATAAACACTACCTTTGACAATTCCGCTGTGTAAGATAAAAGTAATTAATCAATCAGCGTGTTATCGGTTAATCCTTTGATCGATGTTTATAATGTTGAATATTTACTCCAGACACAAGAAATGCCAAATGGGAACCTTTGTCGGTAATCTAAGTGTGTTACCACTAATTATACCTGTTATAAATTCATTAACTGACCATCAAGTGAATGATGACAAATAACATGTGTAGGTTTATACCACCTAACACGGGTTACAACGAGGAGTATTAATTGCTGTATTGCATGTGAAAACTTATGGGCCGACACTGTTTTGAGAATACAAACAGGTTTTTACATGACATGATTAAATATCGAGGTAAAAAATACACAGAAATGGGATCAATTTGGATCAGTCATTATACAAATAGGGCCTAACGACACCAATCAATTGTGACAGAAGCTGCCTATGAAAACAAGTTGTAACTCGGAAACTAGGCAAAGCAGGAGACAAAATTGAATGCCAGTAGATTGTGAGAACATATAGCTTTCATTTTCCACAACAATTGTCACGATTTCAGGTTTATACAAGCCTGTAAACAAGATAATTTAACCCCTAAAATGTAGATGAATTCTGCATCGGCCCTCAAAGCTATTCCTCATATGACGTCAAAGAGTCGCACCGCTCTGATTGGTTGAAATTTCGTTCGCGGGTGAGAATTGTGCACTGTTGTCAAAAAGGTCGATTTAAGTCAATTAAAGGTCGAAATGAGTAGTTTTAATGACGGGGTTTCATTTATAACGATGCCAGTTAGTGATTTATGTATTTTTACCCCCTAGGGTTTATGTGACCTTTAACGAACAAAGTTTCTGACTGAGTACACTGAACTGCTTGTCTCAGATATGTCAAGATTCTCTTAACAGCGCCAAGACATACCAAGTGCATGTAGTCTAAAACAAAAGATGTGACACACGGTATTCCTGCAGTAGCCAGTGGAGATTGTCTTGTTTGATGAGTGTTGTATTCAAATTTTTTAAATTTTGCATCATTTCTCAATGAAGATTCATCTTGCAATTCATCAAAGACGACCCGTCCCTGCCATGACCCTTTTATGGTACATCTCTCACATCCAAAATATGAATTGTGTCCTTTAATACACTTGAGAAATGCTCTAGCAGGAGCATCACATATAAAAGCATTTAACTTCACAGTAATGGTTTGTCCGCCAGACTCAAAACCTCATTGAAACCAAAGTTTCCATTTCTGTTAAAAAATCTGAAATAAACTCATCCACTGAATTTGGTTTTGTTCGTCCATAGTATATGGCAACAACAAAGGGTTCAAAAGTATTCACACTACAGAGAATTGGCCAAAGTTGTCCGGTGGATGATTTAAACAAAGGAACACCATCTATATTTACATTTAGAAGTGCTTCTTTCTGCTGTTTGAAATAATTTGTGTACTGCGCTACTAACTTAAGAAGCCCTGTTTCTATTCCCAAATACAAATACTGTCCACCACATTTTTCGGTGCTTTCGATGAAACGTGGTGTCTGAAGAAGTGTCATTGAATCTCTTGGTAAACGATGCCCATGTTTCCTTAAAATGGCAAGTAATTCATTGACAGCACTTCTGGTACATTTATGCCTTGTTGCCCAACCTGCAATTTCTTCACTGAGAAGAGAATTATGTTCTTCCACTCCATGCTTTCCAATATGATCACTATCACAATCATTACCACCATCATTTCGATCTTCGTGTTCATCAATCCAAAAACTGCTATCTGATGAGTTATCATAGTTAACATCGGAATTATATTCAAATGATATACTTTCATCCAATTCATCATGTTCATATGGTTTGTGGTCTTTGATGACGCTGGTGGTGTGTTTTTCCCCTATTTCTTCCTCATCACCCGAACTGCTACTTACAGCTAATTCATTTTAACTCTGCATTCACGCTCTCCACTCCCTCAAGTAGGACATGTCGCACAGGTTATTTTCTATTAAAAACAATGGACTGCATTATAAAAGGAGCATGCATTCAAATATGTTAATTACCACAAGCAACGATGGGTGTGAAACATTAGACAAGTAATAGGTTTGGGGGTGAATGATTTGGTAATGTCAATGCTTTTGTGAGATGATGTGATAAATACACTACTTTCCTTTGGAATATTACAAAGTGTATTTTGATAACTTATCCCTTGTCCTAGCCCCACATAAAATTTCATGTAAATTCTCTTAGGTCAAGCATATGTTTATAAAAGCTGTAAAATAGTCTTTCTTAACTTTATTGTCACTCTTTTGGGATAAAAGTACCTGTTGACCATGAGAACGACTATGTATCCTTATGTTGATGATGCTTTACTCATTTTCAGACATTCATGAAAACTTTGTGAAAACATTTTAAATGATGGTACAGTGCTTCTCTTACAGTGACAGATTTTATATTGTATTTTGTAAATATATGACTACTATCACCAAAATGGATAGACAAAATACCAATACAGAGCTAGATCACTAAAACAAACTTTTGAAGTGCAGAAATATTTATAAAATGTTCCTCACCCCAAAAGTGGCTAAAAACAATTATTTCTTTTTTCTGAGGGTGGGTGTCTTGTAACTTTATGTTATTTTAATAACAAAAAAATTGTTATGAAAATTATAGTGTTTTGTTGGTATTGAAACTTCACCCTGGCAACACACCAAATTTGGTTGAAAAATTCCCATTAAATTAGAATGACTGATTATGCCTACAATTGGAACATCTTTGTCAGCGAAATGTGGTACTATGTCCATAAAAAGTACCGCATTGTGACGTCATACGAGATTTAATTTACGATATACAATGTAGCATGATAATTACCGCAATCCACGAATCAAGGTTATCCACAAATTTAGGTTATGGTTCTGTGTTTATAGATGTACAGTCATGGGACTTAAGTATTTGTCAGTTGGCAAAATTCTCATAGACTTGCATGTTATTTTAGTGTAGCTGTTATAATTTTCATTAATTCAGTTTTCGTTACTTGGTTGTCAAATTTTGCAGGCTGTTTGGAAATCATCTTGGTCACAGATATATAATTTCCATGTAATGTTCCTTCAAGTATTTTCCGCATTGTAGTTACATATGCAACATATAATACAACATTGTGTATTCTTTCCCCATAGACCGCCATGTTAAAAACTGTCATAACCATGACACGCATCATTCAAAGTGTCACATAGTGTGGTCATTTTTGAAATACTAAATGGAAAATATAACGAAAAATATGTCTTTGCAGGCGAGATGATTCATGATACATGTGCAAAATATGAACAAGATCAAACGAAAAGTACATTAAAGATAATTTTTCTAGCTGCACCAAATTAACATGCAAGTCTATGGAAATTATGCACAGTGAGGAATACTTATGTCCAATGACTGTACTTGGTCAAATATTTAAAAATATATATTTGCAAAATTGAAATCGGGTGATGGGTACTCGTATTTCGTGAAAGGAACACTTTTTCGGTTATATAATAAAATGCCAATTATATATGCAAGGAAATATATTGAAAAATACCAAAACAAGTTCACGGAAAATATGGGGGAAAGATTTCCGCCCGTAACCCCCGTTTTATTTCTTCTATGCCTAAGAATAGATGGCTTTCATAAAAATGGTGCTTATTTATTTGGGGTTTGAGTAGGGGGTATTTTGGGGGATTTCCAGGATGATACAGATGTCTGGACCTAACCCTACAGTTACATTTCTGGTCAGTACTTGTCTAGTGTGGCGGGTGGGTTACGGATGGAACTCTTACCGGAATTCCTGCTAGATTAACAAGCTAGATTAAAACATTCTTACATTTTCATTACACATCAATGAAATACTCACCTAATAAACACCAGTAAGCCGAGAAGCTGTTGAAAAACGATATTGCGCCAAAGTGAAATTACGAACCGTCCACCATCGTTTGCCTTTGCGCGCGCGATAATTGTGCGCATGTGCGGATATGAGCAAACGAGGCGACCAAAAGGTCAACATCTGGCACGTGTTTGAAAGCAAGTTGTCGGGAATTATAAGATTTGACAGTTTTGTGGGAAAGTATGAAATTTGATGCAATTCGGATAGCTGATGATTTTATGCTAAAATCGTTGATTTTTTTTTCATTTTTAGTTACTTACTATTTACACAACATTTCCGTCCGTTAATGGATCCATAATCATACAATATATTAGATTATATCTGGGCCTAGGTCAATATCGATCTTTTATCAAAATAATGTTCAGAAATGATAATTTCTAAGTTGGATACCTATTACCAATATATGTAACACAACCCAGGAAACAGTAAATAATGTAACTGAAACATTATGGTCAAGTGAGCAGATGCATATTTCCTTTGCATGAACAATTTAGGAAAAGTGTAGCTGATATAAAAATGTGTTGTTCAGCTATCATAGGAAACAGCAAAGAGCGGCAATGGAGAGTGACATCATGAAACTATAACTACAAGTCTTCCTCAACACTGCAGTATCAGCTCATTATTTGAGCACACCCATGTCAATGAGTATTAACCCCATGGTCTAATAGAGGGTGACAAGCACTGATGCAGTCAAAATATGCAGTGTGGGTGATAAAACCGGTTGTAATGTGTTATGCTATCTCTACATTTGGCCTTTAAGTAATTTTACTGAATTCAAGTCTTACAGATTTGGTTAGTTCCTGAAATAGTACCCGACCGCGTCATACCAAAAGACGTTAAAATATGGTACTTGTTGGTCCCTGCCTGGCGCTCGGCATTAATGGGTACAACAAGGACTGGTTGGCTCGGAGTCAGTATAATGTGTCTGAGTGGGGTATTCATGCATCACTGCGGCATGGTATCTCAGTGGGCTAGCACTAGCCGAGAGCCGCGATGCGGTCCTATACAGTCAAGACATGACCCTGCATCACGGGGTCATGTCTTGACTGTATAGGACCGCATCACGGCTCTCGGCTAGGCTAGCACTATAAAACCAGCTTCAGTCTGGGCTAGTACAAGCAGCCGCACATACACATACACACGCATGCACGTCGTCATATGAGCGTAATATTCTCAAGCACGACGTTAAACCAAATTTCACCTCACCTCCTGAAATAGTAATGGTTGTGGACTGTTCTTTTGGTTTTATTTATCTATTAGTTGGTAGATATATATTTAAAATAAGAAAAAAATATATCGGTGCGAAAAGTCAGTCTGATACCCTGAATATCACCGTCTACGAACCAGTCTGGGTTACGAATCCACCGCGTCTACGATACATACCATGCATTTCCCATAGCTTTGTGCTACCAAGTCACCTCGTGTAGTGCGCGAAAACTGTAGCAAACGGGATCCGAAGTGATACAAAACGTGAGCGTGCCTTCGTGTGAAACATGAATTCAATTTATTTATAGATTATTACATTGTTATTTTGATTGAAGTATCGAATGTTCTAAGTATTTAAACGTGTTCTTGGTGCTATATTAGTATTGTCTGCCAGCTCTCACAATATCTACAGACATTATTAAATTATTAGCTCAGCGCTCATTTCGACGTTGTCGCTTTTTAACTTTCACCTTTTTGACGCGCAGAGCGTGCCAGCATATCGCCGAAAGTTAGTGAGAGCGAAACAGTAATGTTATGGCGAACACTTATTGATATGTATATTTGAAAACACAGTACAAAACCTAATAGCATATATCTAGACAATATTTCTCCATTGTTTATTTCTGAACATATATCCAGGTGTTAGAGAATTTTATAGAAAACCCCGTGTCGCCGAAAGGTCGCAGACGTTATATACATAATATTTTTGTTTTCTCAATAACAGCACTGAAGTTTTATAAAACTAAAAAAGAAGCACACCCGAAGGTCCTGAGACGACCTTCTATCCAACCATCCACTTTGGGATAGCTATTAAGGAACATGAACATAGTTGTGGCATGCCGATATTTAGGCGACAGAAATCTATCCTTAGGGCGACAGCTGTCGCCTTAAGGTCGCACAAATGTCGCCCAGAAGAATGAGTAGCTAGGTGCGCGTTTGTCAGAAACGTTTCACGCCTTGTTTTCAATGATATGATCAATTAATATTTGAAACAACAGAGTATCGGGATGGCAGGGTGTGTAACGGTAAGTAAATCTCTACATGAGTTGTACAAGGGACAGTATTAACCATGCCATGTCCTCCGCACATCACCATATATCTACAGCGTCTACAGAAGTATCGATATCTTCCGGGGAAGAGGTTCCAGCCTCATGTAATCCGGCTCGACTCGGTTCTCGTGTCGTCACTGCCACTTACCGTCCTACAAACTGACCTTGCCAGCCATGACGGCGGCCTACCTCACACGACCTCGTGGTCAAACAGAAACAGAACAAAACAAACTAATTTGGTAGATGGAAGCACCCCATGAGATGTCATGCACGCTCCCACATTCAGCGACAAACAATCAGCTGGAATTAATACATATAGACAAACGTTGTCCAGAACAGACCAGCAGTGAGCGTCTTACCGTTAACAGCGCGGTGTAATGAATACATACAGACAAACGTTGTTCAGAACACACCAGCAGTGAGCGTCTTACCGTTAACAGCGCGGTGTAATGAATACATATAGACAAACGTTGTCCAGAACAGACCAGCAGTAAGCGTCTTACCGTTAACAGCGCGGTGTAATGAATACATATAGACAAACGTTGTCCAGAACAGACCAGCAGTGAGCGTCTTACCGTTAACAGCGCGGTGTAATGAATACATACAGACAAACGTTGTCCAGAACAGACCACCAGTAAGCGTCTTACCGTTAACAGCGCGGTGTAATGAATACATATAGACAAACGTTGTCCAGAACAGACCACCAGTAAGCGTCTTACCGTTAACAGCGCGGTGTAATGAATACATACAGACAAACGTTGTCCAGAACAGACCACCAGTAAGCGTCTTACCGTTAACAGCGCGGTGTAATGAATACATATAGACAAACGTTGTCCAGAACAGACCAGCAGTAAGCGTCTTACCGTTAACAGCGCGGTGTAATGAATACATATAGACAAACGTTGTCCAGAACAGACCAGCAGTGAGCGTCTTACCGTTAACAGCGCGGTGTAATGAATACATACAGACAAACGTTGTCCAGAACACACCAGCAGTGAGCGTCTTACCGTTAACAGCGCGGTGTAATGAATACATACAGACAAACGTTGTCCAGAAACACCACCAGCAGTGAGCGTCTTACCGTTAACAGCGCGGTGTAATGAATACATATAGACAAACGTTGTCCAGAACAGACCAGCAGTGATCGTCTTACCGTTAACAGCGCGGTGTAATGAATACATATAGACAAACGTTGTCCAGAACAGACCAGCAGTGATCGTCTTACCGTTAACAGCGCGGTGTAATGAATACATATAGACAAACGTTGTCCAGAACAGACCAGCAGTGAGCGTCTTACCGTTAACAGCGCGGTGTAATGAATACATATAGACAAACGTTGTCCAGAACAGACCAGCAGTGAGCGTCTCACCGCTAACAGCGCGGTGTCACACTGGAGGTCAACTGTTCAAACACCATCTCACGTGACTACTTAGTGACGCAGTTTTAGACAGAATTAACATTATCAAAAACATCGGCTAATCAAACACATGAATGCCTATATTAACACGGAAAAACTGGACAACGGTTTACCAATATTTTATAACGATATGTGTTTTTGAAAACTGGAAATATACTGAGTCAAAAAAAGAAACTTCACAAAATGTAATTTGAAAAATAATGAATAATTTTTCTCTGATGATACATCTAAGTATCCGAAATGGGATCCCTATCTTTCGACTCTAGAAAAACGTTAGCAAAACCCACTCAAACCCATCCATTCGTCGTGCAAATGACGTTAGTGCCAAATCAGGTTTTGCACGTGCAGTCGATCACGTGATCTTCACATCGAAGTTTTCTTCATATGCACGTGTTTGCATTGGCCTCAAGAATTGAAAAAACTTTTAAACCACAGTTCTAACGATACTTGAAATGCCACGATTGTCAAATGTGCAACATGAACGTGCCGTTGGCATGTTGCAAGCAGGAAGATCAGTTATTGACGTCGCAAGAGCAATGGGATGCAGCCGTCGTACTGTGTATGACTTGCGAGGTCGTCTACAACAAACTGGCACCACTTCTGATCGTCCAAGGTCGGATCGTCCACGTGTGACGTCACGAGCAGAAGACCGTCAAATCGTCCTACGTCACCTACATGACAGATTTCTGCCGGCTACACGAACCAGGGCTGAGATGTTTAGAGGTCGACTGTCCTCACAGACCATTCGAAATCGGTTGCGGGCTGCCAATCTCCATTCTCGACGTCCATATCGTGGGCCAATATTGACGCCGTTTCATCAACGTCAACGTCTGCTGTGGGCCCAACGTCACCTCTGATGGACCCAGAGAGACTGGAATCGAGTCGTCTTTAATTAGCGATGAATCCAGGTTTACCCTCAGATTCGCGGACGGCAGGCATAGAGTCTGGAGACGACGTCGTGAACGGTATGCCCAATGTTGAGTACAGGAAGTCGACAGATTCGGGGGCAGAAGTTGCATGGTGTGGGGTGCTTTCTGTGGGAACAACCGTTCCCGAGTTCTGATCATCCGTGGAAACCTCACAGCTGCTGCTTACCGCGACCAGGTGCTCACCCCTGAACTCGTTCCTTTCATGGCGGCTCATGGCCCAGGTCTACAGTTCCAACATGATAATGCTCGGCCGCATACTGCGATGTTGACACGAAATTTCCTTCAAAACGCTGGAATCAACGTCATGGACTGGCCATCGAGGTCCCCTGACCTTAATCCAATAGAGCACGTTTGGGATGCACTTGAGAGAAGGCTTCGTGGTCTTAGGAACCAACCTCAGAATTTGCAGGAACTTGGCGCTGCCTTGCAAGAGAAATGGCGCAGAATCCCCAACCACGTGTTCACAAGCATCAGGCAGTCGATGAGGAGACGGTGTTTGGTAGTGGTGAATGCGCGGGGCGGCCATACATGATATTGAACTGAGAAATTTCGCATTTTTCTTCTTGTGACTTGACATTTTGTATAACCATGTTTTGGAACGGCGGTGTAGCCTAATGGAACTGATTATGGCACTGACAGTGTATCGAGTACATCACACAGATCTCAGCAATGAAATAATAACAAGTTAACCATCTTATCATCTCTTGTTCTTTTATAGTGCCCTAAAGAAAGAATGTGAAGTTTATTTTTTGACTCAGTATATTACAGACTAACTGACCACGCTCCTCAATCTTAAACCTGGCAAGGGTCACATTGATAACGAACATCGGACATAATCTCGCACCAGTATCTCTTAAGCTGGTAAAATCAAGGGTCCAAATGAAGGTGCAGTACGTTTATCTGTATAATTGTATGTTTACATCAGATGGTCAAATCACGTGGCACATATGCCTTCGTGGCATTCTCGCGACTGGCCATCGATGCCTTGGTCCAACTAAATGACATAATCTCAAATTCACAATAACAACGTTATCGTAGTTTTATCTGTAAACGCGATTATCTGCGATAGCTAGAATAGGTATATAATACGGATTACAGTCACAAATCAGGGGGTGGCTGTCTAGTAAATTCACTCAGGTATGTAACTTTACTTTCTTCTACTTTGACAAATCGTGACCCATGCTATTCAATGTTAACTGTAATCTATTGTAAACACCTTAACTATATGTTACCACGCTTGGCACTACCTTCAGGTTAATGTAGAATCGTGACCCATGCTATTCTATGTTAACTGTAATCTATTGTAAACACCTTAACTATATGTTACCACGCTTGGCACTACCTTCAGGTTGAGGTAGAACGAGGCATCCTATATTATACGTCTCATATATTGTGTACCACTATTTAATACTGATTGACACTACACTGTTTTGTGACTATTATAGAATGTATAGAGTGTGTCGCGTATGTAACTATTGTTTTACGTTGTGAATACTATGCTGTTTGTGACTGTTATAGAATGTAGATTGTATGAACGCCCACTGGGGTGAGGTGCAGAGTATTGAACAATTGCATTACGTTGTACACTTTTGGATGTGCATAGTGAATTATGCAGTATGTGTAACGAATGTACATGTGATGTTTATGTTTTCTGATAGCTGATTGCATTGTCAACATGCTGTAATAATATATTGTAAACCATACTATTATTGTCTGATTATGTACCAACTCGTTCAGTGCTTGCTGTGTAATGTTTATGTACTCAGGTGTTGTGTTGCGTGGGTTTGTATGGTCAGACCTCTTGCCAAGCGAGCTGTTTCCCCAACACTCGCGTTTTAATACATATATCTTCCTCTTTGACAATATTGTTTTACAATTTGTATGTTTAAATCAAGGGTTAAAAATCACTGACTGACTGAGTTTGGTTTTACGCCGCTTTTAGCAATATTCCAGCAATATCACGGCGGGGGACACCACAAATGGGCTTCACTCATTGTACCCAAGTGGGGATTCGAACCCGGGTCTTCAGCGTGACGAGCCAACGCTTTAACCACTAGGCTACCCCACCGCCTCGGTTAAAAATCAGTGTTACGATATATCTATTTAAATCACTTGACAGTGATTGAAATTTTTTAACAATTTTGATAAAGTAAAGTAAAAATGTAATGAAAACTATTTTAAATATCAAAACCAATTCAGACTTAAAATGTCATACAAAATGTTCTATGTTGTGTGCAATTACTCCCTGTGATATTGAATAAACCACATAGAATAAATGGCCGGGATGAAAATAATCTAGGATCCATTTCCACAGCTTTCTCACTGCATTCCATTCCCTGACTGAATCACGCGCACCTGCCCAGACGTACACGTCACAGGGGCAAGGCATTACCGACCTTGACCCACACAAATAACTGAATGCTCGTAACACTATAGATGACGTATAAAACGTTACAGACTTGCGATAGATTATCATACAAAAACCAAGATAGTCTTTGTAAATCTAAAATATCAGTTTGAGCGGTTATTCATTGCAGATTGTTTGCAATAAGAACACCGTCATGTTATGATAACATGCTCCATGTTCTGAGCTGGTCATACAGACTTAGTTAATCAGTTATCTTGTACAATCAGAGGTCGTTATATGTACATCAGACACACGTAAAACACTCCTTCACCAAACATGGCGTTATATATATTATCACAGTTTCAGCGAGAGGAAGAGAAATAATCATGTTTACAGTATATCGCAACTGTAAGCGGTTAACTCAAGTGCGAACATGTATAGCTGTCATCAGTGTAGAAGGTAATTTTTTTTTTTTTTATTTTTTTATTTGTTCCCATGGTTACAAAGTCAATAACAAGGGTATATGGTAGCAACAAGCACAGAAAAGGTGAAGATACATTGCTGTAGAGATATAATGATAATTAGTTGCTGAATGCTGGGATGAGCGAATTCCATTTAAGATTGAATTTCTCAATTTCATTGTCTCTCTTTGAAATAAATTTTTCTACAGAAAATATCTCTTTTAATACCTTTTTATAATTACTAAATTTTGGAATTGATTTGTTTATATTACATAAATTGATATGTTTTTTGGCAGAGATCATGATTTGATTTAGTAATACATCATTATGCAATGTACCAAACCAAATCAAATATTTTGTAATGTTTATTTTTCGTGGTAGATAGTTATTAATCCAGAGTTCGAGATCATTCCAGAATTTCATGCTTTCACAGCATTCCCAATAAACATGACAGATGCTCTCAGAAACATTATTGCAAAAACTACACAAATCATTGTCAATAAGGTTCATTCTCGATAATTCTTTTTGAGTATAAATAACCCTTTGCAAAAATCTATATTGAAAATCAAGAAGTTTAACGTCTTTCAATCCATGTCTATAAGAGTTAAACATTTTGTACCAATCAAAATCACAATCGTTGAATATAGTTTCCCATTTAGTACAAATTTCAAGTTTATCATTTTTAGTAATCAGCTTGTCATAAAATATTCTTGAACCTTTGGAGAGCTTTAACATATTTCTTTGGTAAACATTGATGTATAAATTGTAGGAAGGAATTATTCTTGTCCTTTTAATAACATTTTTCCAAATATCAGGTAAGATGTGAAGTAGATATTTATAGTCTAATAATGTCCCTCTTATTTTGTATTTTATCTTTAACTTATCAAATGGCATAAATCCATGTTCATCACATAAATCCTTTACTGTCAATAAGCCCTTATCCGCCCAGTGAATAATAACATGGCAAGGGTTTTTATAACAGTGATTGAGCCATAATGGTTCTGCAAGAATGTAATCAATATTGTCAGAATCAGCATTGAACTTTTTGCAATAATTATTCCATGCTTTTAAAACATCTTTCCAATAAGGGTTTTCAATGTTGAGTATTTTATCAATATTTGCTCCATACTTGAAGATATCATTATAAGGTATATTACAAGGATTATTGTCGGATGATTTTTTACAGTAGAGCCTAAGAGTGGATAATTTTAGAGCTTCAATAAATATTTTTATATCTACCATACCCAGTCCCCTTCAGTCTTTAATCTTTTCATTGTGGTTCTTTTTATTTTATCATTTTATCATTCCAAATGAATTTGAAAAATATCTTTTCAAGGGACTTAATAAAGTCATCTGGAGGATTGGGCAATGAACTGAAAATATGTACTAATTTTGAAAGGGCTAATGTTTTATGACAGTGATTTTTCCTATCAATGTCAAATGTCTTTTCTCCATACTGCTAATAATCTGTTTATTTCTTCCAGTCTTTTTCTTGTATTAATCACCCATAGATCAGCAAGGTTTGGGGTAAATTTGATTCCCAGAACATCAAACTCTCCATTATACCATTCAATTTTCAAACTTTTACATAATATTTCTTCACTGCCTGCCTTTGAGCCAATCCAGATAGCTTTAGTCTTATCTATATTTATTTTCAGACCTGACATCTTATAAAAGTATTGATTGTTTCAATAGCTGCATAAAGTCTCTCATCTATACCATCAAGAAATAATTCGGTATCATCAGCATATTGGCCTAACTTGTATTCTTTATCATCAATAACAATGCCTTTAATTTTATCATTATTTCTTATCATACATCCCAAGATTTCAGCTACAAAGAGGAATAAATATGGTGATAAGGGATCCCCCTGTCTACAACCCCTTTCATTTACAAAAAGTCAGATAAGTGGCGTTTTGTATCACGCAAGAAGTTGTGTGATATGTTAGTAGATAAATCCAGCGTATTATTTGTGGACCAAATCCAAACTTCTTAAGGACTGAATTGATGAAATCTTTTGAAACTGTGTCAAAAGCTTTTTCAAAATCAATTAGAATAAGTAATCCTGGCATATTTCTTTTTTTCGTTTCAAACATGATGTCATATAATAATCTTGTATTTTCACTAATAGTTCTACCTGGAATAAAACCTGTTTGGTTTTCATGTATAAGTAAATCTAAAGTCTTTTTTACACGGTTTGTTATACATGCACTAAGTATTTTATACAGGGCATTTAAAAGAGTGATTGGTCTCCAATTTTTTAATTGAGTTCTATCTTTATTTGCTTTGGGTATGCATGTTATAACCCCTCTCTTCATTGTCAAAGATAATTCATTCTTAACAGAAACATCATTAACAAATCGGAAAATCCATGTTTTAAGGCAATTCCAGAAAAATTTAAAGAAATCAACAGGGAATCCATCAATACCAGGGCTTTTATTGTTTTTCATATTTTTCACTGCAAAGGTGATTTCATCCATATCAATATCTTTTTCGAGTTCTTCTTTTAATTCATCATTCAGTGTAGGTGTTTCAACATTCTGTAAATTAACATTTTCTTCCAAGTTGCTGTTTGCTGAATAGAGAGTCTTATAAAAAGTTCTCAGTTGCTTTAAGATAGAGATGCTATCAGTAATCTCCTCATTATTGTCAGTAACAATTTTATTTATAGATTTGATGACAAAAGTTCTTTTTTCTAGATTACAAAAGTATTTGGTTGGTTTTTCTCCTTCTTCATACCACAAAATTCTATTTCTAATCTGAATACTTTTTACTTCTTCTTCCTTTATTTGTTCTAGTTCCATCTTATGTTTAGAAAGTTCTGACAGCATGGCCTCATCTATATTTTGGAAATCTTTCCTGATACTGTCTTCACAGTCTCTTATTTTCATTTCCAATTCAGTAGTCCTATTATTTTTTTGCTTTTTCAAAAACGATGCAAAAGAGATGGATTTGCCTCTAACTTTCATAAGAAAAGTTTCCATGAATAAACTATCACTTATTTTAAGTTTAACCTTATCGCAGTTCTGATCAATATTGTTAATCTCAGATGTATCATTTTCAGAATATTCTTCAATTGTTTCTTTAACCAAATTACTGTATTCGGGATGAAGCAATAACGACGTATTAAATTTCCAATAGCCCTTGCCTCTATTCTGATTAACAGTGTTTGAGAGGGTTAATGATATAGCTGAATGGTCGGTTTTATAACCTGGTAAAATAGCAGAATCCAAAGTTATATCAAACATATCATGAGAAATCAGGAAAAAATCAAGTCTAGCTTGTTTCCTTGGATTCTTTTTCCACCATGTATATTTTCTAGTATTTGTGTTCAATTCCCTCCATACATCAAAAAGGTCATGATTTTGCAAGTTTTCTATGACAATATCCCTTGATTTAGGATTATTTAAATGTCTGTAATTTTCTAAATCAAGTGAAGGGTCCAATCTCTAACAATTACTAATGAATCATTGTCAAGAGAAAGTATATTTTCAAATAGCTTGATATAGAAGTTAGGATCGTCATTGTTTGGACCATATAAGTTTGTTAATGGAAATCTTTTGTCTTCAACAGTAATGTCTACAATAATGAAATTGCCATTTTCATCTTTGATGGTTCTGTGGATAGTAAGATCTACATCATTATTAAAGAGTATTGCCACTCCCCTGGCGTTAGATCTAAAAGGTGCTATGGCACTTTGAAGTCCCCATTCATTTCTCATAATATTGATGTCATCATTGGCTAAATGGATATCTTGTAAACAGATAATTGAGTAACACTTTTTCCTATAAAAATTCATAACTTCCCTTCTCTTGTTTTTATCACCTAGTCCTCTACAGTTTGCTGAAATCATTGTTATCTTTTTGATATTATCTGTAGACATCTCAGACAAGTATATAATTAGACATGAAGTAAATCAAAGTATAAACTGGGATGGCAAGGCAGTGTTTTGGTTGATTTTCTAAAATGAGAGTATGCTCAAAGTATACATTTGTAGAAGTTAATTGGCTTTTGTTATCACTCAAGCTGAAATTAAAACAATTGAATTGAGAATGAATATAATATGAGCCGTGATATACATTCAGTACCTTGGAAAATTTGAAGAACAACGTAATTTGAACCTGATGGGAACAAGTTTTAGTCAACAACTGAGGAAATGAAATAAATAAAAAAACAAACATGAAAAATATAAAACAAAAGAAAAACCGGGGCATGCCCTTTGACCGAATACTCCAGATATAGATAAATCGTCCCAAATGTGGAAAATGGATGTCTACTGGCAATCCATATCACTCGTGGTGGAGATGCGCGTTATACAGTAAAAACACGGTCCTCGGTACTGACGGTAGAACAAGCTAGAAGGCTTCAATGAAAAAAGTTTACACTCAGTCAAAGTCTTTGCAATGCAAATACACATCTGCAAAATAACAGTGGCATTCTCAATACGTACCTGCTGATATATTTCAACATACTCATCTCATGTAAAACAAAAGAGACATACATCAATATCGCACATGTCACTCATGGCAAACATCAAAACATCCGGTTTATAGCCTCGGAGTGAATGAATTCTAAAAATAGCAAAGCACGTGTCAATATTTTGTAAACAAAGTCCACTGTGAATATAATATGATCACTGCTATAATCATATTTTGTGAATGTTCAAAGTCGTTGCACATTTGGGATACACAAAACTCATGTCCATTCTTATTATAGTCAACGGGAAAAGAAACGAAAGGGGAATTGTCACAAGCCAAGTGAAATTGAGTGACCTAGGGTGTCTCATCAATGTCTACTGTTCTCCACTGTTGTTGGGGGGTTCTTTCTCACTTGAAGAGACAGCTCAATTCCCTTTTCGAGGATCCTAGTTTGCACCTTGTATTTCTTTCTCAGTTCGAAGGCGCGATTAGCAAGTCGACCTCTCTGTTTTTTTTTAGAAGCACTGGCAGATCCGTACGGATAGTGACTTTCTTCTCTTTTAGTGAAGTAAAGTTCCTCAGTGCAGCATTAAACACAGTTTGCCTGTCCCCTACCTTTACAAACTTTACTACAATAGGCTTTGGCATCGATGCTCTGAAACTCACAGGATCCGTGCTCTTACGAGGTAACCTATGCACATTGACAAACAACATCTCAGCTGCATTTTTAACCCCTATCGCACTGAAGGTCTCTCTAGGTGCCAACTCGGAATCATTATCGTCTGGCACACCGTATATCAATAAATTGTTCTTGCGGGAATATATAGTTCCTGAATTAAAAGCTTCTTTTCGAAGTCCGCCTTCATTTCTTTCATATCCAACTTCAGTTTGTTTATTTCGCTTGTGTTCGATTCTATTTGTTCTGCGTTGAATTGAACTGAGGCTAAAATATCATCTGTTTTTCCGTGTAGCTCTTTAATTTCGTTTCCCATTGTGTCCATTCTACTTACTATTTCAGTAGTTTGTTCTTTCAAGGCGAGGGCGATGAACTGTTTCAGGTCTGATCTCTCGGAGTCGTCATGAGCAATGGCTGCCTGTCTACCCGGTGTGTTCATCATGTCGGGTGAAGTATTTGGGTCTGATCTTGACGGCTGCTGAATTTCGGCCTCTTGTGTGCCCGATCGAGGGTTTGAAATACCTTCAGAGTGATTCTTACCCCTATTCCCTCTTCTTGTGGTGGACATATTTGCTTAATTTCTGGATGTATCGAGAGCGAGGAAAATTAGCGTGCGTTCATGAGCTCAGCGCCACGGGAAGTTTTGTGCAGAAGGTAAGTTGATGTTTTCAGCAGTTTTGTTACTTTAGTATTGAGTGCATTTGTCGAAACGGGCGATCATGATGGACAATTAGTGGACAGAAAACCGTGGATACAAACCAGCTGTCTCCAGCAAAGTTTCTGCATACAGGATACTGAAATCAGAGCTCTCGTTAGAACCGTATTTTAGTAAGCTTCCTGAAAGCCGGTGGTGTCACTTACTCAGTGTCGGACATCATGTCACGGATCACCAGCTGAACCAGGCAGGTGGAATGACGCACACACACACACACACACACACACACACACACACACACACACACACACACACACACACACACACACACACACACACACACCATTCGAAACTCCAGCAATCTATGTCAGAATACCATTAACTTTGTGTTGTGATTACTTTAGGGAATATAGATAATTATGTTCATGTTTATGTTATGTTTAAGTTTATGTTCGTCCAACATGTAAAATCTATTCTATTTAAAAGTAAGAACATAAATATGGCAAAATGTCCTACCACCAAGCATGTATTTTGAATGATAGTGTACACTGAATTTCATATATACTAATACCATTAAAAAAAGTAGGGGATATTCCATTTTGCGACCATATCACTAGCAGGGTTGCCACAGATGACGAAAGTTCAAATTCCCTGACTTTTCCATGACCAGTTTAATTTTTCACTGATCAAAATTAGAAGAAAACAAATAAAATTTCGGCCTCCAACCTCCCCTACAGCCGAGCTTTCCACCAACCTCCCCTACAGCCGAAGCTTTCCATCCATTTTACTTAAGACAAAGTGAAATCTTAGGACAAAGTAATCAGATGTAATTAAACAAAGA
This sequence comes from Haliotis rubra, assembly GCF_003918875.1. NCBI lineage: Eukaryota > Metazoa > Mollusca > Gastropoda > Lepetellida > Haliotidae > Haliotis > Haliotis rubra. The sequence continues at coordinate 3,400,599 of NW_025767068.1, forward strand.
CCCATCTAACATCAAGATGAAGTGTATGACACAGATTACCTCTGACAAACTCTGACGTAAGAGTTTTGATTTATTTTAATTACAATGTTTTTATTGTCAGAAAGTCCCTGTTACAAGATTGAGGATCACCTCCAGGCAAAGGGTGACGCTCATTTGTACAGTATGAAATCTTACTGGTAGAAATTCTGACATTTTCTTAAAAAAACAAACTCCTTCACACTCACATTCATGCTGATACTGTTGTGAGTATAAAGAAAACTGCTAGCTTTTCACTGCGTCTGCTTTTCACTTATGCTTCGGCTGGATTAATTGAAAAGTGGATGATAGATTGAGCGAACTTTGTGTAAAATTCATTGAGTTTATTTCTGCTCGAGAAACTAATTTTCTCAATAGAATACCTCTGTTCTCACACTATCTTAAAACCATCAATGTGTGGTGTTACCCCTTGATTGAAGGGGCGGTGGGGTAGCCTAATGGTTAAAGCATTGGCTCGTCACGCCGAAGACCCTGGTTCGAATCCCCACATGGACACAATGTGTGAAGCCCATTTCTGGTGTCCCCCGCCGTGATGTTGCTGGAATATTGCTAAAAGCGGCGTAAAACCAAACTCAGTCAGTCAGTCAGTGTTACCCCTTGGCACCAACATGTATACACAAAGATTATAGCCATTGATATTAAGAGGTCAAAAACAGTATCTGTGACAGTATATGAGTCACACCCAAATATAACGAGTTCAGCAAAATATGTCTATAAGGACACTGCCAAAACAAGTAGATTAAAGTCAATAATACCAATCTCTTTACGAAAAAAACCCCATTTAATACAGACATGGAACTCAAAATCATACAATCGTTGCCTCTGTGAAGTCTGAAAAGAACTAGTTTTCACTGACCAAAGGCAATTTTCCCTGACTTATTTTCCAAAAATTCAATTTTCACTGACTGGTTACAAAATTCCCTGACTTTTCCCTGATCTTGAATAAATAATTTCTTCCGACTTTTCCCCGACCTGTGGCAACTCTGACTAGCCAATGCCAATGTATATGAGAAAACGTAATATATGTCCATACTTATGAAGCATTTCAAAGGAATGGAATATATTGTCACATTTTCCCTTAATTTATCTTCATCATCAGTTTCCTCCTTGGCTTCATCATTTGCATTTTATCAATCTTGTAAATCCAATATCCCCTACTTTTTCTGAATGGTATATCACGAATACTGGCCCAAAAGTAATATCGATCGCCGATCAGAAATATATTTTAACTGTTTTTGTCATGAAGCCTGCATATAGTACTTTGCACAGACCGTGACGTCATCAGCAATGTGACGTCACTGTACATTTGGCGCCACCTCGGCTGAGTCTGAGGTCACAGAGTGCAGCGAGATGTAAACAAACAGTTTGTTGTTGTCTGTTTCACGATTACTGAGGAAATTATGACACATAATTAAAACAGAACTACATTACGAGATGCGGGGTTCATGTACCGACGACATATCATCAATATTTACAGTCAACAATATCCTTACCTGATTCTGTAAAGTTCCATAAACAACAAAATGTCTGAAAATGTTCTCAACAAGTTTTATTTCTCCTCAAACACAACAAATATTCTCACCTTCATACTGAATTATAAACAACGCGACGACGTGAACGGCATGCACAACGTCAGTGTCAGTAACGACATGCCCTCCATCACTGTCTACATCAACACTACATTCACTTCACTGTGTACCACGTGACACCAGGAGATCCGACAGTTGACGATGTCCACAGTCTCTCGCCACGTCGGCCGCTGTCTCCCCGTCGTTGTTCCTGACGTTGATGTCCACCCCGTCCAGAGACAGGACAAACTCCACTGTCTCCCTGTCTCCTCCCATAACAGGCGTAGTGAAGGATGTTGTCACCGTCATCGTCCACCAGTGACACATCAGCACCTCGACTCACAAGGAGCTCCACCACATCCCTGTGTCCCCAGTGCTGCCGCCATCACCGGTGTGCTGCTCCCCACTCCTCTACTGTTGATGTCCACCCCGTCCAGAGACAGGACAAACTCCACTGTCTTCCTGTCTCCTCCTCAGACAGGCGTAGTGAAGGATGTTGTCACCGTCATCGTCCACCAGTGACACATCAGCACCTCGACTCACAAGGAGCTCCACCACATCCCTGTGTCCCCACACTGCTGCCACCATCACCGGTGTGCTGCTCCCCACTCCTCTACTGTTGATGTCCACCCCGTCCAGAGACAGGACAAACTCCACTGTCTCCCTGTCTCCTCCTCACAGGCGTAGTGAAGGATGTTGTTACCGACATCGTCCACCAGTGACACATCAGCACCTCGACTCACAAGGAGCTCCACCACATCCCTGTGTCCCCAACCGTGCTGCCGACATCACCGGTGTCCTGCTCCTCCTCTCCTCTACTGTTGATGTCCACCCCGTCCAGAGACAGGACAAACTCCACTGTCTTCCTGTCTCCTCCCTCACAGGCGCAGTGAAGGATGTTGTTACCGTGATCGTCCACCAGTGACACATCAGCACCTTGACTCACAAGCAGCTCCACCAAATCTCTGTCCCTCAAACGCAGCCATCAACACCGGTGACATGCCCCACAGTCCCTCTCTTCACGGTTGATGTCGGACTGATCCTTGGACAGGAGACGTTTCACCTCGGCCATGTTCCCCGACCAGCAGGCAGCGTCGAGGTCGAACTCTCCCGGGGCAGCTCGTTGTGATGGGGTCGGTGTAGCTGCAACACAGGGTCAACTTTTAGACTAACGCTTAATATATATATATATATGATTTTGATTGTAACAAATAAACCCATTTAAATTGAAAAGGATACCCAGGGAGACCAGAGATTCATGATCAGAACCTGGGGAAAACTAGACTTGCTTCATCTAGGGACTGTGAGACAGAATAGGTAGACTCTGTACACATGCTGGGCATCATATACATTCTACAGTGTTAATGAACGGTTTACACCTATATGTTGACCTTGTTACTAGTTAACTGTGAACTTAGTAGATCCACACCTGAACACACCATTTGTACAAAACACGAGTTGGACTAGCAAATGGAATCTAAGAGCTGCTAGAATCTACAGAGTTTTGACTGCCATGTTATCTGAGATGTGTCACCTCGTCTGGGTTTTCCGCTTGTCCTCCCTGAGTTCTGCATTCTCTCCCTCAAGGCAGACTTGGGGGTCTGGAGTCTGTGGACAAAACGTTGACAATGAGACAAGGACAGGAACAGTAAACACATCAACGTGAACCATAACTTCTGGCATTTCTCTGGCTTCGTGTCATCACTAACACTGATCAGGATGTTATTTTAAATTCCCAGTTGTAAATTTAGATATGTATTCCGCCACAGAGACAATTTGCCATAACCCCATTTGTATGCTTCATAGTGGGTGGGTGGTGTGTACGTGGTGGGTGGTGTGTACGTGGTGGGTGGTGGCTCGTGGTGGGTGGTGTGTACGTGGTGGGTGTGTGTGGTACGTGGTGGGTGGTGGTGTGGAGGGTGGTGGGGAGGGTAACTGTGCAGGTGTGATACAGTGTTTGATATACTGTGCTGTGTAGACTAGTTACTCAAACCTCCCATGTTCCCTTTCTACAGTGTCAAGTCGGATCATGTTTTACGACTGTGACTGGATGTTAGATATAAATTTTGTAACGATGTAGAAACATTATGTCTCAATTTGCAAATATCATTATACTCAATATACTGTCATTAACAAAATGGACAGATATTTAAGTAATTTTAAGCAGAAAGTTATGTTCAAGGGATCAACATTGTGATCTGTCAATTTTACATTTAACACAGTGTTATACGTATTTTCAGACATTTTTGTGTAAATCATGATGGTCTGACACCGGATTGTGCGGGCTTAGTTTTGGTTTATAGACAGCCGTGATGCAACCATCATTACAACTTTTCATAACATCACATAACATAACAAAAAGTATTTGGACACTTGACATAATTCCATAGACTTCCACATGTTCATTTAGTGCGGCATTAATAATTTTCATGAATTTAATTTTCGTAAGATCCAAGTCAAATTTTGCACATTTGTGAGGAATTATCTCACCTACAACCACATAATTTTGTTAATTTTCCGTTGCTTATTTATCGAATGGCAGCAACTTAATCAACATGTGTGCCGTGAACTCCTTTAACATGGCGGCCTATGGGATTGTGCATTGTGGAACCAAACGTTAGTTGATTATGTGATGTCATTAGTTAAAATGGTCGGAACTGAACTTATGTGCGCAGAACAGAGATGATTTCAAATTTGCCTGTCAAATTTTACAAAAACCCATCCTAAACTCACTTCATGAAAATGATTTAAGCTACACGGAAATAACATGTAAGTCTGTGGAAATTACGTCAAGTGTCCGAATACTTTTTGCACGGGTCTGTATGTGCTGCACATAGGCCGGTCTGCCACTGACTTCAGTGTTATTTGACAGTTCAGATGAGAACGGTTCACGTAATGTTTACATTTAAAACAATACTTTATACATTTAATACGACTGCGAAAATTCACTTTGGTGTTCATCTAAACGGAGCATCTGTTATCTGTAATTCCCCCGAGATTGTTCCATGAGCTATCCTGGGTATGTTACTATGGCTACTATGGCTGTCCCCAGTTTATCTGAGAGGAAGTTGTTACAACTGCACACAGGAGTAAAGTGACAACAGTGAGCACGACGTTCAAATGTTGATGTGTAGACCCCACACATATTTTTCAGTTATTTTTGCACAGACTAGACAGTACACCCGTCACTTTTAAAGGCAACAGACGACGCTGCACATAATCATGGAAATATGTTTTTCACTGAAATAAGTAGTAAGCATTTTAATTCTGATGCATTGTTGACTTGAAAAACGGTACATTTGTATTTGCAACAAAAATATTCACATACTTAATTAAGGATAACTTTACCTCAGGAGCCTCTGTCAGTGAGACACCGTCATTTCGGTCATGTATAATCACGTCTTCCAATCCAAATTAAGCAAATGTATGAGACCGTGGGGTTTTTTTCATTTACGATGTTATATTGAATGAGATGTGTTCAAGAAAACAAGTTTCACTGAAATATGCATGCTAATGAATCTATTTACTATGCCCGAAACATGGCACACAATACACAGTGACGACCTAGCCACGGTACTCACCGCCACACGATCCACACACGACATACGTCCGTCCTTGAGCTGAGAAACCCCGGCGTGTTGGGACTGCGCGACGCTTCCCTACAGCTACATGACGTCACTATGACGTGTACGAGGCAAGCAGTAGTGTGTGTTTTCGCGGGTCGCTACGTTGAAGCAATTTTGTATTTAGCGTACTATATGTACTACTAGTATGTGTTGGGACCCAAGAATTTACCGCCAATCTAAATATTCATCACCCTTCGCTGTCTCACTGTCTCTCATCTCACAACAGCTAAACCTAAGACAACGTGTAGAATCCCTGACCCGCAGACCTGATTTCCACACTCAGTTTTGAACAGATTACACCATCAGCCGCCATTTAACTATTTATTCCAGATGTTATGTCATCAATAATTCATCAACAGCTGTGTTCATTGATGTCAGAGGTAAAACCTATGTATTTTTTTTAGAAATCACCAAATAAGTTATTTATACTAAAAAGGAAATGTTGATGCGAGATATCAATTTTCCAATGTCAAAAATTCACTCCGAAGTTCATGAAAAATATGAATTATCTCTTCAAGACATAGTACAGTAAATGTTTATGTTACTTGTCAACAAGATTGTCAGTGACTTCCGCGAATCACGCACAAAACAAATATTGCTAGAAAATGAAACAGACGAATTGAGAGAAATGTATAGACATATAGTGTTAAACAGACATGCCTTACTCAAACAATGTGCCAATTAAACAAAACTATTTTATGAACTTATCCTATGTCGTTTCAATCAGTTTGTCTCTATGCTCATGAACACATAAAATGCAGCGTAATACTTCATGACGGTTGTGATTATACACGGGAAGATGTGTTCCACAACCATGGGGATAAATTATTGGGGAACCGGGTACCTAATGGCATGTTACTAATACACATGAATCAGTTCAAATCATTATCTAATATCGTTTCTTAAGAACAACTTCGACCCGTGAAGGGCCATGTTAGAATTCATCTTCAACAACGTAAGAGGCGACTAACAGGATCGGGTGGTCAGGTTCGCTGACTTGGTTGACACATGTCATCGTATCGATGCTCATGCTGTGTATCATTGGATTGTCTGGTCCAGGCTCGATTATGAACAGACCGCTGGAATATAGCTGGAATATGGCTGAGTGCCACGTTAAACAACAAAGAGACATGAAAACAACTTCCTACACAATAGGATATGTTGATTTCTGCCACATAGCTATGCAAAGTTTAACTGAGTGAATTAATGTATATGAAATTTAGAATAGACCACACCAGATTGGAAATACATAGGGACAACAAATTTTACCATCGTGTTTATATTTACAGGTAAACATCATCATCTCCGAAACGTCAACCATTTCGTGTAAAACATTATATACTCATGCCAATAATGGTTGTCACCCCCCTCCCCTCCCCACCCTAACCCCACACACACCCCACACCCCCTCTCCAATTAAAAAAATTGAAGGGTGTGACAACAATTATTGGCATGAGTATATTTGTAGAACATAAACATATTAAACCCTACTTTCGACCAGTTCAGGAAGAAATAGCAAAAGATCACAAGATGACCAAATACATACATATTTCTACCTCACTGCCACCAGATAGCACACAATAAGTCATTCCATGTATATTGTCTCTGCTGCCACAATGGAACATCTCGCCCCATCTCGTGATAGACGTGTAAATACACGCGTACTGCAGTACTCCTGAGAGAACGAACATTTCGTCATGCTTTGGTCGTGTCGGTCCAGGAAAATACGCGTACTTGTTTCCGATATACAAACATACATAGGGCAAATGCTCTTAGAGGAATCATAGCAAAAGACTTGAATCCACGGTGTAGTGTATATTGTCCAATAGCAAAGAAAGAACGTCCCCACAGCGCGGCCAGGTGACGAGATCCTTGGCACATACTTGTCTGTTAGTATGCTGAAGAAATGTAGCAGCGACCGAAGAGCGGCAGCGCAGTGTTACCAGGGAACCAGGCTAGCCGAATCATTGCAATGGTAGACTCTGTAGCGCCAGGTGACACAAAGTCCTCAACGGCAAACAGACAGACAATTAATTTGGTGTGTATACTTTAATCTGTGTGCGTGCGTGTATGTATGTATTTGTGCGCGTGTTTTTAACTAACAAAATTCGATTCCTTATCTAAAATTTCTTTTGACCTTACTTCCGCCTCTGTATTGGCCGCCGGGTTACACTACACATGAACCAGACAGAAAGTCTGCAGTCGTCCAGTGTTTAATGTGCTCGACAACAGAACCACGCCTATCTCCTACACTGATCGATGGATACCCGGGTATGTACATTATACAGCTGTCAGTCACAACTTATGACGTGGCCTGACAACCACTGTACCCTGCTGTCACCCCAAACAGGACTGCATGACCTGTAGCTGTGGCAGGGGTTAAGGTGCTATATGGTTCCTCTCGCTATTCATGGCAGCGAGCGTCACAGAAACCATGTCCTGCACAATATTATTACAAATTGCCGCCATTTGAGTGAGTTAGGGAATGTTTTAAAAAACCAAAACAAGGAGCAATATGTGTAAAAAATGGGAATAAGACACGGTTTGAGTATCAAAAACTTAAATTTGGCATCAATAAATACTTTATGAAATCGACAATTATTATTTTAATAATATCATTAATTAGAGTTTGTAATATCAAAAACTTATTCTGTGATAGAAAACACAGGAAAATATAGCAAACATTTGCCTTCACCACCAGTGTTGTATACAGACAGAACCACATAGACCTAGCACTGTTACCACCAGTGTTGTATCACCACACAGTACCACCAGTATTGTATCACCACACAGTACCACCAGTATTGTATCATCCCACAGTACCACCAGTGTTGTATCACCCCACAGTACCATCAGTGTTGTATCATTCCACACCACAGCCAGTGTTGTATCACCCCACAGTACCATCAGTATTGTATCACCCCACAGTACCATCAGTGTTGTGTCACCCCACACCACAGCCAGTGTTGTATCACCCCACAGTACCAACGGTGTTGTATCATCCCACAGTACCACCAGTGTTCTATCACCCCACAGTACCACCAGTGTTGTATCACCCCACAGTACCACCAGTGTTGTATCACCCACAGTACCACCACCACCAGTGTTGTATCACCCCACAGTACCACCAGTGTTGTATCACCCCACAGTACCACCAGTGTTGTATCACCCCACAGTACCACCAGTGTTGTATCATCCCACAGTACCACCAGTGTTGTATCACCCCACAGTACCACCAGTGTTGTATCACCCCACAGTACCACCAGTGTTGTATCACCCACAGTACCACCAGTGTTGTATCATCCCACAGTACCACCGGTGTTGTATCATCCCACAGTACCACCAGTGTTGTATCACCCCACAGTACCACCAGTGTTGTATCACCCCACAGTACCACCAGTGTTGTATCACCCCACAGTACCACCAGTGTTGTATCATCCCACAGTACCACCAGTGTTGTATCACCCCACAGTACCACCAGTGTTGTATCACCCCACAGTACCACCAGTGTTGTATCACCCCACAGTACCACCAGTGTTGTATCACCCCACAGTACCATCAGTGTTGTATCACCCCACAGTACCACCAGTGTTGTATCACCCCACAGTACCACCAGTGTTGTATCACCCCACAGTACCACCGGTGTTGTATCACCCCACAGTACCACCAGTGTTGTATCACCCCACAGTACCACCAGTGTTGTATCACCCACAGTACCACCAGTGTTGTATCACCCCACAGTACCACCAGTGTTGTATCACTCCACAGTACCACCAGTGTTGTATCACCCCACAGTACCACCAGTGTTGTATCATCCCACAGTACCACCAGTGTTGTATCATCCACAGTACCACCAGTGTTGTATCACCCCACAGTGCCACCACCAGTGTTGTATCACCCCAGTACCACCAGTTGTATCATACCACAGTACCACCAGTGTTTGTATCACCCCACAGTACCACCAGTGTTGTATCATCCCACAGTACCACCAGTGTTGTATCACCCCACGGTACCACCAGTGTTGTATCACCAGTGTTGTATCAGCCCACAGTACCACCGGTGTTGTACCACCAGTGTTGTATCAGTACCATCAGTGTTGTATCACACAGTACCACCAGTGTTGTATCACCCACAGTACCACCAGTGTTGTATCACCCACAGTACCACCAGTGTTGTATCACCCCACAGTACCACCAGTGTTGTATCACCCCACAGTACCACCAGTGTTGTATCACCCCACACCCACATTGTTGTATCACCACCAGTGTTGTATCATCCCACAGTACCACCAGTGTTGTATCACCCCACAGTACCACCAGTGTTGTATCATCCCACAGTACCACCAGTGTTGTATCATCCCACAGAGAAGCGGGTACCACCAGTGTTGTATCACCCCACAGTACCACCAGTGTTGTATCACCCACAGTACCACCAGTGTTGTATCCTTTCAGCCATACGCTGTATAACTGTCTTACACCCTACACCGTAACGCTACATACTGCATCGTCCTTTCAGCCATACGCTGTATAACTGTCTTACACCCTATACCGTAACGCTACATCCTCGCACGTCCTTTCAGCCATACGCTGTATAACTGTGTGATACCCTATACCGTAACGCCACATCCTCGCACGTCCTTTCAGCCATACGCTGTATAACTGTCTTACACCCTATACCGTAACGCTACATCCTCGCACGTCCTCTCACCCATACGCTGTATAACTGTGTTACACCCTATACCATAACGCCACATCCTCGCACGTCCTTTCAGCCATACCCTGTAAAATGTATGATAAGTGTGTTACACCCTATACCATAACGCCAATTCCTCGCACGTCCTTGAAGCCATACGCTGTAAAATGTATGATAACTGTGTTACACCCTATACCATAACGCCAATTCCTCGCACGTCCTTTCAGCCATACGCTTCAAAATGTATGATAAGTGTGTTACACCCTACACCGTAACGCCACATCCTCGCACGTCCTTTCAGCCATACGCTGTAAAATGTATCATAACTGTGTTACACCCTATACCATAACGCCAATTCCTCGCACGTCCTTTCAGCCATACGCTGTAAAATGTATGATAAGTGTGTTACACCCTATACCGTCATGCCACATCCTCGCACGTCCTTTCAGCCATACGCTGTAAAATGTTTGATAACGGTGTTACACCCTATACCATAACGCCAATTCCTCGCACGTCCTTTCAGCCATACCCTGTAAAATGTTTGATAACGGTGTTACACCCAACACCGTAATGCCACATCCTCGCACGTCCTTTCAGCCATACGCTGTATAACTGTGTTTAACCCTATACCGTAACGCCACATCCTCGCACGTCCTTCCAGCCATACGCTATATAAACTGTGTTACACCCTACACCGTAACGCCACATCCTCGCACGTCCTTTCAGCCATACGTTGTAAAATGTTTGATAACGGTGTTACACCCTACACCGTAACGCCACATCCTCGCACGTCCTTTCAGCCATACGTTGTAAAATGTATGATAAGTGTGTTACACCCCACACTGTAACGCCACATCCTCGCACGTCCTTTCAGCCATACGTTGTAAAATGTATGATAACTGTGTTACACCCTACACCGTAACGCCACATCCTCGCACGTCCTTTCAGCCATACGCTGTATAACTGTGTTAAACCCTATACCGTAACGCCACATCCTCGCACGTCCTTTCAGCCATACGTTGTAAAATGTTTGATAACGGTGTTACACCCTACACCGTAACGCCACATCCTCGCACGTCCTTTCAGCCATACGTTGTTAAATGTATGATAACTGTGTTACACCCTACACCGTAACGCCACATCCTCGCACGTCCTTTCAGCCATACGCTGTATAACTGTGTTACACCCTACACCGTAACGCTACATCCTCGCACGTCCTTTCAGCCATACGCTGTATAACTGTGTTACACCCTACACCGTAACGCCACATCCTCGCACGTCCTTTCAGCCATACGCTGTATAACTGTGTTACACCCTACACCGTAACGCTACATCCTCGCACGTCCTTTCAGCCATACGCTGTATAACTGTGTTACACCCTACACCGTAACGCCACATCCTCGCACGTCCTTTCAGCCATATGCTATATAACTGTGTTACACCCTACACCGTAACGCCACCCCTAGTTGTGATAATGATGTTGTTCATCCTTCCCCGTCATCTCTCCGCTAGAGCAGGCAGAACAATCTCTGCAGCCTTGTCTTGTGTACAGAGAACACGTTGACCTTCCAAGTCGAGGCATACTGAGTCTGCAGATCTAACAGTTACTGTTCCATGTGTTTTGGTAAGTGTACAGTGTGGCTGACTGCGCTACACGTAACCAAAGGACACACCTCAGCCTGATCCATGACTTTGTAACCAATACTCACGGGCCCTGTCTTCTGGGAGTCTCGACAGGGATTTGGATTCTGTAAAACCATGAACATTAAATCATAGAACATTAAATAATGTATGGGAGACACAATATGTGAACATGAACATGGTGTTAGGTGGACCATGAACAATAGAACGTGAGAGAGATTGGTATACCATTAAACATCACAGAAGAATATATTGCAGTGTGCAATCTCATATCCTAGAAATTTAATTAAACAGTTGACAGTGTTAAGTGAAGTCATTTTGTGCTGCTGACGTTAGAACATACAGTTGAACACATTTGAACACATATTTGTGGTTCGGTTGACACAAGGTGAAGGCTGACACTATGGATATGGAAGGGAAATTGTCGGGTTGTCGCACTGTCGCGTTGTCGCGCATTTTTAGGCTTTCCTTTACACATCTTAGATGAGGCGACAATGCGACAACGCGACATATTTTGACCTTGAAAATTGTCGTGTTGTCACACTGTCGCCCTTTGGAGGAACAGAAAACTATTATTCAAAATGCGACATGCGACAATGCGACAAATGGTCGAAATGTCGCGTTGTCGCATTGTCGCGCTTTGGTTAATTTTGCCTCATCTTGTTTTTGAGAGGGCGGCAACGCGACAATTTCCCTTCCAGTATTGCACACTGTGTAGAGGGTAATGTCCGGGAGAGCTACGAGGATATTACCCTACTTACATTACTTTCAAAGTATTGGTAATATTTCTGTTATCAAAATTAAATGTCAAAGTGACGAAATGAAGGTGTTATTTTGAAACTGGTACACATCGCTCCATTCCTGAAAAGTAATGAAGCGAACAGACAATGGAATGACGTCACAAATGTAATTTAAATATATAGAATGCTACTTATTGACTGGGAGGTCATTGCGAGGTAACACAAAACAGAACGAGGTATAAATCACTTGAGCGCTGACTCACCAGCTCGCTGTTCTTTCAGTCTTGGTGGAGACTTGGACTCTGCAAGCAGGAACAGCGAATGACAAGTTTGCATATTAGCAGATACATTCAAGTCTTACATACGTTTATGTGCACAAACAGAAAATAGCCAAACACCATTCGGAGGGTCGTCTTAAACACTGATGTAAAAGTTGATTCAGCATTGACTTACTTGTTCGATAGAAATCCATTCTGGGTGGGGACTGTGATTCTGTGAAACCATAAGGAAATAACATGAAGAAATGCATGCACGCATCTGATGTTTAGTATCGGTGTTGTATGTATATTCCTTAGTCTATGCTCAACATCAAGTTGGTGGACAGACAGTTAATGCATGCTAATAAATACACTTTAATCCAGTTGACATTTAAGTATCCACATATAGATATGACATATATCTGCAGCTTATGGTCAACAGGCGCAGTGGTTGACAAAATCTCTGATCACAAGAGAGACATAACCACTGCTGGCCGATAGGTCGTCAGACTCTGACCACAAGAGGCACATAACCACTGTGGGGCGAAAGGTCGACAGAGACTACTTGTTTTCACACTCACGAGCTCGTTGCTCTGACAGTCTAGGCGGGGACTTGGATTCTGCAAAGTCGTGAAAGAAACATTTAAGAACATAACTTTCGTGATTGAATCTATACTGACGGGCAAAAGAAACTTTCTCCTCGTTCAATTTGATCTCACTTAAAAACAACAACAAGATATCGAAATTTGCAATTCATAATTTGTGAAGCAATGACATAGGCTCGTGTTAAGTACAAACGTTCGATTTTTAACACGGCTGATAACTTATTGAACAGGTTATGGTGGACATGGGGTCAAACTAGAGAATTCACGATCAGTGGGTCCATTCGGGAAAAACAGCAAAGCGTGAACAGAAGTCTCTAAAAGCGAGTTTGTCAACTTCTGGATAGAATACATGCAAACACACTTCTTCTGACTGAAGTTGTGAGGCGTCTGATGACGTCAGCTGGGATTCGCCTCCATTCCTCGACAAGGGCTTGAGTCATTTGCTGTACTGTAACTTGTGGATTTTGTCCCCGTTGTGTAACTCTATCAAGGTGGTCTCATACGTGCTCGATTGGCGACATGTCAGGAGAGCGTGCAGGCCATGGCAGGACGTTGACGTTGTTGGCGTGAAAGAAGTTCTGGACAACTCGAGCGACCATGTCTGCCTGTCAGCTGCGTCCCTCGGTACGGTCGGTAGGCCCTGATACCATAGGCCCGTAGTCTCCTTGACACTATCCTTCGACTCACAGGGTGACCGAGTGCTGTTGACGCTGATGACGTTACCGTCAGGAAGCGGTTTCTAAGGTGTAACGTCCTCAGGTGGCGCTCTTCCTGCGCAGTTGTCACCCGGGGGCTGCCTGTCTGGGGCCTGTCTGGGGCCCGTCTGAGGTCTGACCAGTCTGTTGGTAACGCCGACGAAAGTTCCTGACGGTCACGACGGAGCAACTGAAGGTTCTTGCAACGTGACCGGTTGTAGCGCCCATTTGCAGCATTCTGATGGCCCTCTCTCGCTCTGCTGAAGCTAACCTTGACATTGTTAAGTGGTTTTCTGCTGAAGAACGATCTGCTCTGTGCTGTGGGGTGATTTTATACCATGCATGCACGAGCATTTTACCCTTACGTGCAAACACGTGCATTTTGCTGTTTTCGATGCAAAGTTGTCAAGAGGTGCGTTTGAGCGCTGATATTGGTCAGAATCGAACCCTTGTTCTTAGCAATAACTATGGGTCAATTTGCATTTGATTATATTTTCGTATGTTAATATTGTTACGAGTGAAGGTATGATAAAGGGGTATATGACACCAATTCACCCGTAACAATGAAAATGGATCACACAACAATCTGACTAATTGAGGAAGATTTATTTATTCTATCCTAACAAAAGGCTGATACAGGTTACCAATTTACAAATGTGGAAAGTGAAGAGGGAATTGACACTTAGATATATTATGGGCAAAGCAATATGGCATAGTCACCTCATTTTTAAATCCTTCCTGTACACCTTGATTTCCTAGTTTCCATATTTGACACAGTCCCGACATGGGTGCAAGTTTGTAAAATTCACATTGTAGGTACAACCACAACTGGCAAAAATCCCGTCCTCAAGAAACATCCCAACTCGATCAGAATCACCGAGCTTCTCCCTATAAGCTGGCTGGCCACATTCAATTAAGCTGAATTCATCAAACCCCAAGCTGTACCACTAGTTACATAACAATTTCTCGCTCAAGCGAAGGCCCCTCACCCCAAGCTAAAACTAATTACACCAAGTATACTCATCACTATCTAAACCTGTACATTATATTTGCAAAATATGTTTCATCACCCATAACACTCCCCCCCTTACAAAAAAGAATGTTTTTCATAATTACAAATTATGGAAAACTTCTTAGTTATAATGATGATATTCACAATGCAAAATACAGATCAAATACAAATATCAAATACAGATCATATAGTGAAATTTGATGTGTTCACATTCAGCGGCATTACAAGTGTTACCATGATCACCGTTCTTGTACACAGTATACATAGTCTATCTATGAAATGAAACCTCTTGAAAGGCCGTCAGCGATGACGTTCTGTGTTCCTTTGATGTGTTTTATTTCCAAGTTGAATGCTTCCAAAGCAATGCTCCATCTCATGAGTCTCTGATTTTTGTTCTTCATTTTATTCACGAACACCAGTGGATTATGATCCGTGAATACAAGTACCGGCCACTTTGTTGTTGACACGTAGATGTCAAACTGTTCTAATGCCAGTATCAGTCCCAAAGTTTCTTTCTCTATGGTGGAATAATTCCGTTGGTGTTGATCGAATTTCCTGCTAAAATAGCATATTGGGTGTTCAATCCCGTGTGCATCTTCCTGTTGCAAGACTGCACCTGTACCAATATCACATGCATCCACATGAAGTATGAACTGTTTCTGATAGTCTGGTGTCATCAGTACTGGCGAATTTGTCAGGATATTCTTGATATTCTGCAAAGCGTCCTCATGTTCATTCTTCCATTGGAATGGTACATTTTTCTTCAAGAGACTTGTTAATGGGGCTGCAACCTGTGCAAAATTCTTACAAAATTTGCGGTAGTAGCCTGCTATTCCTAGGAAACTCATGATCTGTTTCCTGTTCTTGGGAGCAGGAAATTCCAATATAGCCTTTACTTTGGCCTGGACTGGCTTTACCTGTCCTTGTCCAACCACGTGACCCAGGTAGGTTACCGTTGCCTTAACAAAGTCTGTCTTGCTCAAGTTGATTGTAAGTTGAGCTCGTGACAACTTCTCAAAGAGGTGTCGCATGACTTGCATATGTTCTCTCCATGAATCTGTTGCAATGATGATGTCATCGATGTATGCGTAACAATGTTCAACATCATAAATGACTTTGTTGATCAAGCGTTGGAATGTTGCTGGTGCGTTCTTTAGTCCAAACGGCATGACATTGTATTCATACAAGCCTTCTGGTGTACAAAATGCACATATTTGCTTTGCCCTAGAGGATAATGGTATGCCCCAATAACCTTTCAAAAGATCAAACTTAGTCACATACTTTGCATGCCCTATGCGATCTACACAGTCATCTATAACAGGCAAAGGGTAAGAATCAGTCTTAGATAAAGCATTGACCTTCTTGAAATTGGTACAAAAACGTACACCTCCGTCATTCTTAGGCACGAGAATGCATGGGGAACTCCATGGACTACAACTAGGCTGTATAATGTCATTTTCTAGCATGTAATCTATTTCTTTTCTCAATAGCTCTAGCTTGAGTGGATTACATCTGTAAGCATGTTGCTTAATTGGACTAGCGTCACCGACGTCCACATCATGTTCTATCATATCAGTGCGTGATGGCGTATCAGGAAATATCTGTTCAAACTCATGAATTAAGTCTATCAGCTCTTGTTTTTCACATTCAGACATATGCTGCAACTTGTCATTCAAATTGTCCAGTATTTCTGAATTGTTTAGTTTTGTCTTAGGCACTTCTGCCCCTTCGAAATGTATTTCCTGCCCCTGTGTATTAGTACAAGTATCTGCTTGGACATTTACCATGCACACCGGTATGCTGTCATGCTCTCTTTCATGATACTTTTTGATCATGTTAATGTGACAATACCTTTTAGATTTTCTCCTGTCTGGAGTACTTATCACATAGTTTGTGTCACTGACTTTTTCTAGTACAGTATATGGTCCAAAATACTTTGCATGTAGTGGCTGACCCTGTAATGGTAGTAATAGTAGTACCTTTTCACCTGCCTTGAACTCACGCTTGATAGCTTTTCTATCGTACCACTCTTTCATTCGTACCTGGCTGTCTTGTAAGTTTGTCTTTGCTAACTCACCAGCATTCACCATTCGTTCTTTCAAATCTGATACATACTGTAATAGATTTGTTTCTTTCTCTTTCTTCCAACCACTTCTCCTTCAGTAATTTCAATGGACCCCGCACTTGTCTGCCAAACACTAATTCGAAAGGACTAAATCCTAACGATTCCTGTACAGATTCTCTGGCTGCAAAAAGTACATAGGGAATACCCTTATCCCAATCCCTTTGATGGTCCTGACAATATGCTCTTAGCATAGTTTTCAGTGTTTGGTGGAATCTTTCTAAGGCACCCTGTGATTCTGGATGGTATGAGCTAGACTTAAACTGTTTTACTCCTAACTCTCGCATGAGATCCTGAAAATCGTTTGCCATAAAATTGGAACCCTGATCTGACTGAAGACAATTGGGTAATCCAAAAACAGTGAAAAACTTAGTCAATGCATCACCAATAGTTTTTGCCCTAATATTTCTTAAAGGGACAGCCTCTGGAAATCTTGTAGAAGTACACATGATGGTCAACAAATACTGGTGTCCTGACTTAGTTTTAGGCAATGGTCCCACACAATCAATCAGAATTCTACTGAAAGGCTCCTCAAATGCTGGGATAGGTTGTAAGGGAACCTTGTGAATTGTCTGATTAGGTTTCCCTACGATCTGACACGTATGGCATGTTCTGCAATACTTCCTGACATCATCTTGTAAGCCTGGCCAGTAGAAATGATTTAACAGTTTTTGATAAGTCTTGTTGACTCCTAAATGACCTGCTAATAGTGAATCATGAGCTAGGCTGATAATGGCCTGACGATAACAGTGTGGTACTACAATTTGATGTTGTACCTGCCAAAATTCATTTACAGAACTATCTGGCGGTCTCCATTTTCTCATAAGAACATCATTGTCCAAGTAATATCCAACTGGTACTTGTTCAATCTCAACCTCTGCTAAAACTTTATTTCTAAGCTGGTGTACTTCTGAATCAACTTTCTGATTCCTGATAAGTTCTTCTTTGGACCATACCCCATCAAAACTATCACCACTGTATGATTTCATCACAGTCTGGCCAACTTCAGGAGGTTTGACTTTATCCAACTCACTCATGAATGTATCTGACAAATCATATTCCCATGGACAATCATGGATCTTTTCCTCTGGCAAGGTTATCACCTCTGATTGATCTTCTGCCCTACTTCTAGCTCTTGTAACAGCACATGCAGGATATATTCCAACCCCATCCACAAACACCTGATCAAAACCTTCATCTGATATCTCAATACTGACTGCTGGTACATCACAGACAACTGGGTCAACAATAACATTGGAATTCTTTGTTTTGACTTCACTTCCCGCTAAGTCGTTTCCCAATAAGAGATCCACACCAGAAACCGGAAGTTTTTCTCTAACTCCAACAATCACTGTCCCTGATACAAGTTCAGACTTAAGTTCAATAGTGTGAAGAGGAACCGTGACAACACCACATTCTATACCCTGCATGAGTATACTTGTTCCTGTGTAAGTTCTTTCTGACAAAGGAATTATGCCTTCCAATATAAGTGTCTGCAGAGCTCCGGTATCTCTAAGAATAGTGACAGGTTTGGGATCAGTGTTGTCTAATGAAACCTCACCCTTAGATATAAAAGGATCATAGGTTGAAAGACACCTATCTAATTCCACATCACACTTGGGCTCCACTGGAACATTAATTGCAAGTGAACCCTGTGTTGGTTTATCAAACACTGTGGCGCAACCATGACCCTGGGGACTCTTAGACAAAGTGTGATTGTTCCTACCACTACTTGTATAGTCTCTACCCGTGGAAGTACTGGACCTGTTTTGTTGGAACCCTGAACTATTATTTGAATTTCCACTGCCATGATTACCTGGCTTATCATTATGATCTTGATAATAGTTCCTAGGCTGACCATGACCTTGTCCATCATTACCATCAGCATAGTAGTTTGACTGACCCTTGGATGATTGACCATAGGATGATGGACCACTACCACGCCACTGATAGTTTGCTATTGAACTATATCGACCTGACGTATTGTTAGTACTGTCACGGCCCTGAACTCCGCTGAAACCACCTCTAGATTGAGCATTTCGTGAAAACAAACTTTTATGAGTAAGCGTATAGTCATCTGCCAGTCTAGCTGCCTCGGCCAAAGAATTCACTCTTTGCTCATCCAAGTACACTTTAACTTCAGTAGGACTACACCTTTTAAACTCCTCAACCAAGATTAACTGTTTCAGTTTGTCATAATCATGTACAACCTCCTTAGATGTACACCATCTGTCAAATGCTGTCTCTTTGAACCTAGCAAACTCCACATATGTTTGATTGTCATATTTTCTGTAATTCCTGAACCTTTGTCTGTAAGCCTCGGGTACCAACTCATAAGCTTTCAAAATGCGTTCCTTAACCAGGTCATAATTTGCGCTATCCGCCAAAGATAAAGCTGCATACACCTCATGAGCCCTACCAACTAGCACACTTTGTAATAAAGTAGTCCAACACTCTCTCGGCCATTTCAAGTTAGTTGCAGTTTTCTCAAAATGGTCAAAATATGTATCCACTTCATTTTCCCGAAAACAAGGTACAAACCTTATGAATTTGGACAGATCTACCTCAGGCTGCTGCGATCTAGGTCTGTTTAACTCATATCTCCTCTCAAGTTCTAACTTATTCAACTCAAACTGTCTCCGTCTTTCGTTCTCTTCTCGCTCATACTCTCTCCTTTCACGTTCTCCCTCTTGTTCTAACCTTAGCTTTTCCAACTCAAACTGTCTCTCTCGTTCTCTCTCAATGTCTAATTGAGTTCTATCACATTTCTCCTCAACTTGTATGTCTGAAATGCTATCCAAGGTTACTAAGTTCTTTTCAGTTAAATGAGTCAATACAATATTCTGAATGAAACCTTTCTTAGCTGAACTGTCTATTTCAATACTGTAATAGTCAGCAATCTGACACAGTTCTACTTTTGACAAATTTAGAATATTTGTCCTGGTCATGGACTTCACAAACTCTCCAACTTCAAACGACATAATGCAACAGAACTTCTACACATGCGTGTAACGATGATGACTAGTACTATGCGAAACAGGATTGTTGTGCTTTCCAAAGGTTTTATAGCAATAAGCAAAGTTTAATTTTCATAAGATACAACTGAATAACACAAATGCAAATATGCCTCCCTCTTGATGTTTAACCCCTTATGAAAAAAAGATCCCGGACGAGCCCCCATTTTGTTACGAGTGAAGGTATGATAAAGGGGTATATGACACCAATTCACCCGTAACAATGAAAATGGATCACACAACAATCTGACTAATTGAGGAAGATTTATTTATTCTATCCTAACAAAAGGCTGATACAGGTTACCAATTTACAAATGTGGAAAGTGAAGAGGGAATTGTCTTAGATATATTATGGGCAAAGCAATATGGCATAGTCACCTCATTTTTAAATCCTTCCTGTACACCTTGATTTCCTAGTTTCCATATTTGACACAGTCCCGACATGGGTGCAAGTTTGTAAATTCACATTATAGGTACAACCACAACTGGCAAAAATCCCGTCCTCAAGAAACATCCCAACTAGATCAGAATCACCGAGCTTCTCCCTATAAGCTGGCTGGCCACATTCAATTAACTGACCAAAGCTGAATTCATCAAACCCCAAGCTGTACCACTAGTTACATAACAATTTCTCGCTCAAGCGAAGGCCCCTCACCCCAAGCTAAAACTAATTACACCAAGTATACTCATCACTATCTAAACCTGTACATTATATTTGCAAAATATGTTTCATCACCCATAACAAAGGAATCAACATGGACGTAACAGAACCAGTTGTGTAATACTGAATACAGGAATCAACATGGACGTAACAGTACTAGTTGTATAATACTGAATACAGGGAATCAACATGGACGTAACAGAACTAGTTGTGTAATACTGAATACAGGGAATCAACATGGACGTAACAGAAGAAGTTGTGTAATACTGAATACAGGGAATCAACATGGACGTAACAGAACCAGTTGTGTCATACTGAATACAGGGAATCAACATGGACCTAACAGAACTAGTTGTGTAATACTGAATACAGGGAGTCAACATGGACCTAACAGAACCAGTTGTGTAATACTGAATACAGGGAGTCAACATGGACGTAACAGAACTAGTTGTGTAATACTGAATACAGGGAGTCAACATGGACCTAACAGAACTAGTTGTGTAAAACTGAATACAGGGAGTCAACATGGACGTAACAGAACTAGTTGTGTAATACTGAATACAGGGAGTCAACATGGACCTAACAGAACTAGTTGTGTAATACTGAATACAGGGAGTCAACATGGACCTAACAGAACTAGTTGTGTTATACTGAATACAGGGAGTCAACATGGACGTAACAGAACTAGTTGTGTAATACTGAATACAGAGAGTCAACATGGACCTAACAGAACTAGTTGTGTAAAACTGAATACAGGGAGTCAACATGGACGTAACAGAACTAGTTGTGTAATACTGAATACAGGGAGTCAACATGGACCTAACAGAACTAGTTGTGTAATACTGAATACAGGGAGTCAACATGGACCTAACAGAACCAGTTGTGTAATACTGAATACAGGGAGTCAACATGGACGTAACAGAACTAGTTGTGTAATACTGAATACAGAGAGTCAACATGGACCTAACAGAACTAGTTGTGTAAAACTGAATACAGGGAGTCAACATGGACCTAACAGAACTAGTTGTGTAATACTGAATACAGGGAGTCAACATGGACGTAACAGAACTAGTTGTGTAATACTGAATACAGGGAGTCAACATGGACCTAACAGAACTAGTTGTGTAATACTGAATACAGGGAATCAACATGGACGTAACAGAACCACTTGTGTTATACTGAATACAGGAAATCAACATGGACGTAACAGAACTAGTTGTGTAATACTGAATACAGGGAGTCAACATGGACCTAACAGAACTAGTTGTGTAATACTGAATAGAGGGAATCAACATGGACGAAACAGAACTAGTTGTGTAATACTGAATACAGGGAGTCAACATGGACGTAACAGAACTAGTTGTGTAATACTGAATACAGGGAATCAACATGGACGTAACAGAACTAGTTGTGTCATACTGAATACAGGGAATCAACATGGACGTAACAGAACTAGTTGTGTAATACTGAATACAGGGAATCAACATGGACGTAACAGAACTAGTTGTGTAATACTGAATACAGGGAATCAACATGGACGTAACAGAAGAAGTTGTGTAATACTGAATACAGGGAATCAACATGGACGTAACAGAACCAGTTGTGTCATACTGAATACAGGGAATCAACATGGACGTCACAGAACTAGTTGTGTAATACTGAATACAGGGAATCAACATGGACGAAACAGTACTAGTTGTGTAATACTGAATACAGGGAATCAACATGGACATGTACGCAACAGAACTAAGTGGTGTAATACTGAATACAGGGAATCAACATGGACGTAACAGAACCAGTTGTGTAATACTGAATACAGGGAATCAACATGGACGTAACAGAACCACTTGTGTTATACTGAATACAGGAAATCAACATGGACGTAACAGAACTAGTTGTGTAATACTGAATACAGGGAATCAACATGGACGAAACAGTACTAGTTGTGTAATACTGAATACAGCTAATCAACATGGACGTAACAGAACTAGTTGTGTAATACTGAATACAGGGAATCAACATGGACGTAACAGAAGAAGTTGTGTAATACTGAATACAGGGAATCAACATGGACGTAACAGAACCACTTGTGTTATACTGAATACAGGAAATCAACATGGACGTAACAGAACTAGTTGTGTAATACTGAATACAGGGAATCAACATGGACGTAACAGAACCACTTGTGTTATACTGAATACAGGGAATCAACATGGACGTAACAGAACTAGTTGTGTAATACTGAATACAGGGAGTCAACATGGACGTAACAGAACTAGTTGTGTAATACTGAATACAGGGAATCAACATGGACGTAACAGAAGAAGTTGTGTAATACTGAATACAGGGAATCAACATGGACGTAACAGAACCACTTGTGTTATACTGAATACAGGAAATCAACATGGACGTAACAGAACTAGTTGTGTAATACTGAATACAGGGAATCAACATGGACGTAACAGAACCACTTGTGTTATACTGAATACAGGGAATCAACATGGACGTCACAGAACTAGCTGTGTAATACTGAATACAGGGAGTCAACATGGACGTAACAGAACTAGTTGTGTAATACTGAATACAGGGAATCAACATGGACGTAACAGAACCAGTTGTGTAATACTGAATACAGGGAATCAACATGGACGTCACAGAACTAGCTGTGTAATACTGAATACAGGGAGTCAACATGGACGTAACAGAACTAGTTGTGTAATACTGAATACAGGGAATCAACATGGACGTAACAGAAGAAGTTGTGTAATACTGAATACAGGGAATCAACATGGACGTAACAGAACCACTTGTGTTATACTGAATACAGGAAATCAACATGGACGTAACAGAACTAGTTGTGTAATACTGAATACAGGGAATCAACATGGACGTAACAGAACCACTTGTGTTATACTGAATACAGGGAATCAACATGGACGTCACAGAACTAGCTGTGTAATACTGAATACAGGGAGTCAACATGGACGTAACAGAACTAGTTGTGTAATACTGAATACAGGAATCAACATGGACGTAACAGAACTAGTTGTGTAATACTGAATACAGGAATCAACATGGACGTTACAGAACCACTTGTGTTATACTGAATACAGGAAATCAACATGGACGTAACAGAACTAGTTGTGTAATACTGAATACAGGAATCAACATGGACGCAACAGAACCACTTGTGTAATACTGAATACAGGGAATCAACATGGACGTAACAGAACTAGTTGTGTAATACTGAATACAGGAATCAACATGGACGTAACAGGACGCATACTGAACAGGGAATCAACATGGACGTAACAGAACTAGTTGTGTAATACTGAATACAGGAATCAACATGGACGTAACAGAACTAGTTGTGTAATACTGAATACAGGAAATCAACATGGACGTAAGAACAGAACTGAATACAGGGAATCAACATGGACGTGAACTAGTTGTGTAATACTGAATACAGGAATCAACATGGACGCAACAGAACTAGTTGTGTAATACTGAATACAGGGAATCAACATGGACGTAACAGAACCACTTGTGTAATACTGAATACAGGAAATCAACATGGACGCAACAGAACTAACAGAACTAGTTGTGTAATACTGAATACAGGAGTCAACATGGACCTAACAGAACTAGTTGTGTAATACTGAATACAGGAATCAACATGGACGCAACAGAACCAGTTGTGTAATACTGAATACAGGAATCAACATGGACGTAACAGAACCAGTTGTGTAATACTGAATACAGGGAATCAACATGGACCTAACAGAACCAGTTGTGTAATACTGAATACAGGAATCAACATGGACGTAACAGAACTAGTTGTGTAATAGTGAATACAGGGAATCAACATGGACATAACAGAACCAGTTGTGTAATACTGAATACAGGGAATCAACATGGACGTAACAGAACTAGTTGTGTAATACTGAATACAGGAGTCAACATGGACCTAACAGAACTAGTTGTGTAATACTGAATACAGGAATCAACATGGACGTAACAGAACCAGTTGTGTAATACTGAATACAGGAGTCAACATGGACGCAACAGAACTAGTTGTGTAATACTGAATACTGAATACAGGGAGTCAACATGGACCTAACAGAACTAGTTGTGTAATACTGAATACAGGGAATCAACATGGACGTAACAGAACTAGTTGTGTAATACTGAATACAGGGAATCAACATGGACGTAACAGAACCAGTTGTGTAATACTGAATACAGGAATCAACATGGACGTAACAGAACCAGTTGTGTAATACTGAATACAGGAATCAACATGGACGTAACAGAACCAGTTGTGTAATACTGAATACAGGAATCAACATGGACGTAACAGAACCAGTTGTGTAATACTGAATACAGGGAATCAACATGGACGTAACAGAACTAGTTGTGTAATACTGAATACAGGAATCAACATGGACGTAACAGAACTAGTTGTGTAATACTGAATACAGGAATCAACATGGACGTAACAGAACTAGTTGTTGTAATACTGAATACAGGGAATCAACATGGACGTAACAGAACTAGTTGTGTAATACTGAATACAGGAATCAACATGGACGTAACAGAACTAGTTGTGTAATACTGAATACAGGGAATCAACATGAACGTAACAGGTTGTCAACTGAATGGAATCAACATGGACAGTAACAGAACTAGTTGTGTAATACTGAATACAGGAATCAACATGGACGTAACAGAACTAGTTGTGTAATACTGGACGTAATACAGGGAATCAACATGGACGTAACAGAACTAGTTGTGTAATACTGAATACAGAATCAACAGGGACGTAACAGAACTAGTTGTATAATACTGAATACATGGACGTAACAGAACTAGTTGTGTAATACTGAATACAGGGAATCAACATGGACGTAATAGAACTAGTTGTGTAATACTGAATACAGGAAAACATCAACATGGACGTAACAGAACAAACTAGTTGTGTCATACTGAATACAGGAATCAACATGGACGTAACAGAACTAGTTGTGTAATACTGAATACAGGAAATCAACATGGACGTAACAGAACTAGTTGTGTAATACTGAATACAGGAATCAACATGGACCTAACAGAACTAGTTGTGTAATACTGAATACAGGAATCAACATGGACGTAACAGAACTAGTTGTGTAATACTGAATACAGGGAATCAACATGGACGTAACAGAACCAGTTGTGTAATACTGAATACAGGGAATCAACATGGACGTAACAGAACCAGTTGTGTAATACTGAATACAGGGAATCAACATGGACGTAACAGAACTAGTGTAATACTGAATACAGGAAATCAACATGGACGTAACAGAACTAGTTGTGTAATACTGAATACAGGGAATCAACATGGACGTAACAGAACCAGTTGTGTAATACTGAATACAGGGAATCAACATGGACGTAACAGAACCAGTTGTGTAATACTGAATACAGGGAATCAACATGGACGTAACAGAACTAGTTGTGTAATACTGAATACAGGGAATCAACATGGACCTAACAGAACTAGTTGTGTAATACTGAATACAGGGAATCAACATGGACGTAACAGAACTAGTTGTGTAATACTGAATACAGGGAATCAACATGGACGTAACAGAACCAGTTGTGTAATACTGAATACAGGGAATCAACATGGACGTAACAGAACTAGTTGTGTAATACTGAATACAGGGAATCAACATGGACGTAACAGAACTAGTTGTGTAATACTGAATACAGGGAATCAACATGGACGTAACAGAACTAGTTGTGTAATACTGAATACAGGGAATCAACATGGACGTAACAGAACTAGTTGTGTTATACTGAATACAGAGAGTCAACATGGACGTAACAGAACCAGTTGTGTAATACTGAATACAGGGAATCAACATGGACGTAACAGAACTAGTTGTGTAATACTGAATACAGGGAATCAACATGGACGTAACAGAACTAGTTGTGTTATACTGAATACAGAGAGTCAACATGGACGTAACAGAACCAGTTGTGTAATACTGAATACAGGGAATCAACATGGACGTAACAGAACTAGTTGTGTAATACTGAATACAGGGAATCAACATGGACGTAACAGAACTAGTTGTGTAATACTGAATACAGGGAATCAACATGGACGTAACAGAACTAGTTGTGTAATACTGAATACAGGGAATCAACATGGACGTAACAGAACTAGTTGTGTTATACTGAATACAGAGAATCAACATGGACGTAACAGAACTAGTTGTGTAATACTGAATACAGGGAATCAACATGGACGTAACAGAACTAGTTGTGTAATACTGAATACAGGGAATCAACATGGACGTAACAGAACTAGTTGTGTAATACTGAATACAGGAATCAACATGGACGTAACAGAACTAGTTGTGTAATACTGAATACAGGGAATCAACATAGACGTAACAGAACCAGTTGTGTAATACTGAATACAGGGAATCAACATGGACGCAACAGAACTAGTTGTGTAATAGTGAATACAGGGAGTCAACATGGACCTAACAGAACTAGTTTTGTAATACTGAATACAGGGAATCAACATGGACGTAACAGAACTAGTTGTGTAATACTGAATACAGGGAGTCAACATGGACCTAACAGAACTAGTTGTATAATACTGAATACAGGGAATCAACATGGACGTAACAGAACCACTTGTGTTATACTGAATACAGGGAATCAACATGGACGTAACAGAACCACTTGTGTTATACTGAATACAGGGAATCAACATGGACGTAACAGAACTAGTGTAATACTGAATACAGGGAGTCAACATGGACGTAACAGAACTAGTTGTGTAATACTGAATACAGGGAATCAACATGGACGCAACAGAACTAGTTGTGTAATACTGAATACAGGGAATCAACATGGACGCAACAGAACCAGTTGTGTAATACTGAATACAGGGAATCAACATGGACGTAACAGAACTAGTTGTATAATACTGAATACAGGGAATCAACATGGACGTAACAGAACCACTTGTGTTATACTGAATACAGGGAATCAACATGGACGTAACAGAACCACTTGTGTTATACTGAATACAGGGAATCAACATGGACGTAACAGAACCACTTGTGTTATACTGAATACAGGGAATCAACATGGACGTAACAGAACTAGTGTAATACTGAATACAGGGAATCAACATGGACGTAACAGAACTAGTGTAATACTGAATACAGGAAATCAACATGGACGTAACAGAACTAGTTGTGTAATACTGAATACAGGGAATCAACATGGACGTAACAGAACCAGTTGTGTAATACTGAATACAGGGAATCAACATGGACGTAACAGAACCACTTCTGTTATACTGAATACAGGGAATCAACATGGACGTAACAGAACTAGTTGTGTAATACTGAATACAGGGAATCAACATGGACGTAACAGAACTAGTGTGTAATACTGAATACAGGAAATCAACATGGACGTAACAGAACTAGTTGTGTAATACTGAATACAGGGAATCAACATGGACGTAACAGAACTAGTTGTGTAATACTGAATACAGGGAATCAACATGGACCTAACAGAACTAGTTGTGTAATACTGAATACAGGGAATCAACATGGACGTAACAGAACTAGTTGTGTAATACTGAATACAGGGAATCAACATGGACGTAACAGAACCAGTTGTGTAATACTGAATACAGGGAATCAACATGGACGTAACAGAACTAGTTGTATAATACTGAATACAGGGAATCAACATGGACGTAACAGAACCAGTTGTGTTATACTGAATACAGGGAATCAACATGGACGTAACAGAACCAGTTGTGTTATACTGAATACAGGGAATCAACATGGACGTAACAGAACTAGTTGTGTAATACTGAATACAGGGAATCAACATGGACGTAACAGAACTAGTGTAATACTGAATACAGGAAATCAACATGGACGTAACAGAACTAGTTGTGTAATACTGAATACAGGGAATCAACATGGACGTAACAGAACTAGTTGTGTAATACTGAATACAGGGAATCAACATGGACCTAACAGAACTAGTTGTGTAATACTGAATACAGGGAATCAACATGGACGTAACAGAACCAGTTGTGTAATACTGAATACAGGGAATCAACATGGACGTAACAGAACCAGTTGTGTAATACTGAATACAGGGAATCAACATGGACGTAACAGAACCACTTGTGTAATACTGAATACAGGGAATCAACATGGACGCAACAGAACTAGTTGTGTAATACTGAATACAGGGAATCAACATGGACGTAACAGAACTAGTTGTGTAATACTGAATACAGGGAATCAACATGGACGTAACAGAACCACTTGTGTTATACTGAATACAGGGAATCAACATGGACGCAACAGAACTAGTTGTGTAATACTGAATACAGGGAATCAACATGGACGTAACAGAACCACTTGTGTAATACTGAATACAGGGAATCAACATGGACGTAACAGAACCAGTTGTGTAATACTGAATACAGGGAATCAACATGGACGTAACAGAACCACTTGTGTTATACTGAATACAGGAATCAACATGGACGTAACAGAACTAGTTGTGTAATACTGAATACAGGGAATCAACATGGACGTAACAGAACCACTTGTGTAATACTGAATACAGGGAATCAACATGGACGTAACAGAACTAGTTGTGTAATACTGAATACAGGGAATCAACATGGACGTAACAGAACTAGTTGTGTAATACTGAATACAGGGAATCAACATGGACGTAACAGAACTAGTTGTGTAATACTGAATACAGGGAGTCAACATGGACCTAACAGAACTAGTTGTGTAATACTGAATACAGGGAATCAACATGGACGCAACAGAACTAGTTGTGTAATACTGAATACAGGGAATCAACATGGACCTAACAGAACCAGTTGTGTAATACTGAATACAGGGAATCAACATGGACGTAACAGAACTAGTTGTGTAATACTGAATACAGGGAGTCAACATGGACGTAACAGAACCAGTTGTGTAATACTGAATACAGGGAATCAACATGGACGTAACAGAACTAGTTGTGTAATACTGAATACAGGGAATCAACATGGACCTAACAGAACTAGTTGTGTAATACTGAATACAGGGAGTCAACATGGACGTAACAGAACCAGTTGTGTAATACTGAATACAGGGAATCAACATGGACGTAACAGAACTAGTTGTGTAATACTGAATACAGGGAATCAACATGGACGTAACAGAACCAGTTGTGTAATACTGAATACAGGGAATCAACATGGACGTAACAGAACTAGTTGTGTAATACTGAATACAGGGAATCAACATGGACGTAACAGAACTAGTTGTGTAATACTGAATACAGGGAATCAACATGGACGAAACAGAACCACTTGTGTTATACTGAATACAGGGAATCAACATGGACGTAACAGAACCAGTTGTGTAATACTGAATACAGGGAATCAACATGGACGAAACAGAACTAGTTGTGTAATACTGAATACAGGGAATCAACATGGACGTAACAGAACCAGTTGTGTAATACTGAATACAGGGAATCAACATGGACCTAACAGAACTAGTTGTGTAATACTGAATACAGGGAATCAACATGGACGTAACAGAACTAGTTGTGTAATACTGAATACAGGGAATCAACATGGACGTAACAGAACTAGTTTTGTAATACTGAATACAGGGAATCAA
This sequence comes from Haliotis rubra, assembly GCF_003918875.1. Lineage (NCBI taxonomy): Eukaryota > Metazoa > Mollusca > Gastropoda > Lepetellida > Haliotidae > Haliotis > Haliotis rubra. The sequence goes on from NW_025767068.1 coordinate 3,431,002, forward strand.
CATGGACGTAACAGAACCAGTTGTGTAATACTGAATACAGGGAATCAACATGGACGCAACAGAACTAGTTGTGTAATACTGAATACAGGGAATCAACATGGACGTAACAGAACTAGTTGTGTAATACTGAATACAGGGAATCAACATGGACGTAACAGAACCAGTTGTGTAATACTGAATACAGGGAATCAACATGGACCTAACAGAACTAGTTGTGTAATACTGAATACAGGGAATCAACATGGACGTAACAGAACCAGTTGTGTAATACTGAATACAGGGAATCAACATGGACGTAACAGAACTAGTTGTGTAATACTGAATACAGGGAGTCAACATGGACCTAACAGAACTAGTCGTGTAATACTGAATACAGGGAATCAACATGGACGCAACAGAACTAGTTGTGTAATACTGAATACAGGGAGTCAACCTGGACCTAACAGAACTAGTTGTGTAATACTGAATACAGGGAATCAACATGGACGTAACAGAACTAGTTGTGTAATACTGAATACAGGGAGTCAACATGGACCTAACAGAACCAGTTGTGTAATACTGAATACAGGGAATCAACATGGACGTAACAGAACTAGTTGTGTAATACTGAATACAGGGAATCAACATGGACGTAACAGAACTAGTTGTGTAATACTGAATACAGGGAATCAACATGGACGTAACAGAACAAGTTGTGTAATACTGAATACAGGGAATCAACATGGACGTAACAGAACTAGTTGTGTAATACTGAATACAGGGAGTCAACATGGACCTAACAGAACCAGTTGTGTAATACTGAATACAGGAATCAACATGGACGTAACAGAACCAGTTGTGTAATACTGAATACAGGGAATCAACATGGACGTAACAGAACCAGTTGTGTAATACTGAATACAGGGAATCAACATGGACGTAACAGAACTAGTTGTGTAATACTGAATACAGGCAGTCAACATGGACCTAACAGAACCAGTTGTGTAATACTGAATACAGGGAATCAACATGGACGTAACAGAACTAGTTGTGTAATACTGAACACAGGGAATCAACATGGACGTAACAGAACTAGTTGTGTAATACTGAATACAGGGAATCAACATGGACGTAACAGAACTAGTTGTGTAATACTGAATACAGGGAATCAACATGGACGTAACAGAACTAGTTGTGTTATACTGAATACAGGGAATCAACATGGACGTAACAGAACTAGTTGTGTAATACTGAATACAGGGAGTCAACATGGACCTAACAGAACCAGTTGTGTAATACTGAATACAGGGAATCAACATGGACGTAACAGAACCAGTTGTGTAATACTGAATACAGGGAATCAACATGGACCTAACAGAACCAGTTGTGTAATACTGAATACAGGGAATCAACATGGACGTAACAGAACCAGTTTTGTTTAATACTGAATACAGGGAATCAACATGGACGTAACAGAACTAGTTGTATAATACTGAATACAGGGAATCAACATGGACGTAACAGAACTAGTTGTGTAATACTGAATACAGGGAATCAACATGGACGTAACAGAACTAGTTGTGTAATACTGAATACAGGGAGTCATCATGGACCTAACAGAACTAGTTGTGTAATACTGAATACAGGGAATCAACATGGACGCAACAGAACTAGTTGTGTAATACTGAATACAGGGAGTCAACATGGACGTAACAGAACTAGTTGTGTAATACTGAATACAGGGAATCAACATGGACGTAACAGAACCAGTTGTGTAATACTGAATACAGGGAATCAACATGGACGTAACAGAACTAGTTGTGTAATACTGAATACAGGGAGTCATCATGGACCTAACAGAACTAGTTGTGTAATACTGAATACAGGGAATCAACATGGACGTAACAGAGCCAGTTGTGTAATACTGAATACAGGGAGTCAACATGGACCTAACAGAACTAGTTGTGTAATACTGAATACAGGGAGTCATCATGGACCTAACAGAACTAGTTGTGTAATACTGAATACAGGGAATCAACATGGACGTAAGAGAACTAGTTGTGTAATAGTGAATACAGGGAATCAACATGGACGTAACAGAACCAGTTGTGTAATACTGAATACAGGGAATCAACATGGACGTAACAGAACTAGTGTAATACTGAATACAGGGAATCAACATGGACGTAACAGAACTAGTTGTGTAATACTGAATACAGGGAATCAACATGGACGTAACAGAACTAGTTTTGTAATACTGAATACCGAGAATCAACATGGACGTAACAGAGCCAGTTGTGTAATACTGAATACAGGGAATCAACATAGACGTAACAGAACCAGTTGTGTAATACTGAATACAGGGAATCAACATGGACGTAACAGAACTAGTGTAATACTGAATACAGGGAATCAACATGGACGTAACAGAACTAGTTGTGTAATACTGAATACAGGGAGTCATCATGGACCTAACAGAACTAGTTGTGTAATACTGAATACAGGGAATCAACATGGACGTAACAGAGCCAGTTGTGTAATAGTGAATACAGGGAATCAACATGGACGTAACAGAACCAGTTGTGTAATACTGAATACAGGGAATCAACATGGACGTAACAGAACTAGTGTAATACTGAATACAGGGAATCAACATGGACGTAACAGAACTAGTTGTGTAATACTGAATACAGGGAGTCAACATGGACCTAACAGAACCAGTTGTGTAATACTGAATACAGGGAATCAACATGGACGTAACAGAACCAGTTGTGTAATACTGAATACAGGGAATCAACATGGACCTAACAGAACCAGTTGTGTAATACTGAATACAGGGAATCAAGATGGACGTAACAGAACTAGTTGTGTAATACTGAATACAGGGAATCAACATGGACGTAACAGAACCAGTTGTGTAATACTGAATACAGGGAATCAACATGGACGTAACAGAACTAGTGTAATACTGAATACAGGGAATCAACATGGACGTAACAGAACTAGTTGTGTAATACTGAATACAGGGAGTCATCATGGACCTAACAGAACTAGTTGTGTAATACTGAATACAGGGAATCAACATGGACGTAACAGAGCCAGTTGTGTAATACTGAATACAGGGAATCAACATGGACGTAACAGAACCAGTTGTGTAATACTGAATACAGGGAATCAACATGGACGTAACAGAACTAGTTGTGTAATACTGAATACAGGGAGTCAACATGGACCTAACAGAACCAGTTGTGTAATACTGAATACAGGGAATCAACATGGACGTAACAGAACCAGTTGTGTAATACTGAATACAGGGAATCAACATGGACCTAACAGAACCAGTTGTGTAATACTGAATACAGGGAATCAAGATGGACGTAACAGAACTAGTTGTGTAATACTGAATACAGGGAATCAACATGGACGTAACAGAACTAGTGTAATACTGAATACAGGAAATCAACATGGACGTAACAGAACTAGTTGTGTAATACTGAATACAGGGAATCAACATGGACGTAACAGAACTAGTTGTGTAATACTGAATACAGGGAGTCATCATGGACCTAACAGAACTAGTTGTGTAATACTGAATAGAGGGAATCAACATGGACGAAACAGAACTAGTTGTGTAATACTGAATACAGGGAATCAACATGGACGTAACAGAACTAGTTGTGTAATACTGAATACAGGGAGTCATCATGGACCTAACAGAACTAGTTGTGTAATACTGAATACAGGGAATCAACATGGACGTAACAGAGCTAGTTGTGTAATACTGAATACAGGGAATCAACATGGACGTAACAGAGCTAGTTGTGTAATTCTGAATACAGGGAATCAACATGGACGTAACAGAACTAGTTGTGTAATACTGAATACAGGGAATCAACATGGACGTAACAGAGCTAGTTGTGTAATACTGAATACAGGGAATCAACATGGACGTAATAGAACTAGTGTAATACTGAATACAGGGAATCAACATGGACGTAACAGAACTAGTTGTGTAATACTGAATACAGGGAGTCATCATGGACCTAACAGAACTAGTTGTGTAATACTGAATAGAGGGAATCAACATGGACGAAACAGAACTAGTTGTGTAATACTGAATACAGGGAATCAACATGGACGTAACAGAACTAGTTGTGTAATACTGAATACAGGGAGTCATCATGGACCTAACAGAACTAGTTGTGTAATACTGAATACAGGGAATCAACATGGACGTAACAGAGCTAGTTGTGTAATACTGAATACAGGGAATCAACATGGACGTAATAGAACTAGTGTAATACTGAATACAGGAAATCAACATGGACGTAACAGAACAAGTTGTGTCATACTGAATACAGGGAATCAACATGGACGTAATAGAACTAGTGTAATACTGAATACAGGAAATCAACATGGACGTAACAGAACAAGTTGTGTAATACTGAATACAGGGAATCAAAATAGACGTAACAGAACTAGTTGTGTAATACTGAATACAGGAAATCAACATGGACGTAACAGAACTAGTTGTGTAATACTGAATACAGGGAATCAACATGGACGTAACATAACTAGTTATATATTTTGTAATTGTACAAAGATTCAACATGGACTTACGAGTTCGTTGTTCAGGCACTCTCGGTGGAGACATTGATTCTGCAATACAAACATTAGGGACATTTACATAACAGTTCACTCGGAAACATTTGCATACACCGAGTAGGTTTATATGGACGGAACAGGTGATAGAGAATCTTTATGACAATACTGCAAGTGTTATATTCCGCCATGACAAGATGAGCGACAGCTTAATCAGTGTCACTTCTATATAGGAAAAACTAAAATGTCAACTTACGAGTGCGAGTATGTACCACCCTGCGTGGAGATTCTGTAAAACAGAGTAGATGATCTGAGAGATGTGTGTATGGACATCTGTACACAATAATAAAACAGCGTAGATGATCTGAGACATATGTGTATGGACATATGTACACAGTAATAAAACAGCATAGGAGATCTGAGACATATGTGTATAGACATATGTACACAATAATAAAACAGCGTAGATGATCTGAGACATATGTGTATGGACATATGTACACAATAATAAAACAGTGTAGATGATCTGAGACGTATGTGTATAGACATATGTACAAAAAAATATAACAACGTAGATGATATGAGACATATGTGTATGGACATATGTACACAATAATAAAACAGCGTAGATGATCTGAGACATATGTGTATGGACATGTGTACACAATAATAAAACAGCGTAGATGATCTGAGACATATGTGTATGGACATATGTACACAATAATAAAACAGCGTAGATGATCTGAGACATATGTGTATGGACATATGTACACAATAATAAAACAGTGTAGATGATCTGAGACATGGACATATGTACACAATAATAAAACAGCGAAGAGGATCTGAGACGTGTGTATGGACAGATGTACACAATAATAAAACAGTGTAGATGATCTGAGACATGGACATATGTACATAATAATAAAACAACGTAGATGATCTGAGACATATGTGTATAGACATATGTACACAATAATTAAACAGCGTAGATGATCTGAGACATGTGTGTATGGACAGATGTACACAATAATAAAACAGTGTAGATGATCTGAGACGTATGTGTATAGACATATGTTCACAAAAATAAAACAACGTAGATGATATGAGACATATGTGTATGGACATATGTACACAATAATAAAACAGCGTAGATGATCTGAAATATATTTGTATGGACATATGTACACAATAATGAAACAACGTAGATGATCTGAAATATATGTGTATGGACATATGTACACAATAATAAAACAACGTAGATGATCTGAGATATATGTGTATGGACATATGTACACAATAATAAAACAGCGTAGAAGATCTGAGACATATGTGTATGGACATATGTACACAATAATAAAACAGCGTAGATGATCTGAGACATGGACATATGTACTCAATAATAAAACAACGGAGAGGATCTGAGACGTGTGTATGGACAGATGTACACACTAATAAAACAGTGTAGATGATCTGAAACATGGACATATGTACACAATAATAAAACAGCGTAGATGATCTGAGACATGTGTGTATGGACATATATACAGAATAATAAAACAGTGTAGATGATCTGAGACATGGACAGATATACACAATAATAAAACAGTGTAGATGATCTGAGACGTATGTGTATAGACATATGTACACAAAAATAAAACAACGTAGATGATATGAGACATATTTGTATGGACATATGTACACAATAATAAAACAGCGTAGATGATCTGAGACATATGTGTATGGACATGTGTACACAATAATAAAACAGCGTAGAAGATCTGAGACATATGTGTGTGGACATATGTACACAATAATAAAACAGCGTAGATGATCTGAGACATATGTGTATAGACATATGTACACAATAATAAAAATACAAAGTTTAAACAGTTTTAAAATCTCATTTCAATCTTAATCAGCCTAGGAGTGAGTGAGTGAGTGAGTATGGTTTTACGCCACTTTCAGCAATATTCCAGCAATATCACGGTGGGGGACACCAGAAATGGGCTTCACACATTGTACCCATGTGGGGAATCGAACCCGGGTCTTCGGTGTGACGGGTGGACGCTTAAACCACCAGGCTACCCCGCCACCCTTAATCAATCTAGGAAGGAGTTGTGTTGAATCAACATCTTGTTTAGGGGTTTTTCATTTGTAGGAATGACTTGTGTTGAATCAATAACTAAATTTGTGATTACGGCATGTCAGTCAAAGATGGAACAGGTTAATGCTGTATTCCACTACACAGAGATACGTATCACGTCACGCTCACCTGACGTACGATGTGCCATGCCAACAGGTCACGTGGGTCGGTGAGGAGGGACGGTCTCGGACTGAAAATACCAGGACATTGTGACAGTGTGGATGTGTGCTCCATTATACAGGTAGGTACACCTCTCAGATAGGTGCTCCATTATACAGGTAGGTACACCTGTCAGATAGGTGCTCCATTATACAGGTAGGTACACCTGTCAGATAGGTGCACCAGTATACAGGTAGGTACACCTGTCAGATAGGTGCTCCATTATACAGGTAGGTACATCTGTCAGATAGGTGCTCCAGTATACAGGTAGGTACACTTGTCAGATAGGTGCACCAGTATACAGGTAGGTACACCTGTCAGATAGGTGCTCCAGTATACAGGTAGGTACACCTGTCAGATAGGTGTTCCAGTATACAGGTAGGTACACCTGTCAGATAGGTGCTACATTATACAGGTAGGTACACCTGTCAGATAGGTGCACTAGTATACAGGTAGGTACACCTGTCAGATAGGTGCTCCAGTATACAGGTAGGTACACCTGTCAGATAGGTGTTCCAGTATACAGGTAGGTACACCTGTCAGATAGGTGCTACATTATACAGGTAGGTACACCTGTCAGATAGGTGCTACATTATACAGGTAGGTACACCTGTCAGATAGGTGCTCCATTATACAGGTAGGTACACCTGTCAGATAGGTGCTACATTATACAGGTAGGTACACCTGTCAGATAGGTGCTCCATTATACAGGTAGGTACACCTGTCAGATAGGTGCTCCATTATACAGGTAGGTACACCTGTCAGATAGGTGCTCCATTATACAGGTAGGTACACCTGTCAGATAGGTGTTCCAGTATACAGGTAGGTACACCTGTCAGATAGGTGCTCCATTATACAGGTAGGTACATCTGTCAGATAGGTGCTCCAGTATACAGGTAGGTACACCTGTCAGATAGGTGCTCCATTATACAGGTAGGTACATCTGTCAGATAGGTGCTCCATTATACAGGTAGGTACACCTGTCAGATAGGTGCTCCATTATACAGGTAGGTACATCTGTCAGATAGGTGCTCCATTATACAGGTAGGTACATCTGTCAGATAGGTGCTCCAGTATACAGGTAGGTACACCTGTCAGATAGGTGCTCCATTATACAGGTAGGTACATCTGTCAGATAGGTGCTCCAGTATACAGGTAGGTACATCTGTCAGATAGGTGCTCCATTATACAGGTAGGTACACCTGTCAGATAGGTGCTCCATTATACAGGTAGGTACACCTGTCAGATTGGTGCTCCATTATACAGGTAGGTACACCTGTCAGATAGGTGCTCCATTATACAGGTAGGTACACCTGTCAGATAGGTGCTACATTATACAGGTAGGTACACCTGTCAGATAGGTGCTCCATTATACAGGTAGGTACACCTGTCAGATAGGTTACCGTATACAAAAAATACCACACTAAACAAACATATTAATCTCAAGTAACATATAACATCTCATGACAGGTCATCGGCTGTCACCTTCTGTACCGTTTCCCTTTCAGCAAATAGTAGCCACGCGGCCAGTTCCTTCATAAGAATTGTCGGCTACAATACAACACTGGCTGCATCATGATTATTTGCTTATAAATAACTCGCGCCTGTCAAATGCGATTTCGTGTAATTCAAGGGAAGTAATTCTGAATACATTCGCGTTGTCGGCTGACGAGATGTCCGTGGATGTACTCGCAACATATACCGGAGAAGATGTTTTACAGATATACCAAGAGTTAACCTTGTTGTAATCCGGGATCCCGGGGAATATTGTGCGATGTATCCGCTAGGCCAACAGTTACCAATAGTAAACCATAATCTACATCTGATAAAGAAGAGAAACGCATATTCTACATCTGACGATAGGCGTCCACGTGACTTTATAATCCCTATTGTCAAGTGTACACTATCAATCAACCATAGAGTATTTGATCACCTGAAACCAAGCTCACTGTCACACACACACACGCACACACACATACGCACAGACAGAGATACAAGTTTTAAAACAGGGTTACAACTTGCAACTGGTGTAATACAAAATATATTGTAGTTTGTCTGTCTCACCTGTTAAGGCAGTGCAGTGGGTTGTGTTCCCGAAGGCAGGCCATGGAAAGCTGTACAGGAAGCGCCACTGACAGGGGAATCCCAGTATCGACACTGAGCCTATGTGCGTCGATTTACAATGCCTGTCTGCAAGGTGACAGCTGTACAATGTAATGGGTCAGGAGGTGTGGCGTTCCAGGCTGGTGTCGTGTGCACAGGTATGAAGTCTGAACCAACCGTCGACATACTTGAATACTAAATGTTTAAATGTGATGCACTTTTGTTGCTTCGTCCATCGACAGTACACCCAACCCCAGATATATACCATCGACAATACACACAATCCCAGACGTATATACCATGTGCTCCACACTGGCATCTGAATCGACACTGAGACATGCAAGAGGAACATGGTTTCCCCCAAGGTGTAGCAACTGAGCGGATCAGTAGCGGATTTCTATATGCACAGTATCAACATTTTCTTGTTGGTACAAATTCATGTAGTGAAATGTGAACACAACGTTAGTGTGAGACAGACAGGTGTTACGTTGAACGCAAATGGAAAAAAATATGGAGAACAGGTGAAAAGATCAGTCCAGCGTTTGTCTTCTGTAGCGATGAGGAAGATGGCCATTTAAGTGCCCATTACAGTAACTGATGGAACGCTGATGGTATCTCTCTACTTTCTATACCGTGGACTCTGTTTTACCCCTCCCGAGGTCAGAGTGACCTTGCGATTGATCCAACGACTGGGAGGCTATATTCAGTATTCTGTATTCAGTATGAGTCACTGTGATCAATGGTCATATAACACGCCTCAACATTAACTGTTCAATGATTTACAACAACCGGCAGTTCCAGGTTAACGTGACCAGCTCCACAAGCAGTTCCCTCGATCTGACTTCATTGTTATGATATGAAGGCAATATGAAAACCGCCTTTTGAATCCCAATACTCCTCTTCCCGAGCCTTATATTGTAACTGTTGATCTACAAAACTGAATTCACACCATTACTTTATTAAAACCAGACCATCTAATACAGAAAACAACTCACACGAATATAGTGCTTTATTGGCTGTAAGTAACAGAAGCATTCTTTTATGAACATTTTTAACATATTGGCTGTAAGTAACAGAAGCATTCCTTCATGATTATTTCTAACATATTGGCTGTAAGTAACAAAAGCATTCCTTCGTGATTATTTCTAGCATATTGGCTGTAAGTAACAGAAGCATTCCTTCATGAATATTTGTAATATATTGACTTTAAGTCACTAACGAATTGCTTTATGAATATTTCTGACATATTGGCTATAAGTAAGGGACGCATACCTTCATGATTATTTCTAACATATTCACTGTAAGAAAAACTTCATACAAAACTTTCGAAAACGTCCCTAACTTTCAAGTGTGACAAAACTTAAGACTTGTTACACTGAGTTAGATCAATGACTAGAAACATACATTTAAATGTTCAAAGGGAAATGTGCCTATCATAAATATCTTAAAAACTAGCCATTCTACATGTGATTCATTAGAATTACTGGACTGAATAGATGAGATGTCCCATCACTGTATACCCTTGACAAGAGACATCTGAACAAGCAATGCCTACTGAGATGTTCCGTGTTTGTTTCTGTGGACGTGAATTCAAGCGTTTTTTTTGACAATCTCCAAATCTCCCATAGTTTAATAGAGCACATTTACTAAACAGAAATAAATAACAAAGTTACGCATGTCTGACATCAAACAAAGCACACACAATACATTATTAACCCTTCTGGTCCAAACTGACCATAACAGGAAACAATATACAGATAAATATAGTAAATACACTTGTTTTTAGACACTACACCCGGCCTCTTAATTGTGCGATGCAACAAATATGACAAACCCAAACAAACAATGACCAAATCCTTCAAAGCAATTTGTATACTTGAAACTTTGCTATACTGTATATTGTATACCTGAAACTTTGCTATACTGTATATTGTACACTTGAAACTTTGCTATTCTGTATATTGTACACTTGAAACTTTGCTACACTGTATATTGTACACTTGAAACTTTGCTACACTGTATATTGTACACTTGAAACTTTGCTACACTGTATATTGTACACTTGAAACTTTGCTACACTGTATATTGTACACTTGAAACTTTGCTACACTGTATATTGTACACTTGAAACTTTGCTACACTGTATATTGTACACTTGAAACTTTGCTACACTGTGTATTGTACACTTGAAACTTACACTGTGTATTGTACACTTGAAACTTTGCTACACTGTATATTGTACACTTGAAACTTTGCTACACTGTATATTGTACACTTGAAACTTTGCTATACTGTATATTGTACACTTGAAACTTTGCTACACTGTATATTGTACACTTGAAACTTTGCTATACTGTATATTGTACACTTGAAACTTTGCTACACTGTATATTGTACACTTGAAACTTTGCTACACTGTATATTGTACACTTGAAACTTTGCTATACTGTATATTGCACACTTGAAACTTTGCTATTCTGTATATTGTACACTTGAAACTTTGCTACACTGTATATTGTACACTTGAAACTTTGCTATACTGTATATTGTACACTTGAAACTTTGCTACACTGTATATTGTACACTTGAAACTTTGCTATACTGTATGTTGTACACTTGAAACTTTGCTAGACTGTATATTGTACACTTGAAACTTTGCTAGACTGTATATTGTACACTTGAAACTTTGCTACACTGTATATTGTACACTTGAAACTTTGCTACACTGTATATTGTACACTTGAAACTTTGCTACACTGCATATTGTACACTTGAAATTTGAAACAATGCGTTTTTATCACTTTGTAGAACTTGGTCTCATGCCACATCACAGTAACATTGAGACACAGTTTGTCCACAGGACGCAACACTGCAGTATATACACTAACTAATCTGACAAGGCCCTTTCTGACAGTCACAGTCTTTATGACACGACCAAGACTCTAACAGTTTCTTCCCGTGTTGTCTGACATGAGAAAAATAACTCTAGACTTGAGAATTTCGTTCCTGTAATACGGGTAAATATGCATTCAACCATCGTTTCAGGAATATAACAGTATTGGAACAGTGTCACGTAATGCACGGTGGAAAAAGTTCTCTTTTGTCCACAGATAGCCGGCATCTACTTGCTTATCCAAGTCGAAGTAGTCTATCGGTGGTGCTAGCAATATACCATTATCACCTTGATTGTGTCATAAGAAATCTATACAGAGACGTATCCTTCAGTTCTTTTGATATTTTTATTGATGTTAATCCGTGCATATTTTCCTCCGCGATATCAACAATATTGAGTGAGATAACATACTTGACAATATTCAAATATCCGCCATAACAGGCCACATGAAGGATGTTATTGCTATCATCATCCGTTAAGGTTATATCAGCTCCACCTCCCTCAAGTGATTCAACCACCTCCACGTGACCTGCACCTGTAGCCATCAGTACTGGAGTCCTTCCGTACTGTCCTCTGCTGTTGATGTCCACCATTTTGTTTGACACAATATGCTTCACCATTTCCACATGTCCTCCAATACAGGCAACATGAAGGATGTTGTTGCCGTTGTCATCTGTTGACGTCACATCACCTCCCTTGCTTTTAAGTAGGCCCAGCACATCTTTATGACCCTTCTCTGCTGCCTTCATCACCGGTGTTCTCCCGTACCGTCCTCTGCTGTTGACGTCCACCCTGTGATTTGTGACGATTTCTTTCACCAAGTCCAGATGACCTTCCAGACAAGCTACATGAAGGATGTTCTCACCTCTGTCATCTACTTGTGATAGATCTGCTCCTTTATTATTTTTGTTAACAATGTTCAAGGAGAGGAAAAATTTCACGACTTCGGGGTGTCCCCCAATGCAGGCCGTGTGAAGGATGTTGTTACTGTCGTTGTCCGTAAGTGAAAGGTCTGCTCCTTGTTCCACGAGAAGCTGAACCACCTCAATGTATTGACAACCTGCAGCCATCATCGCCGGTGTCCTCCCATATTGTCCTCTGCTGTCGATGTCAACCATGTGTTGTGAGATGACAAGCTCCACCATTTCCACATGTCCTCCAATACAGGCAACATGAAGGATGTTGTTGCCGTTGTCATCTGTTGACGTCACATCACCTCCCTTGCTTTTAAGTAGGCCCAGCACATCTTTATGACCCTTCTCTGCTGCCTTCATCACCGGTGTTCTCCCGTACCGTCCTCTGCTGTTGACGTCCACCCTGTGATTTGTGACGATTTCCTTCACCAAGTCCAGATGACCTTCCAGACAAGCTACATGAAGGATGTTCTCACCTCTGTCATCTACTTGTGATAGATCTGCTCCTTTACTCACAAGTAAGTTAAACACAGTTCTGTGTTTCCTAAAGTCCACCATTCTAACTGGAGTTCGCTGATGCTGCCCTTTAGTGTTGATGTCCACTATGTTCAAGGAGAGGACAAACTTTAGCACTTCTGGATGTCCTCCAATGCAGGCCATGTGAAGGATGTTGTTACCGTCATCATCCACCATTGATAGATCTGCTCCGTTATTCTTAAGAACCTCAACAACTTGTTTATGTCGACAGCCTGCAGCCATCATCGCCGGTGTTCTCCCATACTGTCCTCTACTGTTGATTCCCACAATCCCTAATGAGAGGACGTGCTTCACCATTTCCGCATATCCTCCAATACAGGCGACGTGGAGGATGTTGTTGCCCTTGCCATCCAGTGATGACACATCACCTCCCCTCCCAATAAGCAGTTCAAACACTTCCCTACGTCCCTTCTCGGCTGCTTTCATCACTGGCGTCCTACCATAACATCCTTTACTGTGGATGTCGACGGTGTCGAGTGTCAGGAGATACTTCACAATGTCCTCATAACCCCCCAGACAGGCCACGTGAAGGACGTTCTCCCCCTCGTTGTCCACTAGTGACAGATCAGCTCCTTCCTCCACCAGCAAGGTCACTACGTCTCCATGTCCCTGGGAGGCTGCACACATCACGGGGGACCTGCCATCCTCCCCGGTACAGTTGACATCCTCGTTCTTGTCAGACAATATCTGCTCGACGACGTCAACATCACCCACAAGGCTCGCATGGCGAAGATCTGTCAAAGCAGATATGGTAAATTAGCTACATGTTACTTATGTACCCTGTGTGGATGTGTCACTAGCACCAATAGTTGCAGATACAATATAACACGTTAGAACACATGCTGACTTTATACTTGAAGTGATGAATGATCTCTTTACCTTCGCACAGAAGCATTCCTTCCTCTGGAGATGTTCCTGAAAACCACAGTTTTAGATACGTTCATACAGTATATGAATTAATCTGGATCTCTCATATATGAGAATATAACTGAAGAGTTTCAAGATCCGATATTGTCCGTCTCTGGACAGTCAGAACAAATGTGTTTGTGGAATTCAGCAACCAATGAGTTTCGCGGAATATTAACACATCATGGTAGACATCTCCTCACCACCCAAACACCAATCTTCCCTGCATTTATTAGGCTTTCTAATAATTTTCCACGTTATTTTCCGACAGCCCAGATAACAGTAGAAGACTGACTGAGTTTGGTTTAACGCCGCTTTTAGCAATATTCCAACAACATCACGGCAGGGGACACCAGAAATGGGCTTCACACATTGTACACATGTGAAGATTCGACCCGGGTCTTCGGCGTGACGAGCAAACGCTTTAACCACTAGGTTACCCCATCACCCCTAACACTAGAAGATGAGACATGTTTGCCGGTTTCATACTCACGAGTGTTCAGGATTCTGCAAGAAATAAAACAAATGTATTGAAGTCAGTTGACTTAGTTAAGTCTACCTAATTCGCTGAATTCATTTCTCTTTTGCCAACAAAACATTTCTTTATTTCTAGGAATAAGTGTAAAGGTGCTTTGAAATAACGTTATGTAAAATTTGTAGAAAGTGGAATGCTGCTTTGGGATGACAATCATAAAACGAACTGAAAATGTGGAATCACCTTTTTGGCTGTCTTTTCCTCCTCCTGTAACTAATAATGAAACAAATGTTACAACCAATATGAGCCGTATGCTGTTTTTACACATTCACTTGCATTGTGCTAAATGTTCCAGTATTGAACTAAGCTACAAGTTGCCTTTGTGCAAGGCCATTTTACCAGAAACGTCAAACGTCTACATCACAGTTACGTTTACTCACAGGATGACGACAATGATGATGGCTGCTACCACGACTACAGCAACGCACACGGGGACGACAATCACGGCCGGCCCTGCTGCTGGCGACTCCGTCGTCGTGGACGTTCCTGCCGGGGGAGCTTCTGTCACTGTATAACACACAAGCTAATCCATCATTCTGTAGATCCACTGTATATTTATTAAATGTACACATAAATCGTCATATATCACGTGAGTGTTTCAAGTTTGTAAACTTGTAATAAAACTAGCTCTGTACCACTGAAGGATTACCGACACTCTCAGCCCCTGTGCATGTACCCCCTCTCTCTGAATCAACTCAGTTTTATGTTTTATAATTCCTTCACAACTATATACCATCTCCGTGTTTATCAGTGTCCGTGGTAATGCTGGCTGTAAGTAACAGGCACATTCCATCGTGATTATTTCTTACGTACTGACTGTAAGTATGAGACTCATTCCTACATGAATATTTCTAACATATTCACCTTTGAGTGTTTCACAGAAATGCCCCTCCCTGTTGTGTGGACACCCCAGCGTGCAGTGTCCGTTTCGTTGGTTGCAGGTCATGTTGACACAGTGTGTGCTGCACTGAGAGTTGCACCTATCTCCATACCAGCCTGCGAGGCACCCCGAGGAGCAGCTTCCACTCAACTTGTCACAGTGTACGTCGTCTGTGTCCAGAACACTGGCACATCGCTCTGGGACACTCGTGTTGACATCTTCCTCCATACCACCCCAGAGGACACTCCTCGCCACATACAAGCTGTACTGATAAACAGTAAACATATATGCCAACAATCTGGAGTGAGTGAGTAAGTGAGAGAGTGTTATTTTACGCCTTTATTAGTAATGTCCCAGCAGTAGCACGCGATTCAAACTTTGCACTCATGTAAACACAAGTTTAGCGTGCCTAGAACACGCTTGAATCAACCAGGATACCCCACTGTCCCCTGACTGTTGCTCAAGAGATGGGAAGATGATTTGTTTTGCATCACTTCCATGTACTTATGTCAAATGACGTCACGTTGAAAACCCTCAAACATGGACGATACTCCTGTCCACCGTCAATACTGCAAGCTAAAGGACCAATATAAAGTTGTTATTCCTACGTCTCGGTTATATCTTCTGTAAGGAGTAAATTTCAGACACTATTTTACTCACCACATCTCAGCAGAATAATGCAGAGGGTCAACATTGCTGAGTGGGACTGCCTTCCCCTTATTGTCTGAAGATACATCAGTCTGTGTATGAAAGTGAAGTGATCAAAACGACTCGGAGAAATCTGCACCTGGAAACAGATATGTGACATAACGTGTATGCCTCGAGTGCGGTGAGAAGCTATGCCATCTACACAGATATTGGAACGATTTAACACATGCGCCCTGTGTGGTGTTGATTCAGAAAACGGATTTTACCACACACAAATGTTTGACAATGATTATATTTAAGGGGTTGACAAAGTACCAGCACGCTCTGTCATAGACCACACATACAATGCACATGGACAGGGAATGATTGACTTTCTTGTGGCCGTACCGGCAAAATTTACTTCCACGTACATGTCAACTCGTGGTAAGTCTGTTATTATCTATGTGTTTGTGCCTCATGCGCAGTTACCTCTATGTACATGTTTTTCTGATATGTAAAAGACAATAATTATTTGCAGTACCCGACGCAATACCTGATCATTCTATATTAGAATGGGTAGCAGATGTACCTGGAGTCTCTGGCACCGAGGATGGCAGGGGGACACAACCTGCAGGGGGTGAGCATATACGGAGCGGGTGACTTACGACTGGACGGAGACTCCGAGGCTGTTGTGGCTACCAAACAACGTATTAAACACAGTCTCTATACACAACATGATATTAACTAGGCCTACGATGAATTTGTTTCTCTTGTCACTAAAACCCTTGTTATTCGAGCTAAGCTGAGAAAGACTGCAGGTATTGATTCAATCTCATCTTAAGGAATCAAGAATAATGTATGTATTGACATTCTTCATGTTTTGATCAAACAGTTGGCTACGTCCACGAGGCTTAGAACAAGGCATTATCAACCCCATTGTAAAACCCAGCACGACTGATTTCAGACAACCCTTAATCTACAGAGGCATCTATCGGTCTCTTGCAAAGTGTATTGTAACATTCTGAGTAACAGTTTGACAAGATTCATCGAGGACAACTACTTATTAGTTGAGGAACACAAACCCTATACGCCATCAACATTGATGACTTGGCCCGCAGTGTACGGAATATCAAAAGTGGTGTTGATGTGAATTGAGAAAATATTAGTATTCTTCTTGATGCAGATGACATTGTGTTACTTGCACCAACGGAAGAGCAGTTACAGTCTATGCTGGATGAGGTTCATAAGTGGTGCCTCAATTGGAGATTGGAGTAAAATGGTGAAAAGTCTAAAATCGTTCATTTTAGACCCCGATGACGAATTTGCTACTGCTTCAAGTTTGCTTGTGGCAATAATTCATTGCATTGCACGGAGTCCAACAAGTACCTCGCCCTATCGTATGATGAACATTTGGTCTTTAAAACAGCTGTGAATCAACTAGAGAAATCGGCTGGCTGAGCTCTGCGTGCTCTCTGCACGGAGGTTTCTGATGCAGGTGGCATGGTGTACGATGCATTACTATAACAGATTTGCTCACATAATGAGCGGGTATTTGGGGGATTTGCGTACACAGAGTTCTCAATGCTGTTCAGAATCGAGTCTGTCGCTTTTTCCTTGGAGCCAGTAGTAAATCGACTAATATCGGCAGCAGAGGTGATATGGGCTGGTCCTCGTGTGTTACCAAAATACGTCTTGAAGTATTCAGATTGTGGATGAGCGTACGTCACATGCCAGAGTCCAGACTCACGCATAATATTGCAAAAGTGGTCTCTCGACCGGAAGAGAACCTGGGAACACAGAGTTAAAAAACTAAGTGAATCTTTAGGTTTGGAACAATACCTACAGTTAGACAAATCTATAATTCCAGTTATACGCTGAATAGTTTGGATAAACAGAAATGTTTTACTGATTTGTGGAGCGATAAAAGTAAGGTAAGAAATTGAAATAAGCTGAGGACCTATCGCCTGTTTAAGAAGGATTTACGCTCTGAACCTTATGTGACCAACACGATGTCAAATCCTTTATAAGACTGAGAGCCTGCAGTCTCCCCCTGTGCATGGAGACTGGTAGATTCTCTAATCTGCCTACCCCACTCCATGACAGAGTCTGCCCACTCTGTCCGCTGGATTTCATGGACGAAGCCACTTCGCCATCACGTGCCCACTCTACTCGGATATCATGTACGACGTTTTAAAATTTGCTCTGAATATGGATGATACTTTTATGCAGAAAAAACTCAAAAGAAAAATATGTGTTTAATGCAAAATCCCCAGTGTCATGGTGCAAAGAAGAACTTCATTTTTTGTTATCATAATATTTAATGTGTTTATTCATGTTAAGTATGGTGTGTATGGAAAGTATACAACGTGTAACAAAGCGCAAGCTGAGTGAGTGTGCTGTACTTAGTGTATTGCATGTATATATATATATATATATAAATATATATATATATATATATATATATATATATATATGGGTCATTTTCAAAATTGGTAGAATTTTCTTTTTTAAAAATCTGTGAGTTTTAAAGGATTTTTATGTTCTAGAAAACATATTTAGATGTTTACTAGTCAGTAAATGAGGTATATCATTAGTCTTGTCTTTTTAAAATTTATACTTAACCACATTTTTGGGTCAAATTTGGCAGATTTGCTCCGTCCGGAAGTGACGGTCCTAATATCAATGTTCACAAATAATGTAAATATATATGCAAATAAACAAATTAATTCATATTATGCCAATTAGGATTGATGAAGCACACTCAGAATGCATTTATTTATTTTTTAACTTAAAAAGTTTTTTTCTACAAATTGTAACATGCTTGTCCTGTGATTCTGTGTCCTGACTGTTACCAGTGTATGAAATTCCTGCAATAATATCTCCCTGGAGCTGGATTGTAATACTGCTTCCTGTGTCTGTTTGAGCTAGCCCCTGTGGATATGACAGCAGATGAAATAAAGAGATTCAATACATTTTGAAGAAAATTGACCCGTCAAATAAGTATAAATGTTATGTGTCAACCTTAATTGTCCAGACCGTTACCAATGTATTTTGTGTCAAATATGTATCTCTTTTTTTTAAAATTTCAATGGATATGGTGCCCAGAAATGGAAGAGGTGGAAGGCATGTCCTTTGACATTTTTTAGGAATCATTCATTTTTTTATTTAAGATTTACCTACAAATTGTCTTGACCGTTACTGTCCAAACCGTTACCATTCTGCAAAGTAACGGTTTGGACAGTCCTTGTAACGGTCAGGACAAAATGATTTCCATTTCAAAAAGTTATTCATTAATATTTGAAGTAGAACAACTATATAATTTCTTTAAGAGTTAAGATAGTTTAAGCATGGACTTGTACTGTTCAAAGGAGTTTTGATGTAGTAGCATAAAAAACACAGTCTCTAGTAACGGTTTGGACAAATAATAGTAACGGTCTGGACATATCTTTAATAAATTTCAATTTTGAAGAATATGTTCTATGGTGTGATGATAAACTTCTATTTACTTATCTACTTGCTTTTAATAATAAAAACCAAAACGAATTTATCACGTTAAGTTTCTATTTTCTATAAGATATATAGTCTTTATGAATTAAAGGTAACGGTTAGGACAAAATGTAGTAACGGTAAACAACTTTATTGTATTCCTACCTTTAATGATTGTTTTGCTGTAGTCTGTTTTGACTTTTTGAGATATGTAAGACTACCTTTTACTTAGAATATTGATAGGTGCTAATATGTTGGCCTTTGTAATTGATGAATATGTGTTACCATCACACTATTAACAAAAGTTAAACATATATCCAAGTGAATGAAAGAAGTATATTTCGTGGAGACTAATATTGCACCATAATATCAACAGCAAAATGATATGTATGCAGTGGTCTGTGTAGCATGATCATGTGTACAGTATCATTGTTATTGCAGCACCTTTCAGAATTTAATCTTTTTTAACTTTTTAGAGGGATGACATTTGTCTGTTACACTGATGTCCTGACCGTTACCAATAATGTCACAACCGTTACTATTCATTCAATTTTCGTTC
The DNA here is from genome assembly GCF_003918875.1 of Haliotis rubra. Taxonomy (NCBI): domain Eukaryota; kingdom Metazoa; phylum Mollusca; class Gastropoda; order Lepetellida; family Haliotidae; genus Haliotis; species Haliotis rubra. Next base: position 3,451,325 of record NW_025767068.1, read on the forward strand.
CCCAATTGCACTCTTCTTTGGATTATAAGTGGTTTTCAATCTAGACAGGTATGTTTTTCTATTCTTTAGAAGGTACAGTTTGTTTTTATTCAAAAGCCTAAATTCATTTACAAGTTTTATATTGATATAACAAATGACTAAACCGTTACCACAGCATGGAAGAAAACATTACATATTAGTTACGAGTTACAATTCTATTACACATTTCACTGTCTGTCTAAAATAGGGTTAGCAGTTCAAGTAAATGATATCATTTCTTTCCCTTCATGTTACCTGTTTCTATGTTGAATTAAATTGTTTAAGGTTTATGTCCAGCCCGTTACCATTCCTGTCCAAACCGTTACCACTATTGTCATAAGCGTTACTGGTGTTAATTGACTGCTCTAATTAATTCATGATAATACATGAAACACTCCTCTTTATGCTGGTGTCATCAAAAGATGTTCTGGGCTTAGTAGCAAATGTTTATTTTAGACAATTCCACCCGTTGAAAGCTATATACATAATAATGTTTTAGAAAAATGCTATCATTTTGTAGTAAATAAATGAAAGATACAAAATAACACTTTCAAGATTCATGATGATAATTTTTACCTTCAATTTTGATTTAGTCTGTGTAAAAACTGTGTCTGCCATCTTTAAAAGATTTTTATGAATTATAGTTCAAAATCCATATTCTGACTAAGAAGTGGTAACGGTCAGGACAGCCCCCCACCCTTGTAATTACTTATGTATCAATTAAAGGGTCAATTAGTACATTTCAGTCTGCATGGTTGTATTTTTGAATAATTAAGTGTTTGAGGTTGAATTTTTGTTTTATTTGAATAAAAATTAAATCAATTTTGAGGAGTTTGATTTTACTGTAATAAAGAATTGAAAATCCTACCAATTTTGAAAATGACCCATATATATATATATGTATGTTTCTGTGTGTTTTGTTTGTGTTATTTTAATAGTATGTAGCGTTTTCATGTATGTATGCATGTTTGCATGCATGTGAATGTTTGGATATATATATATATGTATATATATATATGTATGTATGTAGGTGCTGTCTCTTTCTCCCTCCCTCTCTCTCTCTCTCCCTCTCTCTCTCTCTCATTTCCGGTTCACAAGGGCACTAGACAAATATATTAGTCACACATTTGTATAATCCGGTTGTTCATAAATTATGTGGCAATTTAGTATTGTTATATTATGTTCGTTGAGATATTCAGACATTTGAAATATCTGTCACTATAGGCAACTTCATTATACTGGAATAACATCTGAACTCTAAGTGCATGTTTACCATCACTTGACTTACCTGTGGTATTTATTATTTTAATGTCTATTATTAGATACATTGTATATTATGAATTATCGAAAGTAAGAATTCTGTAACAATTAAAACAGTGCACTAGATAGTCAAGCAGCATTGAGTTGGCGGGAACCTTAAATAACAGCATAACCATATAAGGCTGACAACCGTGATTCAAATAATATGCGTTGAGGTGTGTGTGTGGTGTAGACGGAGAGACGGTGAAGTAGAATACATACCTGAGAGTGATGTTGTACGTGATACCTGTCTGCCCGTATGGCTGATCTGTCTTCTGTCTACAAAAAAGCAGACATCATACAGTAGGACACCATGTTTACTTTCACAATGACACACATCCAGACTAATGACGAAGTGTTGTTACCTAATGTCCCAGCCGATACGACGCTGTACGACCTGACGTGTTTATTTATAGCTCTCTACTCGCTCTGTATGTGCAGCTGGCGACGATATGCAAGTCAAGGGAGTGTCATGAACAAAACCTGTGCATGTTGTGTACTGCCACACAGCTCGTAACGTGATGGACAGGCTGAGCGGTTAGCGGTTCATGCTACAGGCGACAGAGTACTGGCACCGTGGTATAGAATACTTGTAATGCTGTCTGTTTAGAAGCTGCTGGATAGGACTTACTGAAGGCAAGCACGAACATGCCGGCCAAGCAGCCAAAGCGGCACTAAAATCCCCAGAAGTTAACTTAAACATACCCTTATCTTAAAACGAAATACAATGCCTATCAAAATAATAAATACTTCCAAAAGTGGCAAAGTAACTACCAAAATTCATATTCTAAACTAAAACATATACTCCAAAAGCTACAAAAAGACTAAAACGTCCTATATATCCAACAATATTGACAGAGCGATAACCAAATTATAAACAGGTCACACAAATTTAAATTCCCATCTGTAAAAAAAACAGTAAACAGACAAACGGGCACACGGGAAGCAAACAGACACGCCCGAACACACCCTGCTACACTGCATACAACACCAAGAACACAGAATGGTGCTCCAGAGTTCAGTGGACATTTCCACACACCTAACACAACAGACAGTTCTAAGACCACTAAATAACACCCAAACCGTCAAAGCCTGAGGCATGTCTCTTATCACAACTGGCCTTTTAGATCGCTTGTAATCCCACATAGACAACTAGTGCTAACATAAGACAAATATCCCCCTACAACTTCTGGCAAATATCATCATCATCATCATCATGTTACATTCCTGCTCGACAACGACCAAGACGAAATACAAGAAGCTGTTATCCATAAAGTTTGTTCAATATTGAATATTTAAAGTCACATCTTAGTGTTTCATCCACATCGTGACTATAACAAGGTTTACTTTACTAATAAAATCTACAACCTTTACATAACAAGCGATTATTTATCTATTGTGTAAGCCAAACATATCACCATTAATAATAATACAGGGATATACATCAGCAGTCAATAAGTTTGGCTTACTCTCTAAAGATTCGGCTATAGGAGCCCTGCCCATTTACACAATGTACGTGAACGAGATTACTACACTAGCGGGCAAAAGAAAGTATAGGTTTTTCAAATTCTTATGAAGTGAGCGTTTTTTGAGAAAACCAAATGTGAGTTGTTATAGACATGGCTGCATACGTTCCAAAAGTATTGTACATATCACAGACACGCCTCTTGTGGTGCTGGAGGTCTAAAACGCGGAAACAGTGTGAATCGTGGTTAAGTTCAATTCCATGAAATGCACGTACAGAAATGTGGTTTTAATGGGGTTGCCGAATGCTGCAGTATCACAGCAAGTGAAAACACAGTACAGGAATGCCACGACTGACCCACGAAGAAAGAGAGAGCCATTGAAATGGCCGAAATGGGAGCTACCCAAGCTCATATTGCCCAAACGTTCCGCTGCACACCATTGACAGTGTCCAGGCTTTTACAACGGTATAGGCAGACTGGTCGGACCAAAGACAGACCCAGGAGTGGAAGACGATGTGTCACAACGCCGCAAGAAGACAGCTACATCCGGACGATTCACCTGCGCAACCGTTTTATGACAGAAACGGCAACAACGGAAACGGCACTGGGTCATGGTATCAGTCGACGTACAGTGTCGAGAAGATTGCTTGCAGCAGGAATTCGGAGCATACTCGCCCTTCCGTGGCATGGCCTTGACCCCTCACCATCGGCGTAATCGACTGCAGTGGGCACGACAAGTTTACAGGTGGCAAATACGGAATTGGCGACGAGTCCTATTCACAGACGAAAGCCGATTCAGCCTGTACCGTAATGATGGCAGACAGCGTGTGTAACGACGTCGTGGTGAACGTTTATGCATCCAAGAAGTTCATCCTTAAGTTGGTGGGGGTGTGATGGTATGGGGCGGTATCTGTGGTGACGGAAAAACCTCCAATGGTGCTGATAAATGGACATCTGAATGCACATCAGTACATTCAACAGGTTCTGCAGCCCGTTGTCTTGCCATTCTTGCAAACTCAGCCACAGGGTGTCATATTCCAGCATGATAACGCGAGGCCCCACACAACAAAAGCAACAATCAACGTCTTGCAGCAAAACAACGTTCATGTTCTGCCGTGGCCTGCCCGTTCTCCGAATATGAATCCCATTGAGCACTTATGGGATCACTTGAACTGGCAAATCAGGCGCCGCATACCCATTCCACATGACCGTCAAGAGCTGGGACGTGCGCTCAGAGAGGAATGGAACCGCATACCTGTTGACGTCATTCGACTTTTGACCGCGTCGATGAGGAGACGTGTCCGGGCCTGTGTTGACGTGGCAGGAGGTCACACACGTTATTAACAATAGTAGAGCTTTATGGTCGTGCACCGTGTTACCAACAGTGACCATAGAGTAAAAATGAATTCATCAATCCGTTACGTTTCATTCAAAGTTATGACTGATGTTGAAACAATCCAATGGTGTTTCTTTGTGTTGATTATTGTCTTTTTATGACTGGATAAAATCACCTTCACTTCACCAATATATCGGCTTTCGTTTGTCTTTTAGTGATACTGAAAGAGGACCTATACTTTCTTTTGCCCGCTAGTTCAGTTGTCAGATTTTCAGTTTTGTGGAAGCCACGTTGGCTGAGTGGGTTAGATCGCTAACTTTTAGTCCTGACGATTTTGTTCACAAAGTTACAAATTACAACTTTAAAAAAACCTGTCCAAGGATATTTATGATAACATTTTTAGCAGAAGCAATCATTGGAAACAGACCTAGAGGAAAATTGGAAATGATATCATACTAACGGTGTATAGAATAAAAGCGACAAAACTCTTCCCACATCCCCAAGAAACCTCTGCTAAATGCAGAGTCGATTGTTCAATTGAGGTTATATCATGTGCAGATATTTGTTCCAGGAGTGTTACTGTACGATGTTGTTTGTAAACAAATCGAGTCTGGACCAGATAATCCCTTGTTTGTCGCCATGCGATACGATGACAGGGCATGTGTTTATGAATCACTATGAAACGTATCGTGCTCCACCGGTGGCAACCGTTATAAACGGTGTATTCGCAGAGTTGCCCCTCTGTCTGTGGGGACCAGTGTGGGACAACTTATAAGTTGTCAAAACAAAGCGTTAATCTGCTACTGTGAGTAAATGGGCATGGAACCACACCAGAACCTGTATGAAATGACCCTACTCTTCAAAGAAGAACGCTCAAACAAACATATCTTCTCCAAGGTGGACATCAACAGGCTTAACACGTCGACGTGTTACAGGAGTGAACAATCAGATTTACCAGCTTGGACCAGCATACATGATGTGCGAGAGGGACATGGCTTCCCATTTGTTAGCTTGTGGATCAAGTGGCAATGTGTATTGACACGTGATATGTGACTTGTGATATGACTTGATATGTATGTGTAAAGCCGTGGACATGAATAATGTAAATGTATTGTAAAACAGTCTTTGGTTTGTTGTGTTGCTTTTTCATCATGGTATTCAGAACTGTTTCAAAGCATCATGAGTCCGTAATTAGTCCAACACTGTTGGTAATTAAGCTGATTGGATTAAGAGAAGCCAGTGTGGGAACACTTAAGTGTTCAGGGGCCACTGTGGGAAGGGCCGCTGTGGGAAGGGCCGCTGTGGGAAGGGCCACTGTGGGAAGGGCCGCTGTGGGAAGGGCCGCTGTGGGAAGGGCCGCTGTGGGAAGGGCCACTGTGGGAAGGGCCACTGTGGGAAGGGCCGCTGTGGGAAGGGCCGCTGTGGGAAGGGCCGCTGTGGGAAGGGCCACTGTGGGAAGGGCCGCTGTGGGAAGGGCCACTGTCAAGCAATAGTCAAGTCTAGAAAGGACAAGAGATCCTACGGATTGAGCTAATGATTCTGAGATGGTGGTGGCAGACCTTACGTAGATGGTTAATGTGGGCATCAAGTGAGAGATTAGAGTCTATGTACACACCAAGGTCCTTGGCAACAGAGCAAGGTTGAAGGACAGAGGATGCCACCTTGACACCAGAGACTGAAACTCCCTGCAGGTGCCTATGGCTGCCGGCTATCAACAGTTCAGTCTTACTGTCATGGAGCTTCAGCATTCTAGACGTCATCCATCTCTTTATGTCAGACACACAGTCATCCACAATCTGAATGTCTGTCAGAAGTGAGCTCCGTTTCAAGATGGTAGTGAGCTGGGTGTCATCTGCATATCCATAGTGGCTGCAACCATGCTTGCTGATAACTGCTGGTAGTGAGTTCGCATAAAGCAGGAACAGAATCGGTCCAAGGACCGACCCTTGAGGAACTCCATAGGTTAACTCAAGTTTTGATGAAGTAACACCCTTAACTGACACTTCTTGGCTCCGACTACTCAGATATAACTGGAACCATCTCAAAGCAATTCCTCTCACTCCAAACTGCAAATCTAGGATTTCTAATAGCTGTTCGTGATCTACAGTGTCAAACGCTGCACTCAAATCGATCAACACAAGGGCAGCCAAATTCCCGGAGTCCAGAATATTTCTCAAGTCATTTATCAATCTTAGGAGAAGGGTTTCTGTGGAATGATGTGGACGATATGCCGACTGGAATCTATTGAGTAGGTCATGTGATGAGAGGTGTTTCATCAGCCTCTTTGCTACAGCCTTTTCAATGAGTTTCGACAGAAATGATAAAAAATTCGGCACAGGTCGGTAGCTTTTCAGTTCTGAACTATCCAATTTGTTGTTCTTAATCAGAGGCTTGATTATTGCATTTTTCAAAAATTGAGAAAATGTGCCAGTTGAAATACTTGAGTTTATGATATCTGTGACGACAGGAAGTAGACAATCTAAATGATCCACAACAAGCCGCGTTGGCATAGGGTCAGAGGCACAAGTGGTCTTATCGGATTCCATGATAAGGGATCTCACATCAGATGAAGAAAAGGGTTGAAAATCAAGGAGAGTCGATCCTTGGAACACAGGTTGTCGGTCTTGCAGCTGATCGGTGACACGACAGGACAGACGTCCTCTGATATCCAGGATCTTGTCTTTAAAGAACTCATTACACGACTCGGCGAGAGTAACAGGATCTAATATATCTGGAAGTATATCTTCACCTTTTTTGCCCAGAATAGAATTCAGAACTTTTTGAAGTTCACGTGGTTTGCCTTGGAGACTGGAGATTTTCTGTCTGTAGAATTCTTTCTTACTCTGCTCTATCGTCTTTGAGACCTTATTGCGAAGTGACTGATATATCTGACGATGTACAACTAATTTAGCTTTTCTCCACTTCCTCACTTCTGAATGACCTGTGTTTAGCCCTACTCTGTACAGATCGTATCTTAATCTGCTAGCTCTATGACGTATTAGCGCATGAGTGACCTGTGTTTAGCCCTACTCTGTACAGATCGTATCTTAATCTGCTAGCTCTATGACGTATTAGCGCATGAGTGACCTGTGGTTAGCCCTACTCTGTACAGATCGTATCTTAATCTGCTAGCGCTATGACGTATTAGCGTATGAGTGACCTGTGGTTAGCCCTACTCTGTACAGATCGTATCTTAATCTGCTAGCTCTATGACCTATTAGCGTATGAGTGACCTGTGGTTAGCCCTACTCTGTACAGATCGTATCTTAATCTGCTAGCTCTATGACGTATTAGCGTATGAGTGACCTGTGGTTAGCCCTACTCTGTACAGATCGTATCTTAATCTGCTAGCTCTATGACGTATTAGCGTATGGAGTGTTATAAGGTTCCTGAGTTATAGGATATTTTTATGTTCAATATGAATGTTGATAGAGAAGTACAAATTGTTACTTCTGTAGATACATTGCTCCGCAATCTAGAACGACTCGTGAGAAACTTTAATTCTTGTTTTTGGCCAGCAGATATTGCCGGAATTTCTTAAATTATAATTCGTCTTAGAGCCCACGCACTGAGGAATTATTTCTTTTAGGTAGATTGGACTTTTGTGGTTTTGAATATTATAGACACAGATAATTTTCTCTGGTTGATCATATGTGAATGTATTTGTGTGATGTATTTCGTCGAATGGCTACCAGTCCACTTCAAGGTGGGTTCGGCGGAATAGCATGTTGTTTATAACGTTGGCTCATCATACCGAAGGCCTGGGTTTGTTACACCCACTGAGACACTCCAATGTAACCATGCTGGGACATGCTGAAACAATGTGTATCATTGTCATACAACACAACATTACAGGCAGTGATAATTCATCTCTTTATTAATATACAACTGTTTTTTGTCATTATTTGACAAGACCAACAAAAAAAACAAAACCATTACAAGTCACAACCAGTAATGCAGTTGAGCTAGTTACATGCTTAAAGAATGACCACACCCTCTGGTAGTGTGACGGTGTGTCTCGGTAGTGTCATTGTGTTGGTCGGTAGAGTCATGATGTATGTAGGTAGTGTGATTGTTTGTGTCGGTGTGTGTCGGTAGTATCACGATCTGTGTCAGTAGTGTAATGGTATGTGTCAGTAGTGCCATGGTGTGTGTCGATAGTGTCATGATGTGTGTCGGTATTGCCATGGTGTGTGTCGATGGTGTCATGGTATGTGTCGGTAGTGTCATGGTATGTGTCGGTAGTGTCATGGTATGTGTCGGTATTGTCATGATGTGTGTCGGTAGTCTCATGGTGTGTGTCGGTAGTGTCATGGTGTGTGTCGGAAGTGTCAAAGTGTGGGTCGGTAGTATCATGGTGCGTGTTAGTAGTGTCATGGTATGTATCAGTAGGGTCATGTTGTGTGTCGGTAGAGTCATGCCGTCTGTCGGTAGTGTCATGGTATGTGTCGGTAGTGTAATGGTATGTGTCGGTAGTGTCATGGTATGTGTCGGTAGTGTAATGGTATGTGTCGGTAGTGTCATGGTGTGTGTCGATGGTGTCATGGTGTGTGTCGGTAGTGTCATGGTATGTGTCGATATTGTAATGGTATGTGTCGGTAGTGTCATGGTGTGTGTCGGTAGTGTCATGGTATGTGTCGGTAGTGTCATTGTATGTGTCGGTAGTCATGGTATGTGTCGGTAGTGTCATGGTATGTATCAGTAGAGTCATGGTATGTGTCAGTAGATGCCATGGTGTGTGCGTCGATAGTCATGATGTGTGTCGGTATCCATGGTAGTGTGTCGATGGTGTCATGGTATGTGTCGGTAGTGTCATGGTATGTGTCGGTAGTGTCATGGATATGTCGGTAGTGTCATGATGTGTGTCGGTAGTCTCATGGTGTGTGTCGGTAGTGTCATGGTGTGTGTCGATGGTGTCATGGTATGTGTCGGTATTGTCATGGTATGTGTCGGTATTGTCATGGTATGTGTCGGTAGTGTCATGGTATGTATCAGTAGGGTCATGTTGTGTGTCGGTAGAGTCATGCCGTCTGTCGGTAGTGTCATGGTATGTGTCGGTAGTGTAATGGTATGTGTCGGTAGTGTCATGGTATGTGTCGGTAGTGTAATGGTATGTGTCGGTAGTGTCATGGTGTGTGTCGATGGTGTCATGGTGTGTGTCGGTAGTGTCATGGTGTGTGTCGATGGTGTCATGGTATGTGTCGGTATTGTCATGGTATGTGTCGGTATTGTCATGGTATGTGTCGGTAGTGTCATGGTATGTGTCGGTAGTGTCATGGTGTGTGTCGGTAGTGTCATGGTATGTGTCGGTATTGTAATGGTGTGTCGGTAGTGTCATGGTATGTGTCGGTAGTGTCATGGTGTGTGTCGATGGTGTCATGGTATGTGTCAGTAGTGTCATGGTATGTGTCGGTAGTGTCATGGTGTGTGTCGGTCGTGTCATGGTATGTGTCGGTAGTGTCATGGTGTGTGTCGATGGTGTCATGGTATGTGTCAGTAGTGTCATGGTATGTGTCGGTAGTGTCATGGTGTGTGTCGGTAGTGTCATGGTATGTGTCGATATTGTAATGGTATGTGTCGGTAGTGTCATGGTGTGTGTCGGTAGTGTCATGGTATGTGTCGGTAGTGTCATTGTGTGTGTCGGTAGTGTCATGGTATGTGTCGGTAGTGTCATGGTATGTGTCAGTAGTGTAATGGTATGTGTCAGTAGTGCCATGGTGTGTGTCGATAGTGTCATGATGTGTGTCGGTATTGCCATGGTGTGTGTCGATGGTGTCATGGTATGTGTCGGTAGTGTCATGGTATGTGTCGGTAGTGTCATGGATATGTCGGTAGTGTCATGATGTGTGTCGGTAGTCTCATGGTGTGTGTCGGTAGTGTCATGGTGTGTGTCGGAAGTGTCAAAGTGTGGGTCGGTAGTATCATGGTGCGTGTTAGTAGTGTCATGGTATGTATCAGTAGGGTCATGTTGTGTGTCGATATTGTAATGGTGTGTCAATCGGGTCATGGTGTGTGTCGGTAGTGTCATGATGTGTATTTGGTAGTCATGGTGTGTCGGTAGTGTCATGGTGTATGTTGGTAGCGTCATGGTGTGTGTCGGTAGTGTCATGGTGTGTGTCGGTAGTGTCATGGTATGTGTCGGTAGTGTCATGGTGTGTGTCGGTAGTGTAATGGTATGTGTCGGTAGTGTCATGGTATGTGTCGGTAGTGTCATGGTATGTGTCGGTAGTGTAATGGTATGTGTCGGTAGTGTCATGCTGGTGTCGGTAGTGTCATGGTATGTGTCGATATTGTAATGGTGTGTCAATCGGGTCATGATGTGTGTCGGTAGTGTCATGGTGTGTGTCGATAGTGTCATGATGTGTATTGTCATGGTGTGTCGGTATTGTCATGTTGTATGTTGGTAGTGTCATGGTGTGTGTCGGTAGTGTCATGGTATGTGTCGGTAGTGTCATGGTGTGTGTCGATGGTGTCAATGTGTGTGTTGGTAGTGTCATGGTATGTGTCGGTAGTGTCATGGTCATGGTGTGTGTCTGTAGTGTCATGGCGTGTGGTGGTAGTGTCATGGTGTGTGTCGTCATGGAGTATGTCGGTAGTGTCATGGTGTGTGTCGGTAGTGTGATGGTGTGTGTCGTCATATTGTGTCGGTAGTGTAATGGTGTGTGGTGGTAGTGTCATGGTGTGTGTCGTCATGGTGTATGTCGGTAGTGTCATGGTGTGTGTCGGTAGTGTGATGGTGTGTGTCGTCATATTGTGTCGGTAGTGTAATGGTGTTTGTCGGTAACATCATGGTGTGTGTCGGTAGTGTCATGGTGTTTGTCGGTAACATCATGGTGTGTGTCGGTAGTGTCATGGTGTGTGTCGTCATAGTGTGTCGGTAGTGTAATGGTGTGTGGTGGTAGTGTCATGGTGTGAGTTGTCATGGTGTATGTCGGTAGTGTCATGGTGTGAGTTGTCATGGTGTATGTCGGTAGTGTCATGGTGTGTGTCGGTAGTGTGATGGTGTGTGTCGTCATATTGTGTCGGTAGTGTAATGGTGTTTGTCGGTAACATCATGGTGTGTGTCGGTAGTGTCATGGTGTTTGTCGGTAACATCATGGTGTGTGTCGGTAGTGTCATGGTGTGTGTCGTCATAGTGTGTCGGTAGTGTAATGGTGTGTGGTGGTAGTGTCATGGTGTGAGTTGTCATGGTGTATGTCGGTAGTGTCATGGTGTGAGTTGTCATGGTGTATGTCGGTAGTGTCATGGTGTGTGTCGGTAGTGTGATGGTGTGTGTCGTCATATTGTGTCGGTAGTGTAATGGTGTTTGTCGGTAACATCATGGTGTATTGTCGGTAGTGTCATGCGGTGTTTGGTCGGTAACATCATGGTGTGTGTCGGTAGTGTCATGGTGTGTGTCGTCATAGTGTGTCGGTAGTGTAATGGTGTGTGGTGGTAGTGTCATGGTGTGTGTCGTCATAGTGTGTCGGTAGTGTCATGGTGTGTGTCGTCATAGTGTGTCGGTAGTGTCATGGTGTGTGTTGTCATGGTGTGTCGGTCGGTAGTGTCATGGTGCGTCATAGTGTGTCAGGTAGTGTCATGGTGTGCGTCGGTAGTGTCATGGTGTGTCATGGTGGTAGTGTCATGGTGTGTGGCCGTCATAGTGTGTCGGTCGAGTAGTGTCATGGTGTGTGTCGTCATAGTGTGTCGGTAGTGTCATGGTGTGTGTTGTCATGGTGTGTCGGTAGTGTCATGGTGTGTGTTGTCATGGTGTGTCGGTAGTGTAATGGTGTGTGGTGGTGTCTCGGTAGTGTCATGGTGTGTGTTGTCATGGTGTGTCGGTAGTGTCATGGTGTGTGTTGTCATAGTGTGTCGGTAGTGTAATGGTGTGTGGTGGTAGTGTCATGGTGTGTGTCGTCATAGTGTGTCGGTAGTGTCATGGTGTGTGTGGTCATAGTGTGTCGGTAGTGTCATGGTGTGTGTTGTCATGGTGTATGTCGGTGTGTGTCATGGTGTGTGTCATAGTGTCGGTGTGTCATGGTGTGTGTTGTCATGGTGTGTCGGTAGTGTCATGGTGTGTGTTGTCATGGTGTGTGTCGGTAGTGTCATGGTGTGTGTCGTCATAGTGTGTCGGTAGTGTCATGGTGTGTGTTGTCATGGTGTGTCGGTAGTGTCATGGTGTGTGTTGTCATGGTGTGTCGGTAGTGTCATGGTGTGGGTTGTCATGGTGTGTGGTGGTAGTGTCATGGTGTGTGTCGGTAGTGTCATGGTGTGTGTCGTCATAGTGTGTCGGTAGTGTCATGGTGTGTGTTGTCATGGTGTGTCGGTAGTGTCATGGTGTGTGTTGTCATGGTGTGTGGTGGTAGTGTCATGGTGTGAGTTGTCATGGTGTGGTGGTAGTGTCATGGTGTATGTCGGTAGTGTCATGGTGTGTCGGTAGTGTCATGGCGTGTGTCGGTAGTGTCATGGTGTGTGTTGTCATGGTGTGTGTCGGTAGTGTCATGATGTGGGGCGGTTCAGCTTCAGTTTCCAGGCTTACTCGACCCCCTTCTAGAGGAACACTATTACTGGACCACTCTCGCCCTCTTCAACATCACAGTAATCATGTGTAGAGTTTCTGTGTTCATCTTGGCGTATTTGGACACCGTCTCTGTTGGTGTCTGTCGTATCTCTAAAACAGATTGAATGCATAGTTTATCACAATAACTACATTTTGCACATTGACGTCGACGCCTTCAGTTGAGCAGATGTAATGAAGAGCACGTGTCAGCAGATACACATGCTACTAGAGACCGTAGTTTCTGGAAAGGATCGTTTTGGAGGTGGAGCCGTTATGATCTGGGATGGGTTGACAACAGCTAGGACGCCAATGATTGTATTAGACGAAAACCTGAATGTTGTGAGGTTCGGAGACCAAATTTTGCAAATGGCTGCTTTACCGTTTTTGCAACTGAACGGCCCTTGATTGACGTTTCATCACGATGGCGCCTGACCACACGATGGAGTCGTGTAGCAGTACAGTGTCAAGGTCAAGTCTTAATCAAAACATGGTCAACCTTGGCCCCCAAGATACCCTGATTTATCACCCACGGATAAAATGGAGCGACGTTTACGACACCATCCGAATCCACCAAAAGTGCTGCAGGAAACTCCGCCAAATCTGTCCTCGGAAATGGAATGATGTTCCCCGAAAGTCACATAAACGCTTAGTGTAGTCAGTCAGGCCAAGGTGCTAGGCCTGTATCGGTGCACAAGGTGGACACACTCGCTACTGGGAAGGTATGTCGCTTCATAGACCTCAACGTTTGAGGTTAGATTGTGCATGCTCATTCTTGGGAGATTTTGAGTCCGTTTCACCAGGTTTATAACATCCGGAGTGTTAGTACAAATATTGTAAATGTTTGGAGGACAGTCACAAACGTAAAGCATCAAGGACAACATAATGTCAAGTGTCATCTCGTATGTCCCCTGACAGTAGTATGCCATGTCACCCTGGGGTCCTTTTCAAGATGGCGGCACATCCGGTCCCCTTGGGCGCCGCCATCTTGGATCCGGTCACTTCCGGTCAGGGGGAGATCACTCGGGTTCCGGTTCCGGCGTGTGCGTACGCATCGCGATGACGTCACGACCGGTTCCGGCGTGTGCGCGCGCATGACGATGACGTCACCTCCGGGCCAAGATGGCGGACGCGTTTCAAGAGGGCGGGCCCATCCGGTGGGATCGCGTGAGATCTCGCGGGATCTCGTGGAGTCTCGCGGGATCTCGCGAGCGTAGACGCCTTTCAAGATGGCGGAACGGGCGAGCGGCGGACGGGACGGGACGGGACGGAGAGGGAAGGGAAGGGAGAGGAAAGGAGAGGGAAGGAGGGAGAGGGGGTGAGGCGGACACGATGGCGTGGCTAGGCAAGTGTTAGTGTGTGTGTGTGTGGTTAAAAAACATTGGATGTAGCATTCTTTCGAGCCAGGTGGGTGGCCCTGAAAAGGGCCGTTGGTATGTGAATCAGTCAGCCAGGTTAGCATTCACAGAGGAGCTGGAGACCCCGAAAAATAAATTTTCCGGGGCACACATCATCGTGTTGTTGCTGCCCTCTCTTGACATATGTAGAAGTCTGCTCCTGGCACGACATCAAAGCGATTTGAAGGATACGCTTTAAAACAGGTAGGACAAATAATCAGTTGCCATTTGGATGACCATTTGGGTAATGTTTTCGCTGCCATTGCTGGTGGTGGTGGCGCTACCGTGTCTCCTGCTGCCGTTGTTGTTGGGGGTGGTGGTGGTGGGACTGCCGCTGCTTCTGTTGCCATAGGTGGTGGTGGTGGTGGGACTGCCGCTGCTTCTGTTGCCATAGGTGGTGGTGGTGGTGGTGAGGCTGCCGTTGTTGCTGCCTCTTCCATTTTGATGTCAGCCTTCCCTTGTAAAGTAGGGCTGCACCGCAAACATAGCCGTCTACCACAGTTTTTCCGGTAAGGCGCCGGTCGCATGACTTCCACTTTTCTTGTGTCCATGTTGCATGAAGATAGCCCTCACTGATCCATGCTGGAGTTTATATATGGGCGACGAGACAGCGATGACGTGTCGTCGATGACGTGGTATCGATGACGTGGTATCGATGACGTCATGATCGCGCGTGAGGGTAATGACGTGGCACCGGTGACGTCATGATCGTGAGGTGGTGGCACCCCCATGGTCTTCGATTGGCTGAGCTCTCACTATATAGGATGAGAGGGGGTGGCGGAAGCAGTGTTACAATCAGCAATCATGTCTGGAGAAAACTGGGATCTGGAACTCATGTCGTTGGAGACACCATCACCAACCCCCTTACCGGCATGGCAGTGTCAGCAATGTTATGGTTGTTTACCTGTCTACGCCAATGGCTCCATTGAGTACAATGGTACCTTTCAATGTGTCTACTGTGGCACTGTCTTGAAGGACACATACATCAGGCGTTTAACTCATGGGAGCAAGTGCCCCGTAAAAACAAAGATGGCCATTCATCCCTGTCAATGTAGGTGCCAGCTCTGGTCCCTTGAGTGAGGTACACTCTAAAAAAACGGCCCTTTTCAGGGCCATCCATCTCTCCCAAAAGAAAGGTTCGTTTCAATGCCAACAACAATAATAACAACACTAGGTTGACTTTTTTCAAACGTTTTATTTCCCCCCGCTAACAAGAACACTTTGACAAAAGAGACAGGATTAGGGGCGTCCCTGATCTTTTGTTTACAAACGGTATGAACTGTAACATCATAACTGTAACATCATAACTGTAACATCAGAACTGTAACATCAGAACATCAGAACGATAAGGTTGTGTCCTTTGGCAGGGGTGTGGATCATGGTCAGCGTTGTTGTTGTCTGTCAGGCGTGTGGGTTGAAACCAACGTCTTACACGTTCTTCATTGACGAGGATATCGTAGGGATCAAACTGTTCCATCACTTCGTCAAAAGACCATCCACGGGCACGATGAGCCAGTACATACAAACAGTACATCCCACAAGAGGCACTGAACCAGGGTTGAAGTGACTGGCCATTCCACTGTTGTTGGAGCCATCCGGCGAAGGTCATGACATTCCGAAAGTCTGGATGCTGTTGATAGGGATGGAGTCCATAACTGTCAAAGTAGTCCATGGCACCTGGTACTGGGCGATACACGCACACCCAGTGTTGTCCTGGGAGATGGCTGGGGTCCGTATTGACAATGTAGGCTTTAGGATAATGTCCTCCTGCTGTTCACACAGCACGGTGGTGGCAAAGTGATCTCGGGCAAAGGTACCTTGGTAGAGGGGTCGCAGCAGGGGATCCTGTTGTACGTAGGCGTTCAAGTGTTTGGTCGTCAACCCACTGTCGTCGTCGTCCATCCTTAGACCATCAGAGCGCTATGGAACCGATCAATTTCCAAAACGCTTTCGTATTCCTCGTAGCAGACGAGCGTGACGGGCGTGGTAGGGGTTCTGCAAACTGAAGTTCAAGTCCCAACTTGCCCGTCTGTCGTGGGTAGTTATACCCTTCATCTGCGCCAAGATCTGCCGTCAGATCCACTACCCACACGGTGAATCCGTTCCTGAATTGGTCCAGGGTGAGGTTGCAGGGATGTTCTTGCCACAGGTGTCCCGTGTTGCGGAACAGGTTCATGTACAACTGTTTGAGCGAGGCACTGTTGTTTTGAAAGTCGCTTTTGATTTCGGTGCCATGCACTTCTTGCCCATTGAGTTTCAGCTTGAGGCTGGTCACGTTGTTGTGCTTGAAATGGTAGGGGTTCTTTTCCTTGCTGCCAGCAAAAGCATCATTGTCCACTAATCCCAACACCACTCGTTTGGGCAGTTGGCCTCCAATCAGTTGATCTTTGTGGAAATCGCGTCCTCCTCCTGAGATGTCGTGGGCTGTGACTTGGACTCGAGTCAAAGGATATTTGGCCGTGACTCCTGGTGACATGTGTTTCACGCGTGTTGTTCCCTGCATGGCAGGATCAATGTTGACTTGGCGCACGTAAAACTCGGCTTTGGTCAGTTCAAATCGGCACTCGACATCTCCAGCACTCATCAAGTAGAAATCATTCGGGCTGCGAATCAGTTCTAGTTTCATGGGGACTCCATCCACCAGGTACCGGTCTTGGAGAAACAGGTCACAGTGGAGACGTCCTGTCAGTTCCACGTCTCGGGTGGGTAGAATGACCCCTCGTCGTGCGACAAGTCCGGCGTTGGCATTCTGGGTGACAGCATTAAAGTGATCCATTTTTCCAGCTTCATCGGTGTACCATCCTGGACACTGGAGATGGGTCCCTTTGGCTGCTTTCCCACTCAGCAATGTTTCCAAATAGGCTCGGTAGGAGTAGGTACCCATGGAAGGAGTAATTTCCAGTTGGTTGTGTCCCACTTGCACACGCACTTCACGAAAGAGGGAATGCATCATGTTGTTCACCGTGGACACGGCTAGTGCGCCATCGCCATCACGAACTGCATCCGTACCATCTGTATTCTTGATTTTGAGGCAGATGCGGAGGTAACACTGGCTCAAATCGATGTAGGCATTCACAGGGTTAGCAATGTTAAATTGGAGGGGGCCTGCGACCGAAGGGGGTGCCAGAGGGCTGTATCGAATCCACTGACCTTCTTGGACGGACGTCACCACAGGGGGCACCGAAAAGAGATCCAGTTGGGCCTTGGAACATTCGCAGGCATCTCGGCGCATCATCTTGACAGCTGATCTGGACAACAGGTCTGCACAACAGGTCTTGACCGTACGGTGTCTGGTGTTGAACTGAACTCCTTTCCCATCGGGGCAGGTCTTTATCTCTTTCTCTCAAAACAAGGGTTTACGTTTCTTGGTGAATCCTACGGGCTGCTTCCGTTTTCGTTTGCGAGCGGGTGATCCTGGTGGTGGTAGTGCTGCTGTCGCAAGGTGGCGAGTAAGGCTTGTTTTCCATGATGTTTCAAACTGTCCTCACACTTCGTGTCCTGAACTGATATCTTTCACCAATCCCGCAACATCTTGACGCCTGATTTGAGAGCTGATTTTCCCACCGTCTTGAGGATGGAGAGCTGAACGTCCCAAGTTTCCCAAGATGTTACCAAAACCTCTCCCTCGCTTGATGAATACGTCCTCGGTACACGGTTAAGCTGCCTCCTCGCTGCTGTCCACCCAAGCCGCTGCTGCTGCGGTGTCTGATACACCGGTGGCCTACCATGTTGGAGTCTCAGTATTACCCAGGCGACGCGGACGGAAATGAAGTGTCACGATGGTCTTCCCAGTCTGGAATGGCACGAAGACGTCCCACGCCATCCGTTAAATAGATTCGAATGGCATCCGTGGTTCCCTGACGCAAACCCATGTAAAGCGTAGGTGCTGTGGGGTTTTGATCACGACGCTGTCTTCCATCATCTGGCGCGACATCGGAACATACATCAGTAAAGGGAGCCATGGTATCCCCGGACGATTTGATCTTCCACCGCATCCGAGTAGACGTACACGGTATCAAAACCAGCCAGATGGTGTGCTTCCTGTTCACCCACGACGAGAGGACGATCAAACACAGCCACCTGGACAGGCTGAGCAGAGACTTGGCTTATTCCTTCTGCTTCGTCCACCATGGGGAGCTGTATGAATCCCAGCATACGTACTAAAGGAGCAGGCAACACCAATCGGGTGGTGTAGGCAGACCTGAAGGCATCGTGGTCAGGTTGGCTTGCGGTTTTGCAGGAGGAACCAGTGATGGCTCTGCACATGTCTTTCGGGGTGGGAGCATAAAAGTTAACATGCGTTTTGCCACGCATTTCAAATCGGAGGTCTTCTTTGGGGTAGTTCACGGCGACGGTGAAACGACCTCGATCATCGAGCATCCTGTTGGTAAACATCTTGCGCATGCTTTTCCAACAGCCGTGCACAGGTGTGTTGAAGCAGGATGTTCAGTCTCTGGACCAGTTGGCGACTGGAATACACTCCTTCTGGAATAATGACCTTTTGCTGACGGCTCTGATGATGCCTGGGTTCTCTTCTGTCACGGTCGCATCCTGTTCTGTTGAACTGTAAGTCCGGGTCATGCGTTCCAAGTTCACATGAAGGACAAACCAGTTGAAGGGGTATGACACATTGTACCATGTCATGGGAAAATGAAGTTCACTGACGCCGACTTCCCACTCTTGGCGATTCACTTGAATGGGAAAGGGTAGTTTGACTTCGTAATGATTCACTCTGTTGTTGGGATGAATATCCATGGACGCATCGCTGGGTAAGGTCACGTAAAAGTCCCGCTTGGAAAACACAGACACCGACATCTTTTCTAGCTCTCTCTCTCTTAGGGAACCAGGCTGGATACAGAGGGGGTTGGAGATGTAGTCGAGGAGGGAGGCAACGGAGATGATGACGACGACGACGACGACACCAACGTGGGTTGTGGGAGCAAGTACCCCAAGCCACTGGCCAACAAGGCTGTCCACAACTGTTTCTCACCGTGGTCCAATGTCAACTGAACCATGCTCATGATGACCACGCCATATATCAGAAACACTTGGGAGAAAAACACCACTTCACTTCGTGGCAAGTCCATGCCAAAGCAGCACCAGCGTGAGGATGACTTGCCGCCCTCCTTACACCTTGAGATCGGTTCACTCTGCATGATGGTGGGGGCTCCACTGACGGTGGGAGAGTGGAGGCCAGGCTATTTAAAGACCAGATGAGCCGCAGGGATCCATGAATCAAAGCTGGCAGGGTATCCTGACCATCTCACCAACACTTCATCCTTTCTTTGACGACGTCGTCGTTTCAGGACCTGATCCACTTTGTACACGTCATCCGTTTTCTGAATGGGTTGCAGTTCTTGTGGGTAAAAGGTGCCTTGCAGCACTTCTCCATGATCATCTTTCACTTGGTAGACAGGAGGAACACGCCCTTTCACCACCGATCCACGGTGAACAGTTCGGTGGTCCAGTTGGGAAGGTACCCTTTGTCAAACGTGCCCTTGGTCTTGTTCAAACGAACACGGGTCCCGGGTAACAAGAGAGGTGCTTCTTCTTCTTCTTCTTTGTCTTGAGTTGGCGCTGCTTCAGCTTCTTCTGTCGTTCCATGTGATCCAACACCTGAATTTCATCGTAGGGGCGTTAGGACGTACATCCACGGGCCGTTGTCAATCGTACGATGGACGCTAAGTGATTACTGTAGGAATGCATCAGTTGGGGTAAGGCCTTCAGGTAGTGGCGTGTTCCCTGTTGGGTGAAATAACGCCACATACGGTTTTCAACGTCCTTTGAAAACGTTCCACCACAGAGGCTTTGGTTTCTGGGTTTTGACTGGTGTAGAAATGAATACCCCGTTTCTTGAGGAAGGCTTGAAAAGGTGCATTGACAAATTCAGTCCCTTTGTCTGTCTGTAACTGGGATGGCACGTCCTTTGGCTTGTTTCAGGATCCGTTGAAAGGCCTCTATCAAAGTGGTACCCGTCTTGGCTTTCATGGGCTGCACCCAAGCCATTTTGGAAAAAACATCGATGACAGCACAGCAAATACCGGTTGCCTTGGTTCTCTTTCTGATACGCAAGGAGATCCTCCAGATCGGCTTGCCACAGTTCATCCACGCCACCCACACGGTAATGATCCTGGGAAACGAGCGTCGGGCTGGTTTGTGCAAGGTGTAATGTGTCCTGGAGTTTTCAACCATTGACGAACCTTGATGACGTTAGGTGGGCCTTTGGTCCCCATTCTTGGGACTCCCGGGTCCACCTTCCTGGAGTCCTCCTGCTTTGGCTTTGAAGCGACGGCCTGCTGCTTGCCACAAGGCAAAGCCACCCTCCATAGCCTGCTGGAGTGTTTGGGATCGTAATAGGTGTAGGGTGGAGCCATCGTGTCCATGCAGGAGATGATGCTAATCGCCGTGCTTTGCTAATGTTGTTGTTGTCTCTTTGGACGTCTCATGAGTGACACTGTCATTGGCATCACCCTCTGCTCCCTTTTATTAAAAGTGAAGATCCACTGACGAACCCGGTTGAGAGGAGGGAGGAGAGGGGACTCTGCAGCTTTCTTGCTTCTTCTGGGGTTCCAGAAGGAAGGTTGGATGCGGGGTGTCAAAACAAGCTAGCGGGTGGATGTGTGGACGCTTCACGGGTGTCAGGAGAGGAGCTGGTTGGATGACCCTTTGGTTTTCATCATCCAGGACCAACGTAGAGGGTTACCAATCAGTTCATGGGGTGCGTTGCTGGAAGCCGGTGATACTGACCCAGAATATTCCAACCCCGTGGAGGCCTGATTTTAGTGCGTGGTTCGAACAAGATCGTGATATGAGATCCACCATATGCGTCCCAGGCATGGGTCCCCTTCCACCACGAATTGACCCGTCTCATTCCAACCCAAGTCGGGATGAGCCGCGAATTAATGGGCATCAAACTGCTCCGGCCTTGGTCTGTAGCGTTTTGGGAACCGTTTGCGACTTCATTCAGAATGGCCGACATCCTCGGATTCTGAAACAAAAGAACAACAAACCATGAGCCACTGCTTCGACCCGACCGTCCGCGGACTCTCCTTCTTAGGAAGGCGACCTCACGCCAGCGGAGACATGCAGATGCACGACTCAGCAAGTGGAACTGTGACGCACGGTGAGCTGAGAGTCCAGTCCTGGGGCCGACGCCGGCCTGGGAGTGCCCACCCTGGGAGTGTGCCCTCTGGCCTACAAAGGTCGTGGTTTGACGGCGGCTTGGTCTTGAAATGCCAAGGTGTGTTGCAGCAAGGTGTTATATCGTTGCTCTCGGTCCCCTAAGGGAACTGCGGTCATCACGGACGAGAATTATCCGCTATCGCGGAAGCTGCAGGTATCAGCTACTTCTGTTCCAAGAATAAACAGGTTGGACCTCTGAGCAAATGTTGTTGACGTTTCTTTTTCTTCTTGCAGACTTTGCCATACCTCTTCTGGGACCATCACCATCTTCCGTGCATGCTTCATCTTGCGGTGGTAGGACGGTGCAGATGCAAACTAACTCCAATCTAGGGATGCGTCCTCTATTTATGATCTCTCCCTTTGAGGATCTTCCTTGAGGATCATCTACCCAACAGACGAGACACCAAAGGGACCCACCACTGATGCCAAGGCAGACAAGAAGACCTGAAATCTCTTCCTTTCTCAAGGTAATAGTTGCTGCTCTCTTGGACACAGACACCTTCTTTTTCATCAACGTATGCATCAGTGACCCATGCTTTGTTAACGCTGATTTTTCTGTGTGCTGTCATGGGATGTTACCCTCCATGCAAATTCTGCGCGCATTCACAGATGGCTTGAATCAGTTCCGATGGGGTCTGTTTCTAAAATAGCCGCAATAAGCCATGGCTGGTGTCGCCAGAAGGACTACACATGACAGGCGCTTCTTTAGTATGGCTTTTAAACGCGATGCAGACATGACGATGGTGGCCGTCCTGCAGCTGCTACCGTTGAACTGACCTGGATGAGGGGTGGGAGGCCTCTATTTATGGTAATGCCGCTGGAAGGGAGTGGGGGTAATGCCGCTGCTGTTGTCTTCTTCTGCTTCTTTTGACTTACGGTAAACACCATCCGGGTTACGGCTGCACTTGGGGCTGAGGGGGAAGCCACCCTTTTCTTCTTCTT